>NC_142474.1:35794318-36097348 GCF_049115385.1 Moschus berezovskii | reverse complement strand
TGCATCATAACAGTGCTAATCTTTGATTGGGTACAACGTCTGCATCCTTAAGCTTCTAGTTGTCTCATATATTTTCTTTCTACTCCCAATGCTGAATTTTATTTATGTATTTACTTTTGGTTGTGCTGGGTTTTTGTCGCTGCACAGGCTTTCTCTAGTTGCAGGGGCTACTCTTCATTACAGTGCACAGGCTTCTTACTGCAGTGGTTTCCCTTGTTGCAGAGCACAAGTTCTAGGGCATATGGGCTCAGTTGTGGCTCCCAGGCTCTAGAGCACATGCTCAATAGTTGTGGTACACAGGATTAGTTGCTCTGTGGCATGTGGGATCTTCTGGGATCAGGGATCAAACCCATGTCCCTTGCGTTGGCAGGAGGTTCTTTACTAGGGTCACTGGGGAAGACCCTGTCTCATATTTTTAAGTAAATTAATTGTTTCAGGCTTAGCAATACAACACATGTTTGAGATAGTGAAGGACAGAGAAGCCTGGTGCGCTGCGGTCCATGGGGTCTCAAAGAGTCAGACATGACTTAGTGACTGAACAACAAAAACAATCCTCAGAACAAGGCAGCATTTGCCTGAGGTGCTCAGGATATAAAATGGTGACTCAGAGATGAACAAGACATGGGACCTCTGTCCTCACGCAGTTCCCAGACTAGAAACGGCAGAGGACAGAATACAATCCTGCATAGTGTGAGTGCACCATCTCATCACAAAGGGCTGAATTGCAAGCTCTGTTAGCTCTGGAAGTATCCAGCCTGTTCCTTGCTGTTTTCAGGGTCTGGCAGTACCTGCACACATATATGCTTAAGAAATATTTGCTGAATGAATAAGGGTTTATTAACTGCATCTCCTTTTGTTTCTGATCAGTTATTTCTCCTAATTTAGGATTTCCCATATAAGGACTGTCAGAGTTTGCCTGTATATTTATTTATATTTTTAATATGTTGAATAAAACTCTTCCAGAAGCAACAGTGTTCAAGCTGCACAAACAAGGCAATGATATAGGATTTCATGGAGCCTGAATGTTATTTATTCCCATTGCTATAGCTACATACACATGCAGTGTGGATGTTCAGTACCATTTTGTGCAATGAAGTAATGCATGCTATCCAGTAAGTATATGAGCATATGCTCAACATCATTAGTCACCGTGGAAACACAAATTTAAGCTACAATGAGATATTAGTAGGCACCCACCAGGATAGCCAAAATGAAAAAGATTGATGGTACCAAGTTTTGGGGAAGATGTGGAGCAGCTAGAACTCTGCAGATGAGAGTGTGAGGTGGCACAGCTATTTTGGAAAACTGGCACTATCGATCTGTGAATGTCAAGTGTACATCTACCTGGTGACTCAGCAGTTGCAATCTTGGGTTAATATTAAAGAGAAAGGAGTGTATACATCCACCAAAAGAATGTATATAACAGCTTTATTCAAAAACCCTGAACTGAAAACAGCCCAAATGATACAAATAGTAAAGTTCAGTTCAGTTCAATTCAGTCGCTCAGTCGTGTCCAACTCTTTGTGACCCCATGGACTGCAGCACGCCAGCCTTCCCTGTCCATTACCAACTCCTGGAGCTTGCTCAAACTTATGTCCATCGAATTTGTGATGCCATTCAACCATCTCATCCTCTGTCGTCCCTTCTTCTCCCGCCTTCAACCTTTCCCAGCAACAGGGTCTTTTCCAGTGAGTCAGTTCTTCGCATAAAGTGGCCAAAGTATTGGAGTTCAGCTTCAACATCAGCCATTCCAATGAATATTCAGGACTGATTTCCTCTAGGATGGACTTGTTGGATCTCCTTGCAGTCCAAGGGGCTCTCAAGCGTCTTCTCCAGCACCACAGTTCAAAAGCATCAATTCTTCGGCGCTCAGCTTACTTCACAGTCCAACTCTCACATCCATACATGACCACAGAAAAAACCATAGTTTTGACTAGACAGACCTTTGTTGGCAAAGTAATGTCTCTGCTTTTTAATATGCTGTCTAGGTTGGTCATAGCTTTTCTTCCAAGGAGCAAGCTTCTTTTAATTTCATGGCTGCAGTCACCATCTGCAGTGATTTTGGAGCCTCCAAAAATAAAGTCTGTCACTGTTTTCATTTTCCCCATCTATTTATTTGCCATGAAGTGATGGGACCAGATGCCACGATCTTTTCTGAATGTTGAGTTTTAAGCCAACTTTTTCATTCTCTCTTTCACTTTCATCAAGAGGCTCTTTAGTTCTTCTTTGCTTTTTGCAATAAGGGTGGTGTCATCTGTGTATCTGAGGTCATTGGTATTTCTCCCAGCAATCTTGATTCCAGCTTGTGCTTCATCCAGCCCATCATTTTACATGATTGTACTCTACATATCAGTTAAATAAGCAGGGTGACAGTATGCAGCCTTGATGTACTCCTTTCCTGATTTGGAACCAGTCTGTTGTTCCAATGTCCAGTTCTAACTGTTGCTTCTTGACCTGCACACCGATTTCTCAGGAGGCAGGTAAGGTGGTTCTGGTATTTCCATCTCCTGAAGAATTTTCCACAGTTTGTTGTGAAACACACACACACAAATTGGAGAATAGATACATAAATCATTGTATAGTCATTTGATGGGCTATAGTGGTTAACTCTGAAGAACATCCCAGGCAGAGGGCCCAGTATGTAGAAAGAAAAGGAGTTTTGACAAGGCTTGGTGTTTTGAGGGAAGGGGCAACCTAGTATGGCAGGAAGATTGCAAGAGCCAGGGAGGAGGCTTGTAGAGAGAGAAAGAGATTGGAAGGTTTCTTGGGTCATTTTTTAAAAGGCCCTGAGGTAGCTGTTAGTGCTATTAGCCACATATTTCAGGTTCTCTCCCTCTGGCCACTTGGTAAGATTTTACTCCTGGCCCTTTGTGGTAGAGTGGGACCATGTTTCCATGTTTTGTTCCAGTCAGTAGGTTGTAACAGTAAGCAATGTGTGTCACTTCTAGGCAATGCATTTAACTGCTATAGTGAGACCTTTCAAGGAGTTCTCTCTTCCTCTCTTGCAGTTGACACTGTTTGGGAAGTGGCTGCTCCATCAGCCTGGCCCCTAGGAAGACCAGAATTCTCTTGAGGTTGAACATATGCATGTATAGTGTGAGAAATAAACTTTGTAGTTTTAGGTTGCTTGTTACTTCTGCAGCATATTTTTATCTTTTTGGTTGGTTACGATGTCAATTTCATTTGTTCATTAATTCGTTCAACACACTGAGCTTCTGCTCTACACTAACCACTATTCAAAATGCTAGAACAGATATAGTCTCTTCTTTTGGAAACTTTCATCCTGTTGGGGAGTATAGAAGACATGCACATTCATGGATAAGGTAATTACAGATTGCAGTAAGAGCTGTAAAGGAAATAAACAGGTTGGTGACTGTTACATTCCTTTACAATGTAAAGAAATCAGGGAGGAGAGTGGAGATAGTCATCAAGAGGGGTTGCTTCATTTGAACTGAGACCCAAGGATGAGAGGGAGCTGTCATGCCAAGAGCCACAGGAATAATGTTCCAGGGAAAAGCCTTCAGGAAAGGGCCTGCTGGGTTTGAGTCACAGAAAGTAGATAGATCTTTGTGTCTGTAGGAATGTAGGGGAGGGGAGCGGAAGGCAGGGATAGTACCTTGCAAATAAATTGCACTTGGCCTGCTTGGTGTGTTGAAAGGTCACTGTCTTTGTTTTGTTGTAGGCACGATCAAAGTTGCTAGGGAACTGTTGACAAAAATGCTCTGTGGCCAGGGTTAGAGTTACAGTGATAACTGCTTGTCTGAGGTCCCAATAAGGAACTTGATGCTGCCACTGGAAGACTAACCAGTAGAATTCGGGAGGGGCCAAAAGGAGGGAGAAGATGACCAATCTCCCAGAATCCTTGTTGCCAGAATCCATCTTGGCTGAGAGATGTGCACACTACTAGAAAGGACCCCGAGTCAGACTATGGGCCAAGCAAGATGATTCGTCAGAGACAACCTGGAAACTAACCCCATCACCATAAAACCTGAGGCTGAGCCACGTGGCAGAGCAGTTCTCTTGGGTTCCATTACTCTGCTGCTTTCCGCCTGGGCTCCCCTTTCCAATGAAGTCTCTAGCTTTGTCAGCATGTGTGTCTCCTTGGATAAAAGTCCAGTCTTGAGCCCTAGAAGGGGTCCCCCTTTCTGCAACAAAGCTAAGGAGTTACATTAGTAGGGTGATGATATTGGCTTGAGAGTGTTGATAAAAAAAGTGGAGGCAAGTATACATATTTGATAGGTATGAAGTAGAATCCACAGAATTTGTTAGTGGGCTGAAAATGAGGAATGGTAGTCTGAATAACTGCCCTCAAAGATATCCATGTCTTAATCCCTGGAACCTATAGATATTACTTCATATAGCAAAAGGAACTTTGCAAGTGTGGTTAAGGTAATGGATCTTGAAGATGAGATTATCCTGGATTATGTGGATGGGCCCTGAATGTAATCACAACTATTTTTATTTATCTATTCAGAAGATGGAAGCAGAGAGAGATTTTGCTGCAAAGAAGAAGGCAAAGTGGAGACTGAAGAAAGATGCTCCACTGCTGGCTTGAGGAATGCAGCTTTAGAGGCTGGAAAAGGCAAGGGAGTGGATCCTCTCCTAATTGCTCTGGAGGAGCACGGTCCAGCTGACACTTTGATTTTGGCTCAGTGAATCTGACTTCAGAATTCTCACCTCAAGAATTCTGAGAGAACACATGTATATGTAATTTTTTTAAATTGTGGTAAAATTTACATAACTTAAAAATTATCATTTGAACTGTTCATTAAGTTTACAAACCAGTAGCATTAAATACATTCACAGTGTTGTATAACCATCACCACTATCTTTGGCTTAAAAAACCTTCATCTCAATAAAAACTCTGAACTAATTAAATAATAACTCCTCATTCCACTCTCTCCCCAACTCCTGGTACCCTCTGTTCTACTTTTGTCTTTGTATTTGTCTATTCTAGATACTTCCTGTAAGTGGAGTCATACAATATTTGTCCTTCTTTCTATTCTGGCTTATTTCACTAAAGCATAACGTCTTCAAGGTCCATCATTTTGTAACATATATCAAAATTTCATTCCTTTTAAAAAAATTTCATTCCTTTTTATAGCTGAATATTACATGTGTTGTTTTAAATCACTGAGGTTGTGGCAGTTTGCTATAGTAGCTGTAAGAAACCGATACATGAGGGAGAGAAAAGATGGTATTAAGGATGGCCAGCAGGTGGTGCTAGTGGTAAAGGGCCTGTCTGCAAATGTAGATGTCAGAGATGTGGGTTCCATCCCTGGGTCGGGAAGATCCCCTGGAGGAGGGCATGGCAACCCACTCCAGTATTTTTGCCCAGAGAATCCCCTGGACAGAGGAGCCTGGAGGGCTACAGTCCATACGGTCACACAGAGTCGGACACGACTGAAGCGACTTAGCATGCATGCAGGCTTTTGGCCTGAGGACTGAATGGATTGAGATGCCCTTTACTGGGAAAGAGAAGACTCAGGGAACAACAGATTCAGGGTAGGAAAATCACAGGCTCTGTTCGGGTCATACTAAGTTTGAGATGTCTGCTGGACTTCCAGAGCTGTTGAGGAGATAAGCAGATATCCGACTATGGAATTCTGAGGGGAGGGCAGAGCGGGAGAGCTACACTCTGGAGGTGTCACCAACATGGAGATGGTGCTTAAAGCCAGTAACCTGGTTGAGGCTTCCCAGGGAATGTGTGCAGAGAGAAAAGGAGGGGACTCAATTGCCAGCACGTGAAGGTGGAGGCAACCTAGCCGGCTGAGAAGGATCAGCAAGGGAGGGGAAGAAAACTCAGGAAAGTTTGGTATTATCAGAGTTTTGGTGAGGAGGGCACGATCAGTCAGGCTTGGAGACCTGGGTGAGAGCAGAGTTTGAGGTGGGGAGAAAGGGACAGAAGCCAGAGAGGAAAAAGTTAAGGTGCAAGAAAGAGGGTTTTAGCCTTCTTAAAGGTTGGCTTGAAGCTCAACATTCAGAAAACAAAGATCATGGCATCTGGTCCCATCACTTCATGGGAAGTAGATGGAAAAACAGTGGAAACAGTGTCAGACTTTATTTTGGGGGGCTCCAAAATCACTGCAGATGCTGATTGCAGCCATGAAATTAAAAGACGCTTACTCCTTGGAAGGAAAGTTATGACCAACCTTGACAGTATATTAAAAAGCAGAGACATTACTTTGCCAACCAAGGTCCATCTAGTCAAGGCAATGGTTTTTCCCGTGGTCATGTATGGATGTGAGAGTTGGACTGTGAAGAAAGCTGATCACCGAAGAATCGATGCTTTTGAACTGTGGTGTTGGAGAAGACTCTTGAGAGTCCCTTATACTGCAAGGAGATCCAACCAGTCCATTCTAAAGGAGATCAATCTGGGTGTTCATTGGAGGGACTGATGCTAAAGCTGAAACTGCAATACTTTGGCCACCTCATGCAACGAGTTGACTCACTGGAAAAGACTCTGATGCTGGGAAAGGTTGGGGGCGGGAGGAGAAGGGGACGACGGAGAATGAGATGGCTGGATGACATCACCGACTCTGTGGACATGAGTTTGAGTGTACTCCGGGAGTTGGTGATGGACAGGGAGGCCTGGCGTGCTGTGATTCATGGGGTCACGGAGAGTCGGACATGACTGAGCGATTGAACTGAACTGAACTGAATGCTTGGAAGAAATTTTGCTGTGAGAAGTAGCAGAAAAATGGGGTAAGGTGGAGTTCAAAACTTTTTAAAGTTGGAAGTATTGTAGTTTCCGTTGACTGCTTACCAAGTACCCTATAAATAGTGCCTTTAAGCAATAATCCTTATATTCTATTCCATGATTATTGTGGGCCAGGAACTTGGTCAGAGCTTGGCTGGATGATTCTTTTGCTCCAGTTTGTATTGACTGGAGTCATTGGTAGTAGTCAGCTGTTGAAGAGGTTGGTTTTGAGGGTTCAAGATGGCTTTACTCACAGGTCTGGCATCTGGTGGGTATGGGTTCCACTTGCCTATCAGCTGGAGCGCTTGCTTGTGGCCTCTCTGGTATGATGGCCTCAGAGCTCCAAGAGGGAGTGTCCCATGACAAGATAGAAGCTACCTGGCCTTTTATGACTAATGTTTAGGAGTCAGAGACTATCACTTCAGCTGTACTCTATTGATCAATCTAGCCAGAAGCCCAACCAGATTACGAGTTGGGACATAGTTCCTGCTCTTTGGTGGAAGGACAGTCAGAGAATTTGCGGCTATGTTTTAAACTCCCGCAGATCAGAACATGTTTGCAGGCTGGGTGAGAGTGCACCATGAGATGGGGAGAGGCAAATGATGTGAAAGAGAGAAGAGCAAACTTTAGGAATCAAGTCCTTCGCAGGTCACAAGGGGAAAATACTCAAAGGCTCGAGACTGAGCACTGTTCTCACCAGGACAGAAGGGAAGAAGAACATGGTGAGGAAGGATTTGGAGTGAAAAGATGAGACTGTTTCCCTCTGATGACTTCACTGTGCCCAGTAATGTGCAGATTTGTACATTACAAATCATGAGCTAAGGGTAGGTGCTGAGGAGGATTGAGAAAAAAGAAGCTGTACAGCACAGTGATTTCAGAAAGTGGGAATATTAGGTATTTGTCTGAAAAGCAGATTTTAACAGTGCTGCCTTTCTATTATTGCCAAAAAGCATATAGATAATACTCTTTGTGACCCCATGGATTGTGGCCCACCAGCCTCTTCTGTCCATGGAACTTTCCAGACAAAAATACTGATGCCATTTCCTACTCCAGGGGCTCTTCCTGACCCAGGGATTGAACCTGTGTCTCCTGCGTTTGGCAGGCAGATTCTTTACCACTACACTACCTGGGAAGCCCTAATTATCTGATGATCAAACCTGAATAATAATAACAAAACCATTTTACTGGTGATTATTAATTATGTCAAGTATTTATGTAAACTAGGAGAGATATGCTAAATTCTAGGAAGTTGATGACCAATTCTTGTTCACCACATTCCTTTTGATGGGAGGCATTTGCTGTTTCTGTTTTATTGCTTGGGGAAATTAGGATTAATTTCGTAAGTTAAGTCTGAGGAAGAATTCAAGATTAGAACTCTGAGATCATTTCTTTTTTTTAGGAATATGGAGAAAATGAAAAATACCTGCCTGTTTTATTTAAGAGGATGTTTGGATCACCAACTCCTGAGTGTAATTAAAAAAAAAAAAGCCTGGCAAGAGTTTGTCTTGAGTGAAGTTATTTGGTAGGTGATGTCCTTTTGTAAATGATGCTTTCATAGTTGAAAACATTTGTGTTTCTTGTTGTGGAATTGCTTTTAGAAGGACTATGATATGCACAGAAAACAATCCGCAGGATTACTTTTATTTACTAGAGCATTCACAAAAATATTTTATCAAAATCTCATAACTCACCTTATTTAGTTTTAGATAATTCCAAAAACTGAATCCCCATGGAAACAATGAAGATTCATCCAGTCAGGATATCCCAAATAAGGTGAATGAGGTTTTGCTAAGAATTTCCAAAGGGGAGTTTTGAGGATGCGCCATTGCAAAGATCCACACATACTTCATAGAATTACATCATAGAGTTAACATCGTACCTGGAGTGACTGAGATATTAGGCTCACCCAAACCAAACTCGTTGTCTGTGTCCACTGATTATTATCTATGCCTTCTCTCCCTCCAGTATTCTTTATATTTATTAATCGACTGGGTTTCCAATCCCCCAACTAGCAAAGTTAGTTTTAAAAATATTTATTTCTTTATTTGGTTGCACTGGGTCTTAGCTATAGAATGCGAGGCCTTTTTAGTTGCACATGTGAACTCTGAGTTGTGGCAGGTGGGATCTGGTTTCCTGACCAGGGATCATACCCTGGCTCCCTGTATTGGGAATGCAAACTCTTAGCCACTGGACCATTAGGGAAGTCCCAGAATGTTGATTTTTGAATTGAGTTCATGGTTACTTTGAATAAAGACCAAACATTTCAATCTCCCTTGTAGCTAATTGAAGCTGTGTGACATAATGCCTGAAGCTAAAGCAGCCACCAAAGAGATGACACCAAAGTTACACCATGAGATGGCAGAGGAGAAGGTTAAAAGGATGTGGGTCCCTGACATGGTACATACATAATGTCTTTTTGGTCTAGGCTTGCCTTGAGAGTTTTAGGTGGAAGAGAAAAAACTTCTTGCTTGTTTATGAGTCACTGTTATTTTGGGTTTTCTGTCACTTATAGCTTAACAGTTCTAACTGAAATATGTAAAAACTGTGTGTGTGTGTGTGTGATTTAACTACATTGGTTGAATTATGATTGACTGAACCCAAGCAAGGCTTGAAAACTCTCGGCCCAGTGCCTGCACCACATTCTCAGATACATGGGACACATATTCACATATTTTAAAGATATGTGCATACTAGATAGGGCAAGCTTCACAAAGCCCTGTGGTTTCACATGACTGGCTGTGACCATGCTCATTGTCTGCCCCTGAACAGACTTGCATTTACAGCCCCTTATCCTAGAGTGTTGTTTTCCAATGAATCAGTGCTAAAGAATCTGCCTGCCAATGTAGGAGGTTCGATCCTTGGATCAGGAAGATCCCCTGGAGAAGGAAATGACAACCCACTCCAATATTTTTGCCTGTGAAATTCCATGAACAGAAGAGCCTGGTGGGCTACAGTCCATGGGGTCGCAAAGTCAGACATGACTTGGTGACTAAGCAACAACAACAACATCCTAGAGTGGACTCTGCTGGGTTATTAACAGTTGATTATTCAACAGCTTCTTGCAGAGTGTTTAACTGCCCATTTGTTCCCCTGATGTCTACTGGTTTCAAAGAACCATCTATAAAGGGAGGCAAAGGTTAGAATAAAAACATTTCACTCAGCCTCTGAAAATGGCACTCAGTCCCTGAGGAAGGGTCACCTCTCCCTGGTGGAATTGGCATCAATCATTTACATGCAATGGCAGGAGCTGGGCCAACCCTGTGTGGGGTGGGAGTGGGAGTGGGTAGGGTTGTCTCCGGTCACCGTTGGGTGTTTGCTCTATTGGGAAGAAGGCAGAATTCTCTTCCCCTCCTAAACTCTGCTTCTGTCCCATTTGCAGTCAAATGTCATATTGAACAAGTAGGTCAGCAGTTAGGTCCAAGATTTTTTAGAAGAAATTTTCATGTTGTTGGAAATCTGATGTGATGTAATTGGGAGGATAAAATGTCTATGGAGTTTTGTAGGTCTGACCTAATATGTTCTGGGAAAAATCACCTCAGTTCAGTTCAGTTCAGTTCAGTCGCTCAGTCGTGTCCGACTCTCTGCGACACCATGAATCACAGCATGCCAGGCCTCCCTGTCCATCACCAACCCCCGGAGTTCACTCAAACTCATGTCCACAGAGTCGGGATGCCATCTAGCCATCTCATTCTCTGTCATCCCCATCTCCTCCCACCCCAAATCCTTCCCAGCATCAGAGTCTTTTCCAGTGAGTCAACTCGTTGCATGAGGTGGCCAAAGTATTGGAGTTTCGGCTTTAGCATCAGTCCTCCCAATGAACACCCAGGATTGATCTTTAGAATGGACTGGTTGGATCTCCTTGCAATCCAAGGGACTCTCAAGAGTCTTCTCCAGCACCATAGTTCAAAAGCATCAATTTTTCGGTGATCAGCTTTCTTCACAGTCCAACTCTCACATTCATACATGACCACGGGAAAAACTATAGCCTTGACTAGATGGACCATTGTTGGCAAAGTAATGTCTCTGCTTTTTAATATGCTATCTAGATTGGTCATAACTTTCCTTCCAAGAAGTAAGCGTCTTTTAATTTCATGGCTGCAATCAGCATCTGCAGTGACTTTGGAGCCCCCAAAATAAAGTCTGACACTGTTTCCACTGTTTCCCCATCTATTTCCCATGAAGTGATGGGACCAGATGCCATGATCTTCGTTTTCTGAATACTGAGCTTCAAGCCAACCTTTTCACTCTCCTCTTTCACTTTCATCAAGAGGCTTTTGAGTTCCTCTTCACTTTCTGCCATAAGGGTGGTGTCATCTGCATATCTGAGGTTATTGATATTTCTTGATTCCAGCTTGTGCTTCTTCCAGCCCAGCATTCCTCATGATATACTCTGCATATAAGTTAAATAAGTAGGGTGACAATATACAACCTTGACGTACTCCTTTTCCTATTTGGAACCAGTCTGTTGTTCCATGTCCAGTTCTAACTGTTGCTTCCTGACCTGCATACAGGTTTCTCAAGAGGCAGGTCAGGTGGTCTGGTATTCCCATCTCTTAGTCACCTCAGGGGTATATTATTACATATAAAGACAGTCTAGGGCTCTCTGCTAACGAGGACTTGCCGTTCACATGGGAATATCAAGAGCTGTACTAAAGTCAGAGGTCTGGGTTCACATTCTCGCTTTCCACATTTTAGTTGAGTGACCTTGATTAGTTGCTTGACCTCTCTGTACACAGTTATGGGGAGTGCTGGAGTCTTCTCAGCACTGTCAGAGAGCCAGGTGTTTGAATCTCTTCCCAACTCTGATGTCATCTTGGGTCATGTTGGCTGTGGTAGGCATCTTTAAACCAAGGAAACTGCAAACTGGGGCTCCCTCCTGCCCATGGTGTTATTAAAAATTTACCAGGACTCCCTGTACTTTTCCAAATCTGTATAATGGGGCTGATAATACCTATCTCACCCAGACGATGAATGGAATGATCTTGTGGGAAGCACAAGTGGTAGCCCCTAATACGTGTTAGTTTCCTAATTCTTTTAGCCTTGGATCGTTAGCAATGTTACTGTTGAGACTGCTCTTTGGGGAGGCAGAAGCTGACTTCACTGGCTTTAAGATGGCTGAGTCATTTAACCTCTCAGTATTCCTTTGGCCCCTGGGGCATATTTGACTGCCATGGCAACTTGTCATCCTACCCTGAAATTTGAATTATATAACAATAGGGCCTGACACAGATAATGCAGTGGTGTTGGCAGAATGATGACAGAGTTTTGAGAGAAAGGCAAATGTATGGTAGAAAGGCTTGGAGTGTTACAATGGAGTGGGGGATGCAACTTGACCTGACTGAGGAGGTGGGGGGAATGGACAATAATCACTGAAACCTGGGATATAAAGGGCTACAAGAAACCACACAGTCTTAAACCCTTGCCTTTCAGCTGAGGAGACAGATACTCTTAGATCAAGGCTTGATCTTCCTCTACCGTTGTTTTTCCAATTTCCTTTTTGACCAGGCTGATGCTTTTAGCTTTTGATTATGGTGAAAAAATGATCAAATTCAGATTCTGTAAGAGAATTTTCTAAATGGGATCAGAAAAGCAAGTGGGAAAATATCTTAAAATATGAATATAAACTGGTGTTGCCACTGTGGAACAAGGTATGGAGGTTCCTAAAAAAAAATGATAAATAGTATAAATAGAATTACCAGATGATCAAGCAATTCCACTTCTGGGTATTTGTCTGAAGGAAATGAAAACCACTATCTAGAAGAGGTAACTGCAGCATCATTCACGATAGCTGAGACATGGAAACAATTCAAGTGTCCACTGAAAGATGAATGGATAAAAATAATGTGTATCTACACAGTGGAATATTAGTCATAAAAGAAGGAAATGCTGCTATTTGTAACAAGATGGATGGACCTGGATGGTTTTATGGCAAGTGAAATAAGTCAGACAGAAAAAGATATTAATAAATACCAAATAGTCACATTTATACATGGAATCTAGAAAAACGGAACCCCTAGAAACAGAACAAATTGGTGGTTTCCGGAGGTGGGGAGTGGAGAATGGAAGGAATAGGTGAAGATGGGGGGGGAAAAAAGGAAAAAAAAAAAGAAAATGTCTTAAAAGATGACGCATTATGTTCCATTCTGTGGCCCAGGTGATTATCTGGGGGACCTGTTCTCACAGTGGATGACAGGAGTGCAAAAGAGCAGTCAAACTGTACAAGCACATGAGGGCCTCTGCTCACGTCAATCACTAACATCCAACTGACCAAAGGAAGTCATACGGCCAAATCCACGCAATGGGGCAAGAGGTATGCACTACCGACACCTGGGAGAGTAGTATCCAAATTATTACACAAACTTCTTTGAAAATAAGTACATAAATATTTTATAACTGAAAGTATGTCCTCATTAAAAATAATAACATTGGAACTTCCCTCGTGGTCCAGTGGTTAAGTCTCTGCGTTCCCAATGCAGGGGCTGAGGGTTCGATCCCTGGTTGGGGAACTAAGATCCCATATGCCACACAGCATGACCAAAAAATAAAGATTTAAAAATATAAAAAGAATAATGTTTTATCTTTGAATTGCATTTTATAGTTTTTTCATTAATATTTATTTATTTGGCTGCACCAGGTCTTAGTTGACACACGTGGGATCTAGTTCCCTGACCAGGGATTGAACCCCGGCCTTCTGAGTTGGGAGTATGGAATCGTAGCCACTGAACTACCAGGGAAATCTCTGTTTTGTAGTTTTTGAAACATCTTTGCAGTCATTTTGTCATATATTCTTTCCAATAACCCAGTGATTCAGTGGGGAAAGCAGCACCCCCCATTTTTAAAGATGTGAACATTCTGGCTGCATTATTTTCCTAGAACTGCCATAAAATTTTACCTAGGCCTGGTGGCTTCAAATAGAAATTTGTTCTTTTGCAGTTCTGGAATCTAAATGTCTAAAATTAAGATGTCAGCTGGACTGTGATCTCTCTGAAGGGTCTTGGGAATAATGTGTTCTTGTTCTTGTGGTTGCCAGCAGTCCTTGACCTGCAGTGCATGAGTGTGTACATGGTAAGTTGCTTCAGTCATGTTCAACTCTATGCAACCCTGTGGACTGCCAGGCTCCTCTGTCCATGGGAGTCTCCAGGGAAGAATATTGAAGTGGGTTGTCATTCCCAACCCAGGGATCAAACCTGCGTCTCTTACGTCTCCTACATTGGCAAGTGGCTTCTTTACCACTAGTGCCACCTGGGAAGCCCTGGCTTGCAGCTACACCACTCTAATCTCTGCCGCAGTCATCACAGGGCCTTTTTTCTCCCTGTCTTGGCCTGTCTCTTCGCTTCTAATAAAGCCCCCAGTCATACTGGATTTAGGGGCCACCCTAATTTAGTACACCTCATCCTAACCTGATTACATCTTCAAAGACTTTATTTCCAATTAAGGTTACATTCACTGGTTCTGGGTAAACATGAAGTTTTGGGGAAAACTAGTCAACCCATAGACTGGCAAGCAGGTTTTATGGTATTTGTGTTCATAATTCCTCAGTGTTTGATGTCCTCTCCACCAAATCCATGCCATGTGTCTTAGGCAAGAGCTTCTCAGACTTTGCTGTGTATACATATCACTTGAAGGTCTTGTTAAAATTCAGGAGGTCAGGGTGGGCCTTGGAGCTGGGACAAGGATGATCAGATAAGGAGGCCTTGGTGGTGAGGATCTCCTTAAATGTGCCCCGGGTGACTTGCTTGCTTCATCCTGTTCCCAGCCCTGTGGATTTGGCATCTCTAACCAGTGCTGTGGATCCAGCAATACACTTTCACTCCAGTATTCTTGCCTGGAGAATCCCCATGGGCAGAGGTGTCTGGCAGGCTACAGTACATGGGGTTGCACAGTTGGACACAACTAAAGTGACTTAGCACTTATGCACGCAAGCTGCAGTGTATGTGAGTTTAGTGCTCAGTATCTAACCCTCAATAGCAAAGAGCGTGCTTTTCCATTTTGAAGCTGAGTGTGTAGGCTAAGTCCTAGAAAAGAAACACAGTTCTGCTGTGTTTTTAATGCTGGGTCATGTGGACTGACCTGGATGCTAATATTGATTTTCTGGGAACATTGCAGGTATCTGAGCCCCTTTGTAAGCCCCTCCATCAGACCTCCATCTCTGAGCCTCACCCATTCCTGGAAGACCTCACTATTTCAGCACTGGCTTTCCCACTCTCCACTATGTTGCCTGAAAGAGCGTCCTTGTTCTCTCCCAATATTCACAGTGGGCAGAAGTCATGGCTTCCTTTATAAGGCAGGTGCTGGGCCCAAGCCAGCCACTCCGCCACCAACCCCTATGTGTGGGGCCTGGGCACCCAGGCCCTGTTGCATTCCCCATCCCCTCTTTTCTCAAAGATATACAATTCTTCCCCCTTCCGGGACCTCATTTGCCATCCTTGCTTCACTTTTATGGGTCCTATTTGGGGCCAATAAGGACACAGGCTTGGGGCTTTGGACCCTGCTCTCCCCTGAGGCCCTGGGTCCCCTCACAAAGGGCTCTCCCCCTGGCACATTCCTGCCTCTGGGGATCTCAGAGAGCAGCCAGAGGCTTGCCTCCCAACTTTCATGGGAGGAGAAGAGAAACAACACCCTGCTGGGTCCTGGACAGCACTGTCATTTGAGGTCCTCTGTAAAGGAGGTACTGTGGGATTTTCTCTCTGTAATGACTGGAGAAACCGAGGCGTGCAAAGTCATACAGCGGTGAGTCAGAAGGAAGCAAATTCATTTAGTTGAAAATCTCTTTTGACAGTTGTTAGTGAGGAGCATGAGCAAATCTGAAGAGAAACCTCACATTCCCATTCTGTTTACAGAAGGGCTGCTCTGAGGGAACTGGGTCTTCATGCAACACGGATGTCTGGGAAAATGTGGAGAGGCTCCTGGAGGCTGTCTCTAAATCTTCTGACCTAGTGTCATGTGAAGTGGCTTCTGGGAGCTCTGGGCTCCAGGGTGACTTATTGGAATCTGACCTTTCACTCAGAAGATTTCTGCTCTGAAGAAATCTGAGAATCCATCACCCCAAGGCCAGCAGGAGTTCAGGGCAGTGCAGGCATTTGTGAAGAGGGAGAACCCACAGGCTGGTTTTATTCTCTTTGCTGGAGCTCAGTATGTCCCCTTGGCTTCAGGGAGGAACCTGCTATTGAGAAAGGGGATAGGGAAACTTGAATATAAGGAAGGGCCACGTGCGGACCGTCAGCTTTTCTAGGATTTTCAGGGTCCAGTGGCTTTTGGGGGAAAGGGGTATGAAGAGGGGAAAGGGGGTGAAAAAGAAGAGGAGGTAGCTCTCTCCCACCCTTACCATCTAGAGAGATTTTGGGGTGATAGCAAGGGATGAGGAGGAAGTATGACCCACATGCTGTGTGGGAAAATAATGAAAATCATATATATGTCATTATCTCACATGATCATATCCCCTGTGATTTTATAAAAATCATGTGTTTGTGTGGAAAAATAATGAAATAATGTATTTCATGTATATTTCATTATTTCACATGATTTTGCTGCCTCTTCTCATCCTCCTGTCAACCTGGAATCTCTCAGGGAGGTTGGAGGGGTAGAAAGGAGCCTCCTTTTCTATTTCACTCTTTGCTGAATGTACTGAATTAAAAAAAAGTCTTTACTTGCAAGTGAATTAAAAAAAATTGTTTAAAAATTTTAAGAAATTTCAGGATGTCTTGCTTCTAATACCTGCAACTCAAAGGTGAGTTTTCAAATGAGAGACTCATCTACTTACTTTTTTGACCTTGGGACTGAAAATGAAACTTTCCCAGAATCAAAATACTTGTGAGGCAACTCACTTCTCTGGCTCCCAGACCTTTCTGATACCCCTGCACCTCCCCAGCTCCTTGGAGGCAACCAATCCTCTAGCTTCCCTGGCCCTCCCCGACCAGTGTGTGAAATTGGGAAACAGCTCAGGAGAGGTCTGCATTGGGGCTGGGGTTGGGGTAGGCATTTCAATGCTGTGCAGGTTTTGGTGGGGTTTGCTGGGCTAAGCTCAGTGGTCTCTGCAGTTAAAACCTGCCTATCAATCTTGTTCCATTGCTTACTCTTGGTGTGACCTTGGGCAAGTTACTTTATCTTCTGAGCCTGGTTTCTCCTTTTGCGAAATGAGAAGGCAAGTCATTCCTGCCCCTTATGGGTTGATGTGAGAATTGCACAAAGGGCTGTAACAGTACCTGAAACCATACTCAATATCTTGTAATACCTATAATGGAAAAGAATCTGTACCTGAAACTAATACAGTATTGTAAATTAACTGCAGTTAAAAAAAAAGAACTGCATGAAAGGATGTCTGTAAACTCCACATCCCTAATCCTTATGGACCATCTAAATGAAAGATGTGACCTTGACATTTGACCATAAATCAAAGGCCTTCTGATGCCTCAGGCTATTTTTGCTCTATGATGCTTTTTCCAAAAGGAAGACCTGGATAAAAAGAGCTCACTGTATGTCAGAAAATCTGGTGATCAATTGGTTTCAAAAAAGAAGTTGAAACCAATGATTAAGTAATGTTTCTAAGTCAATCTCACTGCAGAGAATATGTTCAAATCTTGGAATTGTGAGCAAAAGCATATGTTAAACCTGAAAGTTGCACTTCTTTTTCAAAGTGGAGAAAATATTCACCTTTTTAGAGTCAAAAGACTGGAGATGACACAACTAGACCATATTCAAATCTGTAGAAAACTTTTAAAAAGTCATATAAAATAACAAAAAACTGCAGATTTTCCCATGTACCATAGATAAGAAAGCAAACAAGGTTGAAAGCCACACATTAATTTCAAATTTCATCATATGAAGTCAGGTGACCTTTGCACCCAATGTAAAAAAATCTGTAAGTTGCTCTTTAGAATAGCAGTGTTTATGATTTTCTTGTCACACTTGCTTTTTCATTTGGGATGTTGCTGTGCAGTCATGGAAGAAATGCTCCCTTAAAGTCTAGTTACAACCAGTCAACTCTTTTGAGTGTTTACATGGAAATATCAGACAACTAGGAAAAGCTGAGGAAGAAAGTTGAACCAAAGGTCTAGCTTTGGTAAATTAGGCAGAGCTGTATTTGACAGAAGATAAGTGAACTGTGACATCAAGGAGCACTACTTTAATCTAGGGCCCAGCCAGGTTCTAAAATAATGGGGCCCAGGACTATGGAGAAATGACCACCAAGTTCAACACAGTTCACTTGGCACTGGTTTCTGTATAGAATGTTTCAAACTCAGTTCTTTATGACATGGACCAGATTAGTCAAGTGCCTGAGGCACAAGTAATCTTTAAACTAGGCCTCAGAAGTTCAGGTATTGCCTGAAGATTCTTCACTAACATTCACTTCTAAGGTGAGGCTGGAAGAGGAACTTCCAGTGACAACTTCTGCCTCAGGACCAAAGAGTCCCCAGCCAAGGTTGTCCTGAGGTGGCCCCCAGAATTGCAGAGATCTGTCTTCTCAAATAGCTCAGTTGGAAAATAAAGCAACAGTGGATGTCCTTGGGCAGCTGAGGTTCAGCCAGGCCCCCTGAGGTTTGCATCCTAAAAGAACTTCAAAGTGGAAAGGGAGTCTTGGCCTTAACCTTGCAACCCATATTCTTTGTGTGACAGAAGAATATTTATAACAACATAATCAAATACATCTCATATGTCCTTCTATCCCCAGTCCTGCTTTTTACTTTCTTAAAACTCACTCATACCAACAGTGACAAACCAAAACAGAAAATGACAATTGAGGCAGCTGTTAATTGGCCCATATTCATGTCTCATGGCAGAGATGACACAGCAAAAAGCAGAGGAAAAAAAAAGTTTGTTATCAGCTTTTGATTTACAAAAGTCAAAAGCCTTTAGGGGAAAGGCCATGAGTCATATGTTGTTATTCAGTTGCTAAATCATGTCTGACCCTTTGTGACCTCATGGACTGCAGCATGCTAGGCTGTTGTGTCCTCCATTGTCTCTCAGAATTTGCTCAAATTCATGAGTTGGTGATGCTATCTAGTCATCTCCTGGAGTAAGAAATGGCAACCTGCTCCAGTATTCTTTCCTGGAAAATTCCATGGATGGAGGAGCCTGCTGGGTCACAGTCCATGGGGTCACAGAGTCGGACACAACTGAGCAACTGAGCACACACGGTCATGTAAACACACAAATCTAAGAGAACACTGTTGAGTGATAAGAGCAAGGCTTCCCTACCCCACCCACCCACCAGCCAAAGGCCCAGTAGACGGAAGTCTCCAGGGATGCCAAGAGCTCTTAAATTTGGTGGGCTTTGGGGATGGGCTGTCCTGCTCTTCTCTCCCTGACTGGTTGCGATGGAAACATTGATGGAAACCTCGATGCATGAGGTGGTTTTATGAAGAGAGAACTGGACCCATCTCCTTGAGCCCCAACCCAGAGTAGAAGCTTTGGAGACATGAAGCAGTTTTGAGGAGTGGGATTCCCAGAACCCATGTGTTATCACGTCTTTAGAAGGACTTAAAGGTGGCTAGAATGGAATGGGCCTTGCAGCGGGGTGGGGGGTGGTAACCTGTGTCCAAGACAAGATGGGTCAATGATCACTTTGGCAGATGTCACTCTGGACTCATGACACTAAAGGCCACTACTCTGACACCTTGTCACCAACTAGTACCAGGTAACCCCACTTTCCCCCAGACCTGTACCCTAGACCTTCATCCCCAGGACATAAGTATATTCAGGCCTCCCTCTACCATTTTCACAAGATGGCAGTTAAAAGCACTTCTGCTAAGGAAAGACCTATTTCTTTTCATATCTGAGTTTGGGGAATAAGATTTGTCTTTACTATATGTGCTACCTGGCTTTCCTCTGACTTAACAACAAAGCCATAAAAACACCGGCAGCTTCCAACCCCGTACATGCAGGCTCTTGAAGTCACAGAACTGTAGCTACACGTGGGGCCTTAGAGCAATGCCAGGTACGGTGCTCTCTCCCACCCCACATTTTAAGTTAACTGAGGCTCCTTCCACCACAAGTGGCAGAGGGAAGAGTTGGGGGATTGCCAGGTACAGTGCTCTCTCCCACCCCGCGTTTTAAGTTAACTGAGGCTCCTTCCACCACAAGTGGCAGAGGGAAGAGTTGGGGGAGGGATGTGCTAGGCAAGGTGTCTGAAATAAGGAGATGGTCTGGGTGTCCATGGGAATATAGGCTGTCAGCCTGGAACGTACACAAGTTTTGGGCCATGGACCCAGTTCCGGGGAGGCCGCCCTCTGTGTAGGCCCAGCAGGCCTGCTTTGCTCACTCCTGGCCGCCGGTCAACTTGTGGAACAGGTCCTCGTCGAGCGTTTCATTCTGGTCCTTGGAGCGGGTGGACAGGAAAATGTAGCCTCCGATGTACTCATGCACGACTTTGCAATCCGCACTCAGGCAGGTAAACGCAATGGAGACGTTCTGGTCAAACTCGATAGCCACCTGGAAGGGGAAGGCATAGGTACACTTAAACCTGACAAGGATGGATCGAAAAGAAGCCGCTTGGCTGGAGATGGTCTAGAGCTGAGAACTGCTGAGGTGCTGACTGATAGTTTTTCCCAAAACCCACAAAACCCCACTGCTTGCCTCAAAGCTTACAGAAAAACATCTCTGCTCTCCGTGCGCCCTCTTGTGGTGTCAACTTTGCCGCACACCTGGCAAAACACAGACCTAATGCAAAGACATTTCCTGTCTGTCTCTCTTTAGATGAAAGAACTGTCTAAACACTGTGTGTGGAGGGACAGGATGCTTTGCAGAGCTTTGAGCTCATGTGAATTTTTCTATGGCCATGGCCCTTAGTCCTTCCCAGCTGGAAGTCATAAACTCTACACTAGAAGAAATTGAAGCTTGACGGGTTCTCTCCCTTGGCTGCCCACTGGAATCAGCTGAGGACCTTTAAGAATTGATGATCTACATAGAAACATTCTAATCTAGAATGCTTCATTTCTCCAAATTTCTTCTTTCAATCATCCATCCAACAGTGGGTAAGTATGGGCACATGTGTCACTTAGATGTGACTTAAAATTTCACTTCCAAAGGTCCCTTTCAGAAGATGGCCTTTCAGTGAATTTTAACACAAAGTGTGCAAAATGTGTTAGTTTAATAACTGTACTTTTGTCAAACATTGGCTACTCTTTAATATCTAGAGACTAGATATTACACATTCGGGACATACTGTCCAGTATTTACAAAGAATATACAATAAAGCTAAAATGCAGGTAACTTATACAACAATGGATATGTTGAAATGTTCTTGTACACAAAGCAAAACATCTTTGCAAAGTTCATTCTCTATTTGCAACATCTAAGCCTTTTCGGAGAAGGCAATGGCAAGCCACTCCAGTATTCTTGCCTAGAAAATCCCATGGATGGAGGAGCCTGGTAGGCTGCAGTCTGTGGGGTCGCTAAGGGTTGGACACGACTGAACGACTTCACTTTCACTTTTCACTTTCACACGTTGGAGAAGGAAATGGCAACCCACTCCAGTGTTCTTGCCTGGAGAATCCCAGGAATGGGGGAGCCTGGTGGGCTGCCGTCTATGGGGTCACACAGAGTTGGACACGACTGAAGTGACTTAGCAGCAGCAAGCCTTTTAGATGTCCTGAGGTGACAACATATGATAAAAAGCAGAGCTAGTGAATTAATCAATTTGTAAATATCTTTGTTATAATTGATACAAAAGTAGCATCTTGGACATGGACTTATTAATCCATCTGAGAAATGAATGTCAGGACTTGTTCGTTAGGTTGGCAGCGGAGGGGCAGGAGGAAGTATAAATGGAGGGATGTATGTGGATGTGTTCATACTTATATTTTGCTTCATGTCCCATTTTTAATGGAATATTAAGGGAATGTAGTATTTTAATCATGACTCTGCCAACATCTTTATCTAGAGGTCTGTTGCCATTTTTTACTTTTATGAAATTTTTGTCCCAAGAAAGGTTCAGTTCAGTTCATTTCAGTTCAGTCACTCAGTCGTGACCGACTCTTTGCGACCCCATGAATCACAGCACGCCAGGCCTCCCTGTCCATCACCAACTCCCGGAGTTCACTCAAACTCATGTTCATCGAGTCGGTGATGCCATCCAGCCATCTCATTCTCTGTTGTCCCCGTAGGACTACATTTTTTCCTTCTAGATTGAGTTGGTGTAGTGTAGTCTTGGTTATCAAATACTCATGTAGCTTTGGCACTTTGAAGTGGTAAATATTCATGTTGTGTGAAAAAGCATGATATGTAACTGTATGATCTTAATTATATAAAAATGGATGCTTAGTTTTATAGATACACAAATGAAACCTAGAAGGACACATCACACGGTAAACTGCTTGTGATTATGGATGACTTTGTTTTTTGCCTTTTGTGTTTTTTGGTTTCCTATTACGCACATGATAACTTTTAAGAAATAAATATTATTTTAAAAACCTTTAAAAAAAAGAGTCACTGACCTCAGCAGTTCCCAGAGTTGGATTTTTTTTTTCCAAATGGTGTTACTGAGGTATAACTGATATACAATAAACAGACCTATTTAAGGTACACAGTTGGGTTATTTTTTAAAATTGTAGTTGATTTACAATGCTATGCTAATTTCTGCGGTATAGCAAAGTGATTCAGATATATATATATATACAGGGTTGGCCAAACTGTTCATTCATTCTGTAACATCTTCTGGAAAAACCCAAATGAATTTTTTGGCCAACCCAATATATATATACACATTTTTACAATAGCGTTTGCTATTATGGTTTATCATAGGATATTGAATATAGTTCTTTGTGCTATACAGCAAGACCTTGTTTATCCATTCTATATACAAAAGCTTACATGTGCTAAACCCAACCTCCCACTCCACCCCCCCAACTCTCTCCCCTGTGCAAACATCAGACTGTTCCCTATGTCTGTGAGTCTGTTTCTGTTTTGTAAATAGGTTCATTTGTGTCATATTTTAGATTCTGTATCATATGGTATAGCCATATAAGTGATATCATATGGTATTTATATTCCTGTTTTTGACTTGTTTCACTTAGTATGAGAACCTCTAGGTGCATCCATGTTGCTGCAAATGGCATTAGTCTGTTCTTTTTCATGGCTGAGTAGTATTCCATTGTATCTATGTAACACATCTTCTCTATCCATTCATCTGTCGTTGGACATTTAGGTTGTTTCCATGTCTTGGCTGTTGTGAATAGTGCTGCTTTAAGCATAGAGGTCCACATATCTTTTTGAATTAGAGTTCTGTCGGGATATATGCCCAGGAGTGGGATTTCTGGATCATATGGTAATTCTATTTTCAATTTTCTGAGGAACCTCCATACTGTTTTCCAGAGTGGTTGCACAAACTCACACCAACAGTGTAGGAGGTTTCCCTTTTCTCCACACCCTCTCCAACATTTACTGTTTGCTGATGTTTTTTTTAATTTGAAAAAATTTTTAATTTATTTTTTATTGATTTTTTACTTTACAATATTGTATTGCTTTTGCCATACATTGACATGAATCTGCCCTGGGATGTCAGGGTTTGATTTTTTGGTGATGGTTATTTTGACTGGTGTGAGGTGGCACCTCATTGTAGTTTTGATTTCCATTTCCCAGAGGTGGATTTATATGGCCTTGAGGGTATAGCAAGGTTTTCAAGCCACTGCCTTAGAGGCCATCTAATCTCAGACCTTCATTCTACAAAAGAGTTAAGACTGTTAACAGCTGTGCTGAGAGGAATCCATGGTTCTTAAGAAAATGTGAGTCATTTAACCTCCCTCTACATTGACAGCTTTCTACCGGAAAAATGGGAATGCCAAGGGAATGAGGTAAAGATCCTCTATCATCATCAGAAGAATGTTTTAAATCATCAGGACACTCAGGTGTCTCTGAATCAGTCCAGCACAGCCTATGATGTAGGTGTGGCCTGGTTCCTAGGGCAGAGCTGTTTGGGGCTGACGGCTCCTGAAGTTAGAGGCTGAATTTTCCCCTATCACCCCCGTGTACCATGCTGGCTTCTTTGGTACTTTTCCCCTTTGGGACTAGAATGCTCTCCACGTGGACAGTTGAGCCTGGGAGTCCTCAACCAGTTATACCTCTTGGCAGCCAGTCAGATGAGGCCTGTTTTGGATTTATTCTGTATGATATATACATCTCAGGTGACTTCTGCTAAGTAATTATCAGCCTAAATCTTATATAATCATACATGAGTTGAAGGCAATTAAACTGCTGAGCAATTTTAGAGTCTGTCTGTATGGAGACCAAGCCAACTTATGTTAATTTAAAAGCATTTGGCCTATACTTGTTAGGGAACTGCCCAGAACTGCATGTTACTATTTTAGCAGACAATTACCACATGCTTGTGGTTTCTAAATTCTAGGGATAAGAATACCTTCTTAAAATCAGAATGAGCTGCAGTTCTGAGGGAGCACAGATTTAATAGGTTCAACACTAAATGTATCCAGACTTTCACTTTACCTGCCGGATTTCCCAGTTTACATTCCACTGTTTCATATTTGTAAATCTCCATGTTGTAATTGGGATCCCAGTGGCTGCATCGATTCTAATCAGCCTATTATATGAAATTCCCAGAATGTCATCTTTTTTGCTTCCTTTAAATCTGAAAAAATTTAATTAAAAGATGTAACTGCTTCCTGTGACATGATGTTTATTCACACACAACTTCTTAAAAATAATATCAACACTTCTAAATCATTTCTGAAGAATAGACAACGAGGGATTAACTTTCTGCAAAGGGCATTATTATTGTGATAGAGAAAATATGAAGGCTGGAGAGAATTAGGATGTCCCGCTGACATTATTTAAATAAAATGGACATCAGAGGAAAGCAAAATAGAGGTAGTCAAGTCAATTAATTCAAATTAGTACCAACTGTGTATGCCAGGCACCCTTCTGGCACTGCTTAGGCACAGCAACCTAGTTGGGGGAGAGGGTCATGAATAGGTGAAATATATATGTCAGATAAGATTATGAATGAGAATAAAGCACAGAAGTGAGACAGGGAATAATGGCGAGGAGGCTGTTACAATTTTAAATAGAATGTCAGGGAGATCTTAGTGAGAAGGAAGATTTGATTGAAGAACTGGTGTCTATGAGGGCGTGAGTTATGTGGATACCTGGAGAAAAAGTATCTTAGGTGGAGGGTACAGTGCAAAGGCCTGAGCTCTCCTGCCCCCACCAGCCCCCTCATGCTCAAAGCCCTGCCAGGAGGCCAAGGCAGTATGAATGAGGGGAGAGGAAGTGAAATTCCAGAGTTAATTAAGGTCCTGCAGGGCCACTGTAAGGATTTGGCCTTTACCCTGAGTGTGACAGAATGCCTTTAGATGGGGTGAGAAGAAGCCTGACAGGATTTGACTTAAAAGGATCACTGCTGCTAAGTTGTTTCAGCCGTGTCCGACTCTGTGTGACCCCATAGATGGCAGCCCACCAGGCTCCTCCGTCCCTGGTATTCTCCAGGCAAGAACACTGGAGTGGGTTGCCATTTCCTTCTCCAATGCATGAAAGTGAAAAGTAAAAGTGAAGTCACTCAGTTGTGTCCGACTCTTAGCGACCCATGGACTGCAGCCTACCAGGCTCCTCCATCCATGGGATTTTCCAGGCAAGAGTACTGGAGTGGGGTGCCACTGCTTTCTCCATAAAAGGATCACACAGGCTGCTAAATTGAAAGCTTAGGGGACAAACAGGAGAAGCAGAGAGATCAGGTAGGCACTCTGAACAGAGGTATAGAAGATTGTTATGAGCAGCCAGAAGTGATGGCCATTTGTGAACAGACAGTATTCTAAAATAAAAAAAAAGAGAATTTTATATTCTAGACCAAATGAGAATAAACTGGATTCCAAGGAAGCCACTTAGAATTGAACAGAAAGTAAGAGGCAGGTGAGCATTATAATCACCTGACAAGGTAGTAGGTGAGGCCGAATTCAGGTAGAGACTGCCATGCCTGGATGAATCGCAGCTTGGCTTCGACCAGGGGCATCTGGGCCACGTTCTGGTGGGCTTCCAGAATGCAGGCTGCCAGCTAAGCAGAAGTGGGAGACATCAAATTCCCTTTAGCAGACACTGACTCTCTACAGCAAGCATACTGTTGGCTTCAGGTCTGCAGTGAGCAGGATGAACACAAGACCCGGTTGCAGCTTCACAGAGACAATTCCTTTCCATTCATTCGTTCACTCTCTCTTTTTCTATAGTGCATACAAATCACTGGGGAGAAGCAGGATGATCAGGTAACATGTAGGCTTGCTTTCTTTCTGGGATCTGTGGAGTCTCCACGGACAATGGTTCTACTCGAATCATTTTACTTTGTAACTTTCAACCCACTCTTATGGAAGCATAAATTAAAAATTTTAATTTGTGGGGACTAAATCATTCTTTTAAAATTTTTATTCTGGGAATATTGCCATGTTCAGTTAGCAGTGCAGTCATTGCTATCAAAATTAACAATAATTTGGGACTTCCCTGTTGGCCCAGTGGTTAAGAATCCACTCTCCAGTGCAGGAAATATGGGTTCAATATCTGGTCGGGGAACTTAGATCCCACATGCCTCAGAGCAACTAAACCTGTACGCCACAGTGACTGAGCCTGCATGCTCTAGAGCCTGTGTGTTGCAATTAGAGAGAGGCCACATGCCACAGTGAAGACCCCTCATGCTGCAATTAAGATCCAACACAGCCAAATAAATATTAAAAAAATTAACATAATTTCTCAATATCATTTGATACCCAGTTCACAGTTAAATTTCCCCATTAGCTGATTTTTCATGATGATGATCTCGATTAATTTAATTCCCTATTCTATTTCAGAAAATACAGAATGTACTGCAAATAATCACCCCAGCCAGATTAGCAGTACCTGTTTAGACTTGTGCTTTTTTGCACACCGAGGTGACACAAAACATTCCGGGTTCATGTCCATGTTTTCGAGACCAGAAGCCCCCTGAGATGCTGAGTTCCGGTTTTTCATCTTCAGAAAAGAAAGGATGTTGCGGACCTCTGGCTGGTAGGAGCTGTCTGCCATGGTTTTGCCCTTTGATGCCAAGATGCAGGCAGCCATCCATTGGGCATACTGACTCTCCTGCAAGAAATACCAGAGGGCTGAGAAGTAAGTTCAAGTACAAAGCTGCCATGCTGGGAACAGAGCAGGATTTGGCCTATCATTCTAGAAGATGTGGGGTGGCATGCATTTGAACTGTTAATCACCTAATTTAACACCATATGAGAGCTTTTGAGTCCTGTGTTGAGTTTCTAGATACCAAGGGACTGGATAACAGGAATGTCAACTTTGAGAAATCCTGTGTGGAGAACTTCACATTTAAAGATGAACCAAGGACACAAAAGAGCTTCATGGAGCATAGACAGGTGAAAACTCAAACTACTGGGGAGCATCCTTGATGTATATTCCCATTTTCATATCATGTTTTATCTCTGATAGAAGACAGTGAGGAAAAATCACTAACTTTTCATATTGTTTCTCCCCCGGCCTGTCCTTAGCAAAGCTTCTAATCCTATGATAGGAATCAGGTCCATTGGTGGATATGAACCAGCTAGTTGTGGCTTCTACTGTTCTTTAATGTCTGTACTCATTTGCTACCTCATGAGCAAAGGGGAGTGGTCCCAGAAACCAAGGGGATGTGGGTGAAGGGTGAAATTAATTCTTCAGGGCAACAGTAGGTGTGGTTCACTGAATCACTGGCCTCAGTCATCACCCTTCTTGCATCCACATCTGTAGGCATGTAATTTTACCCTCCCATCAGAGCCAGAGTGTAACTTCCCATCTTTTGACTTTCGGCGTGGCCATGGCTGTGCTTTAATCAATGGAGTGTGGGTGGAAATGACAGTGTACCTACCAACTGACTCCAAGCTTAAGCGTTAGGAGGTCTCACACATTCCCAGTTTCCTTCTGGCACTTCTGCTATCACTTTGAGAAGAGCCTCCCCAGGCAGCCTGGGGCTCAAAGTAAAGCCCATGAGCTCAGCCAGTGGTAAAGAGCCAGCTGAGCCAGGTGGATGGCTTGAAGCACATCTGTCCAGCTGCCCACAGCCCAAATCATCCAATCCCTAGTCACCTGGCAGAATGCTTATTGGTATGTATCTTTATGATTTTTGTGATTGTTACAAAGCAGGAGCTGACTGATGAGTGCTCTGATTTGAGAAAACAACGGAGATGGTTTGTCTTGAGGCTTAATAAAAGTGAAGAGATCTTACTTACATGGTCACATCTCAGATACACTTCATTCATACCATCAGCAACTGGGATTAGTAATTTGATTCCAAATTTTCTCCCTGCTACATTTACATCTGGTACAACTTCACAACCTGAATGATAGAAGGCAGGGGAAGAACTGAGTTCTGAGAAATCTCTTAGACAAATATCAGATGTGCATCTAAAAACAAAGAATTTGAACATGAACTCCTCAGATTTGACTCTCTTCTGAAAAACTGAAGAGCAGGCTGATAATATTAATTAAAGCAGGGGTCCCCAAACTCTGGGATCTAATGCCTGACGGGTTGAGTTGGAGATGATGTAACAATAATAGGAACAAAGCGCACAATAAATGTAGGGTGCTTGAATCATCCCCAAACCATCCCCCCCACCTCCAATCTGTGGAAAAACTGTTTTCCACAAAACTAGTCCTTGGTGCCAAAAAGGCTAGAGGCTGCTGAATTAAATGATTACTAGGTAAGTTATGAACTTAACATGGATAAATAAAAATATTTTATTTTATGGATTTCTTAAATATATCCTCAGCGGACTTCCTTTTCAGGCTAATTTGGCTAACTCATATGATCAGTTATTGAACATAAACTTTGAAAGAATTAAAGGAGAGGGAATTCTCTGACTGTCACAATGATAAGGGAATTGATTGCACTAGTTAAATAAATTTTTAGTTAATGGAGTTACCAGTACACTCACAGCCATTTTCAGAAATAAAGCCCAAGTGTGACATTGAATTAAACATAATTGTTTTGGAATTCAGAAAGCTTTACAGGATCCAACAATGTCTCTTGTACTACATTTATGATAACAATTACCATCACATCAGAGATTTGGACACACTGGGAAAGAAGGGACGGTATAATAAATGATTGTTTTTTCACTGATTTGTATTCCAGGTTCATACTTCATGGGGAGGAGGAGCTTCAGGCAGGTGGCCATTGACAGACCATGACAGACAGAGGTTTCTCTGGGAGTGAACATGCTTCACTGGGTGAACATGCTTTTACCCTCTTGATGGGCCATGTCAAGACATACTGAGATACTGGACCCTCTTACCTCTAAGGTTTAATTTTTCAACTGGTTCTCCTTGTTCAAGTTCCTTATTCTTAAAGTAGGCTATAGATGTGTCTTTAAAGACAAACCAATATTGTTTGAAAGCTTTTAATATTAGCTTTTTGGGCCTGCAAATTAAAGTACAGTAAACATTTGAAAAACGATCCAGAAATGTAGGACACATTACAAATTCAAGCGAATCAAGATGCTCTAGAGATCCTTTCAAACAACATTCTCTTTATTTTTTAATAATTTTCAAATTGCTAACTCATTTCTAAAAATGGAAAATGGGGGTTTTGATATGAGATGTAGAAGTTAACACAAAATCTCAGGAGCTAGACCACTCAGGGCTACACTTTAGCTCTGCTGTATAAATATGTGACCCTGGGAAAGACACTGTGTCTGTTTGGGCCATGTGCACTACTTCTGTGTGATGGGAGAGTATCAGCCAAGAGGTAATTTCTGTAAAGTGCCAGGCGAACTGAAGTGTTCAACAAATTATTATTATTACTGTGATGATTTGAGAAACATCCATGAATATGGTAATATCTAAAATTTCAATTAATTTCTTGATTCTGAAAAAGCTGTCCATATGGACAACACAAGCTTCAAGTTACAAAAATCAGATATAAAAATAAGCAACCTTGTCTGTATTTTCCTCTTGACCCTAAGAGAAACCAACCAGAAAATTCCCAGTGAACCACGGAAATCACCAAAATCTATAGCTAATCCATATAGACCCTACTGTTATTAAAAAATATTTTGAGGGAAGATTTCTAACCATGGTATCTGTCTAGGCCAGAAAACTGTACTCTGTAGACAAGGTTGGAAGTGCCAAAGGAAGACCTCAGCTCAGTCATTCAAACTAGGAAATGAGAGAGCAAGCTGGGGAGCATGGAAAGAGGGTACAGCTAGACAGAGAAAACATAGTAGGTTTTATATGTGGTTCAGTGGGACAATTCTGGCTTTGGGGTTGGATCAGGGCATCTCATGTCAGAGAGGTGGGTTTCTGTATTCAAGTATGGGAGGAAGACAGGAAGCTTGGGGTTAACTGCACTCATATGCTTCTGCTGCTGCCGCTGCTAAGTCACTTCAGTCGTGTCCGACTCTGTGCGACCCCATAGATGGCAGCCCACCAGGCTCCGCCGTCCCTGGGATTCTCCAGGCAAGAACACTGGAGTGGGTTGCCATTTCCTTCTCCAATGTGTGAAAGTGAAAATTGAAAGTGAAGTCGCTCAGTCACGTCCGACTTGTAGCGACCCCATGGACTGCAGCCTACCAGGCTCCTCCGTCCATGGGATTTTAAGTCTTTTAACATGTCGGTACTAATGTTTTGTCAGCTAAAAATGTGCTGTCCTTAACACAAGGATAAGGGAAATGTTAATTTAAAAAACCAGTGTGTTACAGGAGATTGTTACGTAACAATTATAAAATTGAAAAACATATGTAGTTAATATTTCCAGGATTTAAAAAACCACTACTTACTTAAGTTTTATCATATTGAGAGTTGTAAGATAATTTTAAGGGACATATTTAAAAGGTACCTGTCTAAGAATCAGATTTTCCAAAGTTAACAACGTTCTCAAAATAAAATCTAAGGACACAGCCTACAAACAAAATATAGTGAAGTCTCAGTTTAGTCTCAGGTATCTAAATATTTCTATTCAGAATTAAGAATGAAACTCTGTTTCTCCATTTTAATTGGACTTGAAGAGTATCAGAAGATTTTAAACTCTTTCCACTATCTTCTTCCAGGTTGGTTCATCCTCCAAATGTTTTCACACATCCCCAAACTCTTATTCCATGTTCCAGAAACTGAGGAAAGGCAGGGAAAGAAGAGTGGAGAAGGTGTCACAATGGGGAAAGATGTACACAAGAATGAGACAGTCCCTTGTACACTGGAAACTATATGACATTGTTGAAAGAAACTGGAGAAGACACAGATAAATGGGAAGATACTCCAAGTTCATGGACTGGAATTAACATAATTAAAATGTTCATATTACCTAAAGCAATCTGCAGATTCAATGCAATCCCTATCAAAATCCCAAGAATGTTTTTCACAGATATAGAGCAAAAATTTCTAAAGTCTATATAGAACCACAAAAAACTCTGAATAGCCAAAGTAATCCTGATGGTGGTGGGGTGACAAACCTGGAGGTATCACACTCCCTGATTTTAAACTATATCACAAAGCCACAGTAATCAAAACAACATGGTATAGGCAGAAAACCCATGCACATATGGAAAATTAATTTAGATAAAGGAGCAAAGCACATACAATGGGGAAAGAATAGTCTCTTCAATAAATGGTGTTGGAAAAACTGGACTGTTACAGGCAAAAAAATGAAAAGAGATCACTATCTTATTGTTGTTGTTTAGTTGCTAAGTCATGTCCGACTCTTTTGTGACCCCATGGACTGTAGCCTGTCAGTCCACGGGATTTGTCCATGGATTTTCCATCAGATTTTCCTCTGTCCATGGGATTTTCCAGGCAAGAATACTGGAGGGTGTTGTCAATTCCTTATCCAGAGGATCTTGCCAACCCAGGGATTGAACCCACGTCTCTTGCATTGGCAGGTGGATTCTTTACCATTGAGCCATCTGGGAAGCTTATTATCTTATACCATACACAAAAAAACAACTCAAAACGGATTGAAGACTTGAATGTAAAACTTGAAACCATAAAACTCCTAGAAGAAGAAAACATAGCCATTACACCTATGTTTGCCAACATTGCTTAGACGTTGGTCTTAGCAATATTTTTCTAGCTAAGTCTCCTCAAGCAAGGGAAACAAAAGCAAAATTTAAAAACTGGATTACACAAATCTAAGAAGATTCTGGATGGCAAAGGAAACCATCAACAAAAGGAACAGACAAGCTACAGAATGGAAGAAGACATTTGCAAATGATATATCCAATAAAGCAAATATATATATATCCAAAATATATAAAGAGCTCATATAATTCAACAATAACAAAAACAACCCAATTAAAGACTGAACAGAGGAGATAAACAGACACTTTTCCAAAGACATAGAGGTGACCAATAGGTACATGGAAAGATGTTCAACATCACTGATTATTAGGGAAATGTAAATCAAAGCCACAAGGTTAAAATCACTTCATGCTTGTTAGACTGGCTATTATAAAAAATACTAGAAATAACAAGTGTTTGTGAGATTATAGAGAAAAGAGAACTCTCACACACTGTTGGTGGTAATGTAAGTTGATGTAGCCACCATGGAAAACAATATGGAGATTCCTCAAAAAATTAAGAATAGAACTACTGTATAACTCAGCAATTTCATTTCTCTGAGTATTTATCCAAAGAATATGAAAACACTAATTTGAAAAGATATATGCACCCCTATGTTCAATGTGGCATTATTTACTATAGCCAAGATATGGAAACAACCAGAGTGTCCATCAATAAATGAATAAAGAAGATATGAACATGTATATGAATATATATGTATATTTTCAATATATATATTCACAATGAAATATTAGCCACAAAGTAGAATGAAATCTTGTCATTTGTCATGGACTTTGAGGGTACTACATTAAGTGCAATAAGTCATATGGAGGAAGACAAATACAGTATGATTTCATTCATGTGTGGAATACAAAAAACGAATTAAAAACAGACAAAATAAATGAACAAACCAAAACAAACACATAGATATAGAAATGAGAATAGTAGTTACTAGAAGGGGAGGGTTGGGGAAAAGGGGACACAGTGGGTTAAAGGGATAAAGTATATGGTGGTGGTGGGCTGTGGGTTAGTTGCTTAAGTTGTGTCTGACTCCTGTGACCCCATAGACTGTGGCCCACCAGGCTCCTCTGTCCATGGGATTCTCCAGGAACTATACTGGAGTGGGTTGTCATTTCCTTCTCCAAGGGATCTTCCGGACCCAGGGACTGAACCTGTGTCTTCTGCAATGCAGGCAGATTCTTTACCACTGAGCCACCGGGGAAGCCCATGGTGATAGATGGAAACTAAATTTTGGCGGTGAGTACACTGCAGGGTACACAGAAGTAGAAATATAATGATGTATATATGAAAATCACATAATATTATAAATCAGTGTTACCTCAATAAAAATAAATGAAAAAATAATCCATACATTTTACCTGAAGAATGACAAAGAGAAATAAAAGAAAAAAGAATGAGACAGTCTCAAATCCTCATGGAGCTTCCCTTTTAAAGAGGGAAATGTGTAAGTAAATAAATATAAAAAATGTGGTAAGTCACACAAGAAGGATATAGGAGTTGTAACAGACGATACAATGTTTAAACTCAGAATGAAGGATCAATAAGCATTTGATGGGAGGAACAGAAAAGAAATTTCAAAAAGTACAGGCAACTGCATGTCCAAAATGCAGAGGTGAGTCAGAGTTGGGTACCTTGCTGGTAGAAGTTGGGTCAACACTTCCTGGACATCTCCCTTATGCAGGGTGCTGGGTTGAGCCATGGAAATGGGCAGAGGGGCAGTTTCTGAAACTACGTCATTTCCATGTCAGTACGGATGAAGAAAAGAACAGCCAGCAGGCTGGGGCCACTGTGGGCCTCTGGATGTATGACTAAGAAGTTGGACTTTATTTTCTAGAAAAATGGTTCTCAGACTCTGGTGTTCATAATACATGGAAGGGAATTTATTGGAGATATATAAGCCTGGACCTATTCCCAGAGAGTCCTATTCAGCAGGTTCAGTTTAGGGCACAGGTGTCTGCAATTTAGGTAAGCTTTCCTAACATGGTTTCCTAGTTTGCCCCATAATCTCCAAAGTAAATCTGGCACAATCTATCTTTAAAATATTTTGAGCACCTACTTCCTAACATATTTACAATTATTGAAAATTATATATGAAAAGTTCATTTTGTTTCAAGAAGGGAGGTTATACAAACCCCAGTGGAGGAGCCACACTGTTGGCTGTGTTTACTAATTACAATATTCATATTTTAATGCTGTCTATTTGTTTGTGAAGGTTTGTGTTGAAGCAAGGCTACTCATTTTCATATTCCTTGATGTCAATCACTCACTTATGCAAATTAATCAGGGTATGTTGTAATTTAGTGTGTGTTTCAAATACACTATCACTCAATATGGATGCTGTTTAACACAGAAAAATTCTGCTTCCAAGTTTTAAAGGTGAGCAGGCAGGATCATTTCTGGCAGCATTGTGGCAATGGAAACATTTCCAAATAACTCTCAAAATGTTCTCTTCATAGCATTAATATCTTTCAAAATCTGGTTCCATATTCACTCATTTTACAATCACCTTTAAAAAATTACAGATTAAGTGTATCTATTATTTTTAAAGTATCTGGAGACTCACTACCAATGGCCACTTATCATCATGGAAAAGTCACAGATTTGGAGCACTTTTTTTTTTTTTTTAAGTATAACACTTGTAGGTAATTTTGCATGTGATAACCAGTGGGCCTTAGAGCAGGACCAAAGATTTTCATGGTCACCCTCCATCTCTTTAAAAGTACTGAAAAGAGTCTCATTTATAAAGTGAATCAAACTGACAGTTTTCTATAGCACATTGTGTATATCTGATTGGAACTTCTTTGCTATAGTAACTTGACTGTGGATAACTCCATGAATGAATTTTATGTATAACCTCTCAGCTATAACCTTTCTGTGGAGCCATTTATTCCAAAGCAGTCTCTCCAACAGTGGTTATACCTCAGTTTGGGGATAAATCATTGTTTTTATTAAACATATAATTGACTATTAGGATTGTATCTTGCCTGATTTATATTTAAGGGTTTGTTTCTGCTTCATTGACTATGCCAAAGCCTTTGACTGTGTGGATCACAATAAACTGTGGAACATTCTGAAAGAGATGGGAATCCCAGACCACCTGACCTGCCTCTTGAGAAACCTGTATGCAGGTCAGGAAGCAACTGTTAGAACCAGTCATGGAACAACAGACTGGTTCCAAATAGGAAAAGGTGTACGTCAAGGTTGTATATTGTCACCTTGCTTATTTAACTTATATGCAGAGTACATCATGAGGAACGCTGGGCTGGAAGAAGCACAAGCTGGAATCAAGATTGCTGGGAGAAATATCAATAACCTCAGATATGCAGATGACACTACCCTTATGGCAGAAAGTGAAGAGGAACTCAAAAGCCTCTTGATGAAAGTGAAAGAGGAGAGTGAAAAGGTTGGCTTGAAGCTCAACATTCAGAAAACAAAGATCATGGCATCTGGTCCCATCACTTCATGGGAAATAGATGGAAAAACAGTGGAAACAGTGTCAGTCTTTGTTTTTTTGGGCTCCAAAATCACTGCAGATGCTGATTGCAGCCATGAAATTAAAAGACGCTTGCTCCTTGGAAGGAAAGTTATGACCAACCTTGATAGTATATTAAAAAGCAGAGACATTACTTTGCCGACCAAGGTCCGTCTAGTCAAGGCAATGGTTTTTCCCGTGGTCATGTATGGATGTGAGAGTTGGACTGTGAAGAAAGCTGATCGCCGAAGAATCGATGCTTTTGAACTGTGGTGTTGGAGAAGACTCTTGAGAGTCCCTTATACTGCAAGGAGATCCAACCAGTCCATTCTAAAGGAGATCAATCCTGGATGTTCATTGGAGGGACTGATGCTAAAGCTGAAACTCCAATACTTTGGCCACCTCATGAGACGAGTTGACTCACTGGAAAAGACTCTGATGCTGGGAAAGGTTGGGGGCGGGAGGAGAAGGGGACGACGGAGAATGAGATGGCTGGATGGCATCACCGATTCTGTGGACATGAGTTTGAGTGAACTCCGGGAGTTGGTGATGGACAGGGAGGCCTGGCGTGCTGTGATTCATGGGGTCGCGGAGAGTCGGACACGACTGAGCGACTGAACTGAACTGAACTGAGCAAGTAAAATCTTGAATAGATTGATTGGGCATAAAATTCTAGATTGACTTATCTTCTCTTGTGTGCTGTGTGCTAAGTGGCTTCAGTCATGTCTGACTCTGCGACCCCACGAACCTGGGTTGGGAAGATCCCCTGGAGGAGGGCATGACCACCCATTCCAGTATTCTTGCCTGGAGAATCCCATGGACAGAGGAGCCATAGGGTTGCAAAGAGTTGGACATGACTGAAGTGACTGAGCATGCACTCATGGACGATAGCCTGCCAGACTCCTCTGTCCATGGGATTCTCCATGCAAGAATACTGGAATGGGGGACCATGTCCTCCTTCAGGGGATATTCCCGACCAAGGATCCAACCTGCATCTTTTATGTCTCCTGCATTGGCAGGCTGGTTCTTTACCACTAGTGCCACCTGGAAAGCCCTTATCTTTCCTTAGTTCTTTCGAAATATCTTCCAGCCAACAAGAAATCTGCTGCCCCTATTTTTCTTTTGTAGGAAATCTATCTTTTCTCTCAGACTTTAACAATTTTCTCTTACCAATGTTTGGCCATGTCAAGATGTACATTTATATTGATTTATTTTGTTGGGATTTGAGATTTCTGAATTTAAGGATTTTGTCCTCAACAATTACGAAAAACTCTCAAGCATTCTCTTTTTATTTTTTTGCCTTATTTATAGACTTTTTTGTTTGTTTGTTTTTAGCAGCTTTATTCAAAGTTGCTAAAACTTGGAAGCAACCAAGGTGGCCTTCAAGATATGAATGGATAAATTATGGTACATCCAGACAATGGAGTGTTCAGCATTAAGCCTAAAACTGCTAAAAGAAAAAAAACCACTATTAACTAAAACAAAACCAAATTACATTCTATCAATACATAGCTAGTAATAGTCACTTTCAGGTAAACCTCAAGTACAGAATACAGACATTCCTATCTGTACTTGACGAATCAGGCCACACTGAGGATGGTGAAAACAGAGCATAGCAATCACTGGGATGTGAGTCACTTTAACTGTGGGCTCTCCACCATTTATCCTTTTCCCCCGATTACTAGTAAGGAGACTGAATCAGTAATCAAAAACTTCTCAACAAGCAAAACTCCAAGACCAGATGGCTCCAGTGGTGAATTCTAACGTTTTAAAAAATTGAGGCAAAACCAGTATATAACATTTCGTTACAGATGTACAGGGCTTCCCAGATGGCACAGTGGTAAAGAATCCTCCTGCCAATGCAGGAGATGCAGGTTTGATCCCTGGGTCAGGAAATTTCCCCTGGAGAAGGAAATGGCAAGTTCTCCACCAGTATTCTTGCCTGGAAAATTCCATGGACAGCAAAGCGTGTCAGACTGCAGTCCATGGGGTCCCAAAGAATCAAGCTCAACTGAACAACAGCGATTGAGCACACACACACACATAAACATGCACACACCACTACAGATATACAACACAGTAATTTGATATTTGATACTACAAAAATCTGGTTACCGTGATTACCATAAAATTACCCCTATCACCCATTTCCCCACTTCACACTCCTTCCCCTCTGGTAATCACTTATTCTGTTTTAAGACATGGCCCATTTAAAAGTAATGATGTTGATGTATCCAAACCAGGTTTCTTCCTCCTCCCCATTGTGATGAATCTTCTCATAATCTTCTTATTCCTCTTAACACATTCAGGACATAACATGTTATCATCCAGGTCTGGGGGTGTGAAAGTGCAGGCAGGTAACATGAAGAGAGAGGTCATCCTCCTGGGGGTGTTGGGAACCCAGGTCTGACCTGCTTGGAACCGCAGGTGAACCCAACCTTCTGTGTCTGCCAAGAGTGGTCCCCCGTGGACCACAAAACACCGGATGCCTGAGGCTTGGGGCAGAAAGGACTGAGAGGTAAGAAGGGCACACGAATTCACAGCCTTCGGCTGAACAGCCCTTGCAGCAATTCTTGACCATGCTGCCAGCATGGCTGCCTGAGCTGAAGTTACCACCTCCACCTTTCCTCACTCTCACTCATCTTTCTTTTCTGTATACTTCCCCTCTTGGTCACCATGTTGTATTTCCTTGAACATGAGTGCATTTGGGCCTCCCGTGATGATTTAGGAATATACTGATCTTTTTCAGGATAAGCATGTTCTTGGAGTCTCCAATAAACTTCTATTTTCTGGTCACTGGTACTCAACATAAGTTGCTGGCACCAGTACCACAGTGTTCCGACTCACGTCATTAATTGCAGGCAATGTGGTCGGCAAGGGACAAACTGATCTTCTAAAGCTAGAACTCAAGACAAGCTTCCTCAAGCTCATTTGTTTGAGGAGGAGGAACCTGATCATTTGTATTCAGTGCCTCCTCTTTGACTTCTGAAGTTGAGGAAACACCTGGTTCCACTTGATGGTCTTCAACAATTTCCTCATTAACTGGATACAATGTAAGAATCACATTTTCTTCATCTAATGGCCCTTCAAAGAAATTCTTCCTGTAATTTGCCTATGCCATTTCAAGGAATGCTCAGAGAAAGGCAGAGCCGCAATGTTCAATCTGTGCAGTTCAATCCTCTTAACCTGAGGGTTTCTCATTTGTTGACTTTTTATTTATTTATTTGGTTGTTATTTATTTATTTATTTGTTTTTATTTATTTATTTGGCTGTGCATGGGCTTCAGTAGTTGTGGCTCACGGGCTTAGTTGCTCTGCAGCATGTGGAATCTTCCCAGATCAGGGATTGAATCTGTGTCTCCTACAGGCAGATTCTTATCCACTGTACCACCAGGCAAGTCCAGGAGTATTCTCTTTTGAATGCTTGCTTCTCCACCCTTTTTTCCTTCTTAAACTCTTAGTTGAACCCTCTTATTCTACCTATATCATATTTTCCACTTTTATCTTTCTAAGTCCTCTCCTTAACTTTTTTTATTTTTCGCCATGCTGTGCAGCTTGTGAGATCTTTGTTCCCTGACCAGGGAACGAACCTGGGCCCTTGGCAGTGAAATCTGAGTCCTAAATACTAGACTGACAGAGGATTCCCTTTTGCTGTGTGTTAAACTTGATGTTTAACACATGTATTCAATTTTCAATTTCTATGACTATATTTTTCTTTTATAGAGTTTCTAGTATTGCCTTTCATTAAAATTTTTACCTTTCAGTATATTTAATGATTCTTAACATACTCTTGAGAGTCCCTTGGACTGCAAGGAGATCCAACCAGTCCATTCTAGAGGAGATCAATCCTGGGTGTTCATTGGAAGGACTGATGCTGAAACTGAAACTGCAATACTTTGGCCACCTCATGAGATGAGTTGACTCACTGGAAAAGACTCTGATGCTGGGAGGGATTGGGGGTGGGAGGAGACGGGGACGACAGAGAATGAGATGGCTGGATGGCATCACCAGCTCGATGGACATGAGTTTGGGTGAACTCCGGGAGTCGGTGATGGACAGGGAGGCCTGGCATGCTGTGATTCATGGGGTCGCAAAGAGTCGGACACAACTGAGTGACTGAACTGAACTGAACATACTCATTTTATGGTTTCTTCAGATTGTTCTACTACCCAATCCTCTTATTTATTGGGCCTACTGACCTTTATGGTAGTTCATGAACTCACATGGTTAGCAATTTTTATTGGGAAGGTTTTTATCTGTTTATTTGAGGGGCTTTACTTTCTCTGTCCAACTCTCACATCCATACATGACCACTGGAAAAACCATAGCCTTGACTAGACGGACCTTTGTTGGCAAAGTAATGTCTCTGTTTTTTAATATACTATCTAGGTTGGTCATAACTTTCCTTCCAAGGAGTAAGCGTCTTTTAATTTCATGGCTGCAATCAGCATCCGCAGTGATTTTGGCACCCCAAAAAATAAAGTCTGACACTGTTTCCACTGTTACCCCATCTATTTTGCATGAAGTGATGGGACCAGATGCCATGATCTTCGTTTTCTGAATGTTGAGCTTCAAGCCAACCTTTTCACTCTCCTTTTTCACTTTCATCAAGAGGCTTTTTAGTTCTTCTTCACTTTCTGCCATAAGGGTGGTGTCATCTGCATATCTGAGGTTGTTGATATTTCTCCCAGCAATCTGGATTCCAGCTTGTGCTTCTTCCAGCCCAGTGTTCCTCATTATGTACTCTGCATATAAGTTAAAAAAGCAGGGTAACAATATACAACCTTGATGTACTCTTTTTCCTATTTGGAACCAGTCTGTTGTTCCATGTACAGTTCTGACTGTTGCTTCCTGACCTGCATACAGGTTTCTCAAGAGGCAGGTCAGGTGGTCTGGTATTCCCATCTCTTTCAGAATTTTCCACAGTTTATTGTGATCCACACAGTCAAAGGATGTGAGAGTTGGACTGTGAAGAAAGCTGAACGCTGAAGAATTGATGCTTTTGAACTGTGGTGCTGGAGAAGACTCTTGAGAGTCCCTTGGACTGCAAGGAGTCCATTCTAAAGGAGATCGATCCTATGTGTTCTTTGGAAGGACTGATGCTAAAGCTGAAACTCCAATACTTTGGCCACCTCATGCAATGAATTGAATCACTGGAAAAGATTCTGATGCTGGGAAGGATTGGGGGTGGGAGGAGAAGGGGATGACAGAGAATGAGATGGCTGGATGGCATCACCGACTCGATGGACATGAGTTTGAGTGTACTCCAGGAGTTGGTGATCAACAGGGAGGCCTGGCGTGCTGTGATTCATGGGGTTGCAAAGAGTCGGACACGACTGAGTGACTGAACTCAACTGAACTGAACTTTGTAGCTCTCTAGATATTTTTGCAATTACATTTGCCAGGGTTTCATAGCTTTTGTAGTTTTGGACCAGTATGTTTTATTTTTCAGAATTCTTTTATTATATAAGACATTTAAATTTCGATCTACACCTGTGTGTGGCACAGACCATGGCTCTTATTTTTCAAAGAACATCACATTTCCCCACACAGAACTCCACGCAAAGATTAACTTCTTACTCTTCCTTCCACTGATGGGCAGTTTTTCTTTTCCCGGTTAAGCAGAGAAGGCAGCTCTTACAAGTTTCTGCCTTTAGGCAGTGGCTTCAGTCCTGGCTCACTGCCTCACAGGAGGCAACCCCACCTTAAATTTTGTACAGGGATTACAATCCCAGCCCTGAGCCATGAGATTCGATGTCTATAGCCTCATCTCCCTGTGCAACTGAGGCTTCATTTGTATTGTGCATGTATGCTATGTTGCTGCAGTTGTGTCTGACTCTTTGTGGCTCTATGAACTGTAGCCCACCAGGCTCCTCTGTCCATGGGATTCTCCAGTCAAGAATACTGGAGTGGGTTGCCATGGCCTCCTCCAGGGGATCTTCCTGACCCAGGGATCAAACCATCTCCTGTGTCTCCTGCGTTGGCAGGAGGGTTCTTTACCACTGAGTCACCTGGGAAGCCCCTCATCTGTATCAGGGAAAGGGAAGGAAAACCACTAGACCATTCAGATATGGTGGTGGTTTAGTTGCTAAGTCATGTCTGACTCTTGCAACCCCATGGACTGTAGCCCGCCAGGCTCCTCTGTCCATGGGATTTTCCAGGCAAGAATACTGGAGTGGATTGCCATTTCCTTCTCCAGCATCTGTATTAGATTGGTGCAAATGTAATTGCTGTTTTGGACTGTGAATTTTAAATCATTTTAACTAGGCTCAAACACATCTTTATTAATCAAAATAGGAACCATTACAATCAACACATTTTTGCCAACGAAAAATAAGTTTGTTTTTTCCTGTAGAGTAAAAAGTCTGTGCTTCGAAATTTGATGAACTCTTGGAAAGCATTTTCTGCCTCCTGATGGTTGTGGAAGCATTTTCCCTGCAAAATGTTGTTGAGATTCTTAAAGAAGTGGTAGTCCAAGGTTGGCAAGAGGTCAAGTGAATATGACGGATGAGGCAAAACTTTGTACGTAGCCCAATTCGTTCAACTTTTGAAGAGTTGGTTGTGTGACATGCAATGTGGTTAGGTGTGAAGGACTGGGCCCTTTCTGTTGACCAATGCAAGCTACAGGTGTTGCAGTTTTTGGTGCATCTCTTTGATTTGCTGAGCATACTTCTCAGATGTAATGATTTCTCTGGGATTCAGAAAGCTGTAGGGGATCAGACTGGCAGCAGATCACCAGAGTGATCATGACATTATTTTTGGTGCAAGTTTGGCTTTGGGAAGTGCTTTGGAGCATCTTCTTGGTCCGACCACTGAGCTGGTTGTTACTGGTCGTCATATAAAATCCACTTTTCTCTCGCACGTCACAGTCCAATCGAGAAATGGTTGGTTGTTGTTGTATAGGATAAGAGAAGATGGCGCTTCAAAATGATGATTTTTTTGATTTTTGGTCAGCTCATGAGGCACCTACCTATCAAGGCCTTTTCACCTTTCCAGTTTGTTTCAAATGCTAAACGATTGTAGAATGGCTGATGCTGAGTTCTTCGGCAAATTCTCATGCAGTTGGAAGAGGATCAGCTTTGATGATTGCTCTGAATTGGTTGTTGTCAACTTTGGATGGCCAGCCACTACGTTCCTCTTCTTCAAGTCTCTCATCTCCTTTGCAACACTTCTTGAACTGCCACTGTACGTTCATTAGCAATTCCTGGGCCAAGTGCATTATTGCAGGTTTTATGCAACATCTCTGCTGCTTTATGACCCATTCTGAACTCGAATAAGAAAATTGCTTGAATTTGCTTTTTGTCTAATATCATTTCCATAGTCTAAAATGAATGTAAAATACACAGCTACTAATGTTATTAGTAAAAAAAAAAAAAAAGAAAGCGAGAAATATGCATTAAGATGATATATAACATAACCACATTTAAGAATGTATTCCAATATCAAATGGAAACGTTCAACAATATAAAACCACATTTACTTTTGCACCAACCTAATAGAACTGGTTCCCTCTTCATTCCCTACAAGGTGAGGAAGTCTCACTTGTGATTTCCCAGTCTCACTTCAAGATCAATTTTGTATAGGCAAGCAAGATTGAGATTTGCATCAGATCAGATACCACATTGCTAGGAAGAGAAGTCCATTATTTATATGTGGGTTCAATAGATGTAGTTTAGGAAAGAAAAAGGAGCTTCACTGTCAAAGAAAAAAATTTAAAACCAAAGGGTTAGTTCAATGCTCTTCTGTTGAGGACAGGAGGCCTTTTGAAAAGAATGGCCTAAGGGTCACACACCCACCAATAGCAGAGGTACACCCTCCAACCTCCTTCCTCCTTTTCCTTCTCCTTTTCTGTGTCATCAGCTCCACTCTCCCCCTTCCCTTCCTCCTATATTTTTTTCGTCCAGAAACAATATTATATATTACATTCAATGCATTGAGAACTTTGGTAGACAAAGTGTCCACTGGCCAAATATGAGGACAACTTTGTGAGTTTTAGCATAAAAGTCACTTTAAAGTGATACGGATGTGGGGTTTACTTCCAGAATATCATCTCCTTTTTAGGATTTATCATTTTATAGGAAGAATACTGTCATCATTTGGTCTGTGAAGAGCTCAGTTTGCTCTATACAGAAGCTATGGCAACCAGATTTCTCTCAAGAACAATTAATAATTTATAAAGATAGATTTGTGGATTCAAATTGTTATTATTTTTTTTCTGTAATTTTGACTGTAATGATATGCATGGTTACAGCTATTTATGCCACAGAAGTTAAACGAATGACCCAATTGTTTGGACCATCTGCTAGTTCAGTTCAGTTCAGTTCAGTTGCTCAGTCGTGTCCGACTCTTTGCGACCCCATGAATCACAGCACGCCAGGCCTCCCTATCCATCACCAACTCCCAGAGTTCACTCAAACTCATGTCCGTCGAGTTGGTGATGCCATCTAGCCATCTCATTCTCTGTCATCCCCATCTCCTCCCGCCCTCAATCCCTTCCAGCATCAGAGTCTTTTCCAGTGAGTCAAGGACCATCTGCTAAGGTCACATTAAAAAAAAAACACCCCTGCAGAAACCTAGTGACAAATACTGTTACCTTTGGACTCTTATTTCTCATTTACATCTGATTCATTGCTCATTCTTTCCAAGTTTTTCTTTGAATTGTGGTAACAAAAGCAACCGGTGTTTCTTTTCAAGCCAACTAAGCGAAGTGTCAGTTTGTTAAGAAAAGTCAACAAACCATAAAGTAACTGATAGAACTTCAAATGAACCTTACTCCTTTCATCCTAACCCACCTTGGCACCATCACAAATGTGGCAGTCCTTCATGAAGAAAGTAAAAAACTTCTATTCCTTTTAACGGTTTCAGAGTGATCTGAGGTGACTGGGGGGTTTATCAGAAATACTTTAACATGTGAAGGTAGATAAACTAAGGTGTGTGCATGTGTGTGTTAGTCACTCAGTCATGTCTGACTTTGCGACCTTATGGATTGTAGCCCATCAGACTCCTCTGTCCATGGAATTCTCCAGGCAAGAATACTGGAGTGGGTAGCCACTCCCTGCTCCAGGGGATTTTCCTGACCCAGGGATCAAACCCATGTCTCCTGAATTGCAGGCAGATTCTTTACTCTCTGAGCCACCAGGGAAGCCAACTCTCTATAAGTGTGGGATCAAAGCTCTAGAGACAATGTGCTTTTAAATCATAAATGAGCATTCAAGTGGTATGAAAGCCCTGAACAGGTGGACCATAAAAGTCTGGCATACATGTTCATGATCACCAATACTGACCATATTTATACCAGCATTTAATGAGCCAGGAACCATGTTTAATGCTTCATATGCATCATTTAATTTAATATTCCCAACATGCCTAAGAGGAGGTATATCCCCACTTCATAGATCAGGAAACTGAGGCTCAGAGACATGACGACAATGCCTGAGATCATCCAGCTGTTGTGAGCTATGGAGCTAGGACTCCATCCATTATCTGTCTGATGCCAAAGCTTCTGCTCTTACCTTTGAATCATGAACCTACCTAATGGATGTTCAATTTAAACTCCTACACTCTTTCAGTTCAGTTCAGTTCAGTCGCTCAGTCGTGTCCGACTCTCCGCGACCCCATGAATCAAAGCACGCCAGGCCTCCCTGTACACTCTTTACCTGCAAGATTTTGCTATGAGTAGCTTCTTTCCTCTTCAAGGGTGACTTACCTAAATAATCTGAGATTATCTGCAAGTTTAGGGATATCAGTAATGTCCTCCTGAGGAAAAGCAGATAACATTTGACAAGCAGTAATTAGACAGGTGGTGCTGGCACTCTATCCCACACCGTAGCCACCTGCCACATGGAACTATTTACATAAGAATTAATGAAAATTAAATAAAATAAAAAACTCACTTCCTCAGTCATACTAGCTACGTTTCCAGTAGTGACCTCAGGTGTAGGGTGGGAGAGGACTGGGACTGAGATTAGGCACCTGAGATTGGGGATCCTGGGGGTAACTGGTGAAGTTCTATTTCTTGATTTGGGTGGTAACTTGGCTGATAATTTAATATTGATTTGTTAAGCTGTACATTTTTGTATTTTTTCACTTTCTGTGTCATATATTACACAAATGAAAAAAGATTAAAAAAAACTGACCATACACTATCATTCAAGTTAAAAATCTGAGTTAGAAACTACTACTTTTATGTACAAACAAAATATTTCATAATTGTTACATCAGAGTGTATAAGAGTAGCTATATCTAGTTTACTGATATATAGAATCCTACTGATTCTCAGAAGGAATCTGGTTCAAAGTTCATTCTGTGGTATAGGTTGGTGCCTATTTTCAAACTGAAAGGACTATTGTTTGGCACTACATAAAAATATTGAGGGCGTTGAGAGGGAATTTTCCATTTGTTCTAAGAAGGATGACGTTTCCACTGTAAGTATTTAGTGGAGGAAGTAAACAAAAGAGAAATCCAGGTTCGCGGGGCCCAGGTCTCATAAATGTGGTTCAGGGCCTGCATCTCTTCAGAATCTGAGAATTTCATTTGTATAAGGAAGTTGCTTTTGCATTATACCAATTTCCTATTTTAAGGAATTTAATCATAAGAGAACACACATTAAATACAATGCCTCATTACATCTATTACTATTTATACCAAATTACAATGAATCTAATTACCAAATTACCTCTCTGATTCAATGTGATTAAACTAATGATTGAAGAAGTTAAACAAAAGGTGGCTCCCAATGAATGAATCAAACAAGGCAGGGCACTGCAATTGTAAAGCTGACAGTTCAGCCACACTTGCTGGATAAGAAGCAGGAGCGTTTTTACTTTACGTTTTACTGGAGAGTTTTTCTTTATTTTCTAAAGTCAAAGTGTTCAGGAACTTTTTACAGTGTACAGTCTTGCCCAAAGAAATGCATGACTAGGTCAACAGATCACATGGTTTTGTATCTGTGAAGCATTCTCTCTACTTTCACAGCTACCTCATTCTTCTAGACTTCAGTTAAAGGGCCAATTTCATGTTCCACTCTAGTGAAATGGAGACTGGAGCGTTCTTTCCCTCATACCAAGCCAGCTTATCTTTAAGAAGAAATATAATACAAAAGAATTGTCATTGGGAGTGATAAAAATACCTTACAGTTACTTACAGAGCTGATCTGAGAAAAGCTAGTCAAGTTTAAGTTTGTCCGAAGAAGAGAGTGTTTTCTTTTCTTCAAAATCAGACAAAATATTCCCTTATTTATAATAAAAAAGCTCATTTATATTTGTCAATCAGAGCAAAGCCACAATTCTGAGTTATCAGAAACATTCATACCAAAGTGTTGTCTGCTTTTCCGCCTTCCAGGGTCACTTCCAAATTAGAAAGTGCTGCTTCTACTTCGTCAACCTCAGACTCATTTGTAAAATCCTGTATTTCAGTGGACAACGACAGTTTGCTAATGTGATACTACAACAAAAACAGAGTTTTTAGGACTATTAGAAATACAAATGAAGAAAGAAAATACTGAACATCTCCTGGAAGGAGATCTCCTAGGTATGCAGGGAGAATGACATTTTAATGTAAATTATTTTGAGATTTATGGTTAGTCATGTTCCAACTCAGTTATTCTCCATCACTGGTTGACCTTATGGTGTGGAAGCAATGAGGACAGCAAGACTGATACCTTATAAGATGTATGCATGGGTTGGTTATGAGGAATATTTTAAACTTAAATTTACTACACTAATTTTCAACTCCTTTTCAAAGAAAAAATCAGTAGAAAGAAAATGCAACTTTAAGGAGAACAAATTTTCTTTGTTTCCTTCCAGAGGAAGGTACCAATGTTCCCATACCTGTAGTGCTGCAAAGATCAACATTTCTTCCTCTGTGCAGTCAATTTCTTCTAAGAGAATGGCCCACCTGGCTTGTTCATAGATTTGGTTTATTCGGACAGCATCATACTAGAGAGAAGAACAGGCATGGGCATATGTGTGTGTGATGGGGAATATTTACATCCCATAATATAAAAGTTTTATAATAACTGAGGTCAATTCTTATTAATCAGATGCAATAAATTTTAGTTCAGGTAACTGAAAGAACTCCCCCTATCTTTCCACTACCCCAATTCATTTTACTTCTTAATTAAGAACTTTCTCAAAGTATTTCCCAGAGCTTCTTCAAGAGGCCAAACTGACCCATCTTAGTTAGACTCCATTATTTTCCCTTTCTTATCACACTTCTGTTGGTGGGAAACACAGCTAACGGAATGGTTTATGTGTTAAGTAAAATAAGGAGAAGGGGTCCCCAGGCTGATCTGTAGACTCTGTGTAACTCTAAACAGAATCTTAAACCCCCACCCTATGTATTTCAGTGGACAAGGACACAGGTTTTTAGTGCAACTTCATGTAAGCTGTTCAAGTTGGGCTGGAAAAGACAATGTTCAAATATCTCCAAGAACATTTTGAAAAACAGCAATGTTGGGAAGATACTTTTCCTCTAAGTTATTGAAACATATAATTAAGTGGCAGCAACTAAAATAGTGTGTTATTGCTGTGGCAATGGACAAAATGTCAATAAAGTAATATCTAGTAACAGACTTAATGAAGGTATATAATTTAATATAAAATAAAATGGCACTTTATAAGCAAGAGAAGCTTTCTTTCAACACTATAATAGTGTTAAAAATGCCTAGCCGTTTGGAAAACAAGATAGAAAATCACAAAGCCTTACATATCTAAAATATACAGATAGATTAAAGAATCCAAGCATGTAAAACCACAGTGTGATACCACTTCACATCCACTAGGATCAATCTAACCTAAAAGACAGATAATAACAAATGTTGCTAAGAATGTGGAGAAGTGGGAACCCTTATGCATTGCTTGTGGGAATGTAAAATGGTGCAGCCTCCATAAGAAACAGTTTGGCAGTTCATCGAAAAGTTGAACACAGAATAAGATCCAGCAATTCCACTCATAAGTATAAACTGAAAAAGAATAAAAACAGGGACTTGAATGAATACTGGTACTCTAATGTTCATAGAAGCATTATTCACAATAGCCAAAAAGTAGAAACAACCAAAATATCTATTAATTGACGAATGAATAACAAAAAGAAGTATATACATATCATGAGTATTATTCAGACTTATAAAGGACAGGAATTCTGATACATATATGCCATAACATATATGCATCTTGAAGACATTATGCTCAGTGAAAATAGACACAGAAAGACAACTATTGTATGACTCCACTTATATGATAAGGTGCTGAGAATAGACAAATTCAAACAGGAAGTAGAATAGAGTTTACTAGCTGCTGGAGGAAGGAGAAAATGGGGAGTTTTGTTTAATGTGTATAGAGTTTCTGTACAGGGTGATGGAACAGTTTTGGAAATAGTGGTGATAGTTGCACAACACTGTGACTATACTTCTTGCCACTGAACTGTAGACCTAAAAATGATTAAAATGGCAAATATTATATTTTAGCACAATTAAAAAAAGGCAAAGGAAAAAACCCCCAGATGTGTACATGAATGGTTACAGCAGCATTAGTCATAATAACCAAAAAATAGAAATAATTCAGATGTCCATGATAAAACATGGTATATACATATAATGTAATATTATTTGGCAATAAAAAGAGATAGAATACTGATACATGCTACAATACAGATGGACCCTGAAAATATGCTAAAGGAAAGAAACTGTCACAAAGTACCACGTATTTTGTATATTGTATAATTCCATTTATATGAAATGTCCAGAATAGGCCAATCCACAGAGGTAGAAAGTAGACTGATGGTTGTTGAGGACTGAGAGAATTGGAAGGAAATGGGAAGAGACTCCTAATGGGTGATAAGGTTTCTTGATGGGATGATGAAAATGCTCTGAAATTACATAGTAGTAATGGTTGGAGAAGGCAATGGCGCCCCACTCCAGTACTCTTGCCTGGAGAATCCCATGGACGGAGGAGCCTGATAGGCGCAGTCCATGGGGTCACTAAGAGTCGGACACGACTGAGCGACTTCACTTTCACTTTTCACCTGCATGCATTGGAGAAGGAAATGGCAACCCACTCCAGTGTTCTTGCCTGGAGAATCCCAGGGACAGGGGAGCCTGGTGGGCTGCCGTCTATGGGGTCACACAGAGTTGGACACGACTGAAGTGGGCTTCCCTGGTGGCTCAGAGGTTAAAGCTTCTGCCTCCAATGTGGGAGACCCGGGTTCGATTCCTGGGTCGGGAAGATCCCCTGGAGAAGGAAACGGTAACCCACTCCAGTATTCTTGCCTGGAGAATCCCATGGATGCAGAAGCTTGGTAGGCTACAGTCCACGGGGTCGCATAGAGTCGGACACGACTGAGCGACGGAACAGAACAGAACAGAAGTGACTCAGCAGCAGCAGCAATGGTTGCACAACTCTGAATATACTAAAAACCACTGACTTGTACATTTTAAATGAGTGAAATGTTGGTATGTGAAATGCATGGTATATGATTTTATATCTAAAGGCATATTATATTTAAAAATCTAAAGATAACAATCAAAACTATTACAAGGAAACAGTAGAAAACTTTGTTGCCTTTCAGAGAGGAAGCCCTTTCTAAGCAAGACAGGAAGCCTTTAGGTTATGATGCACAAGACTGACCTTACAATCATTTTTAAATCATTTAAACATTTTTAATGGCGAAAAATACCCTAGAGAAGATTGTATGTTAAGACAAGATATAGATTGAAAGAAAATATTTGCAATAAATAAGTGTTCCTATAAATCAATATGAAAAATATAAAGAATTCAATAAAAAATGGGGCAAATATATACAAACACGCAATCCACAGATGAAACCCAAATGGCCACAAAAACATTGGAAAATATGCTCAACCTCACTAATCATCAGAGAATTAAAACTAAAATCAGATGACATAATTTCTATTTTCCTATCAGATTTATCTAGGTTGTAAGTACTGATAATGTGTGGTGTTGGTGAGGATGTGGTGTAAACTGGCACTAACACATATGTCAGTAGGAAGCACTTTGGCAGGATCTTTTTGCCCTTTCACGAGCATGTCCATGGTTACTATTCTAAAGAAATACAAGTCATTCATCAAAGATACTTGAACAAGAATATTCAGTTTTTGAAAGAGCAAAAATTTCAAGCAACCCACAGGTCCTGATAAATTATGGTTTAGCCTTTTCTTTGATTATTTTGTAGTAGTTAAAAAAAGTGAGTCAGACACATATATGCTGACATGAAAATATGGCTGATATAAAGTAAAAAGAAGCAAGCTACAAAAGCAAATACATGTTTATAAATGTATGTGAAAAAATCTGCAAGGATGGTTAACCATTAAGCTGTTAACCATGCCTACCTCTTGGGAGAAAGATCATGGTAAAGGATTACTTTCCATTTTTACTGTAACTACTTCCTTTTTATGTTTGATTTATAAAAATTCCTTCTACAAATACATATGAAATTTACCATCTTAACCATTTTTAAGTGTACACAGTGGCATTAAGTACACTTGCATTGACCACCATCTGACTCCAGAACTCGTTTCATCTTGCAAAACTGGAATTCTGTTCCGATTAAACAGTAACTCCTATGTTTTTCTTCATATTGAGTTTATACTGTACCCTTTAAAAAAGATAAAAATGTTGAAGAAAACATGGCGGAGAAATAGAAAGACATTCAGAGTATGTAAACAGGTTTATCATCAGTTGGTTAGCATTAGTTCACTTTTCCTTTTGCATTAACTTTATGCACAGTAGGGAAAAAAGTGACAAGGAAGGACAAAATCCACAGTAAGGCAAGCCTGGGAAGCAGCGCTGCTCTCAGGACAGTGGGACTGTGACCTGCCTGCAGGCTTCCTCCTTCTCACTGCTTTTAAAACTGCTTGGAAAGGAGGGCAAATGCAGATCCAAGTGTGTGGTTTTCAGGAGGCAGGAATAATACCAATCTCAAGAAAGTCTGTCCTTGTTTTCTTAACTTTGCCAGGTGTCATGGAAACCCTCAGGAGTTTGCCCCAGAATCCTCCAAAAACAAACTGAAACATGACAAGCATGAAAACATTCATGGCAGCATTATTCATAACAGCTCCAAAGCAGAAGCACTTGAATGTCCCTCAAATTGAAGAGGAATAAACAAAATGTATCCACATGTATCCATCCACATGATGGGACACCACTCAGGCAAAAACACAGATACACATCAAAGCCATCATGCCGAGTGAAAGAATCCAGACACAAGCTACACACTGTATGATTCCATATGTGACATTTCTAGAAAAGGCAAAACTCAAGACAGAAAGCAGATCAGGTGCAGGCTGGGGCTGGGGGCAGAGACTGACCACAAATGGGCATGATTGGAAATGTTTTTGCACGATGCAAGTGTTTTAAAACTAGATTGTGGTGATGGCTACACGACTATGTAAATTTACTAAAAATTACACTGTACACTTACAATGGGTGAATTTTATGGCATGTCAATTATACTACCATCCAAAGACATGAAAACTAAAAAAACCACACGTACACACAGTGCACACCAAAAACCAGGCAACCAACTCCCAACCCTCTCCCCACAAAAGGCCCCTGCCCTTAATTCAAGCTGACACACACAATTTAAATAATATGTGAAGTTGCTGAAATCTGAATTGGGCTAATAAACTGTCATTTGTCACATACATATTTATATATATATATATATATGTATGCATGTACGTATCTATTGGTCTGTCTGATTAGTGAAAGTAAATTAAATCACTCAATAAGGCTTTTCTCTCAAATGCAGTCAGTACAGATTTAAAAAATTGAATAAGCACTTCCACACCTAAAACTACTTATCTCCTTTCCATTCCCAAGTCTAGTAAAACAGTTCTTTGAAAGTATTGGTTAACAAGAGTTGCCTACTTTTCCAGACTGACATCAGGAGAACAGGCCGGGCCAGGCCTGGCTTTTGCTGAGGAACCCCAGGTCGTCTGCTGCATCCAGAGAGCTCTGGACTTTCCTCTTCGGACTGTTCACATTCCCACTGAGCACAGGGTCCTTGGTCTTTTGCAGGTTCATTTGCTAACAGGGGCCCCAAAATGTTTTCCCTGAGAACTCTTTCAGGGGTTTCAGTGATTCAGAAACACGTTTTTCCCTGGTGGGGACTGGCTACTGCTGCCCTCTCCTTGGTCCTCGATTTCCTTTGTCTCCTGGTTATTTGAAAATAGAAATCACCAAAGCATGTGGACTCTACCACCTCCACTGCTCAAATCCCTGTTTTTCCCCATCTAGTCAGTTCAATAAACCTCTCTCCTTCCACCAATCAACAATATGAAAATATAATAAAGCCTAACTCCCGTAATTTTCATGGTCTCAGGAGAGGATTACTATTTGATCTAATCATTCAAGATTCTCTGTTAGTTGGGTAGCAACTTTTAGTATCTTTTAAGCCTCTTACTAAAACTGATGTGCCTTTTCTGGAGAAGGAAATGGTAACCCATTCCAGTATTTTTGCCTGGGAAATCCCATGGATAGAGGATTCTGGTGGGCTACGGTCCATGGGGTTGCAAAAGAGTTGGACGTGACTTAGTGACTAAAAAACAACAAACGCTGTAAGACACCATCCTGCAGGTTGTTGTTCTCTTTTTTGCTGTTCAGCACGCATTCCTTTTTTGTGGTTGCTAGCTGGATGCTGTATTTAATGAAGTAGATAGGAGCACATGCTAAAAATATAGCCTCGGTACACAAAGATTATCATGCAGTTAGTATAATTTGGCATATGTGCTAATGTAACGAAAAGAAGATTACTTCAGTGAACTATTTTGCTTTTGTATTTTACTTGAAACTAATTGATGGGGGATATGTAAGACCAGCATAAGGATAAAAGCAACATATTTCTAGTTATGTGATAATCAAGATTTATCACATCTGTGTTGTTATATGGCCTCTGTTTAGTATCTGAAATCTAATTTTAGGCTTAAAATTCCCATTTTACTCCAGAGTAAAAAATGATTATATTGAAGCATAGACCTTGACTATGTAACTTTAAAGAATTAATAGAACTCTGTAAAGCCTGTTATATTATTTTTGTAAAAAACAAATGTAAATGTGTACATATATATGTGTATATATATGCACTTATCTATCTATATAGGCTTCCCTTGTGGCCTAGACAGTAAAGAATCTACCTGCAATGCAGAAGACCTGGGTTTGATCCCTGGGTTGGGAAGATCCCCTGGAGAAGGAAATGGCAACCCACTCCAGTATTCATGCCTGGAGAATTCCATGGACAGAGGAGCCTGGTGGGCTAAAGTCCATGGGGTTGCACAGAGTCGAACATGATTGAGCAACTAACACACAAACATACACACACATATATGTATGAAGTATGGAAGGCTCTGGTTGATTACCTCCTGCCTTGACAGCACTTTTCTCTAAGATGTTAGACTTGACTGCTGCTTGTAAACCACATACTGCAGGCCTGAGGACTGAGTGCAGTATCAAGTAGAAAACACATCTTTCAAGGACACAGTTGATCTGCTTCCTAAGAGTCCCTTGTACTGCAAGGAGATCCAACCAGTCCATTCTAAAGGAGATCAATCCTGGGTGTTCATTGGAAGGACTGATGCTAAAGCTGAAACTGCAATACTTTGGCCACCTCATGCGACGAGTTGACTCACTGGAAAAGACTCTGATGCTGGGAAAGGTTGGGGGCGGGAGGAGAAGGAGATGACAGAGAATGAGATGGCTGGATGGCATCACCGACTCTGTGGACATGAGTTTGAGTGAACTCTGGGAGTTGGTGATGGACAGGGAGGCCTGGTGTGTTGTGATTCATGGGGTCGCGGAGAGTCGGACACGACTGAGCGACTGAACTGAACTGAACTGAAGGAGGAAGTTAATAACAAAGAAACATTTTTTCAAAGAGGTTGGACTTTAAAAAGTCCACATGAGCCTAATAAAAGGGAAACTGTTACTTTGAAGTCATAAAAGTTTTTTTTTTAATGCACACATTTTAAAATGTCCTTAAATAGGGCAAAAGAGTATATAATGATGAAATTAATTTTGAATGAATTTAAAAGAGACAAAAGGTGTACAATAAAAAGTCAATCTCTCTTCTTTGTTCCGCACAAATGGTGGTTTATCTACTGACTGTTTTTATCTTGTTCCTTTTTTTTTTTTATCTTGTTCCTTTTTACTCAATAATATTCTCTGAACGTGTTTCCCATCAAAAGGAAGCTGACTCATTCTTCCTAATCACAACACTATATGAATGGATCATAATGTAACTAACCAGTTCTCTACTGATAGATGTTTAGGTGGTTTCCAATTTTTTCCTAAAACAAACAATGTAATAATAACTATTCTTGTGTACAGACATTGACTCACATATTTGAGTATAACTGTGGTAAAAATACCAAAGGGTAGATTTTCTGGGTCAAAGCTATGCAGAATTGTAATTCTGACAGATACTGTCAAATAGTCTTCCACAGAGACTTAATTTGTACTTTGACCTACAAGCAGTGTATGTATGAGAGAACCTGTTTCTCCACACTCTAGATAAATAAGATAGTGTGTGGAACTTTTTATTTTTTGTGCATATAAGACTAAGAGCTATTGTAGTTCCTTTTCTATGAACTATGTGTTCACATCCTTTGCTACTGGGTTGTTGCTATTTTATTACTGATTTGGAAGAACTCTTTATATATTAGAGAGTCTGGCCTTCTGTTCGTAGTAAGTATTACAATAATATTTTTCTACTTATCTGTAATTTTTTGCCATGTATACAATTTTCATTTTTAATTAAAATTTATCAATCTTTCCTTTTATGGATTCTTTTTGCATTTCTAAAGTAATATATTTAAAATGTTGTATTCTAGTACTCTCATACATCTGAGATTTAAATCAGTTCCAGTAGCCTACACCCTGTAGCTTGCTTGTATCTCTCCTCTGAAAGATAGAGCAGAGAAGCTCCCCGGTCCAATGAACTGATTTGGCTCCTAAATACAGGGTGCCTTGTATATTTGCAGCGGTTTCTTGGGTGCTATCTTTGCTCTTCTTAATTTGATTGTAGATTCTTTGAAAACATGAACTCTATCTTAAGTTTCTGTATCCCTCTACCCAGTACACAGCAGAAGCCTTAAACTTGGCTTCATTTAAAGCACTCTGTACTTTAGGAGGGGAAGGGAAGGAGGGCTGCCACAACTCTAGATGGTTGGGGATCATCTTGCACTGCAAAGTCATATCCTGCCAGCCTGAATCTTCCAGTCATTTTTGGGTTGGCAGCTGCTATTTGGCTGTTAGATTCAAATACATTTTGTTCATAGGCTGTGGACAGAGAATTCCTTACCAATTAAGCAAGCAGAGACTGGAGGCAAAGAGCCTAGGACAACGGCCCTGGTGACCTTTGTCTTTGGTGTGCTTGCCCCCTTCTGGGATTATGATTCTTTTTAATCTTCCACTTTTTAAATTATTTTTACTTTTTTAAAAAACATTTGGCCACACTGAGAAGCATGTGGGATCTTAGTTCCAAAACCAGGAATCAAACCCACACCCTCTGTATTGGAAGCATGGAGTCTTAACAACTGGACCATCAGGGAAGTCTCATAATCTTTCATGTTTTAGACAACACATATTTAACACTGCTCTTTCATGTTTGCTTACTTAGGCTAATGATCTGACATATCTGAATTTTTTGACTGTAATGCCATTCACATGTTTCTGACAAATTTTTTAGAAGTAGATGACTGAGTTTATTTTCAGTAGTGAGCTCAATTACCAAAGCAAGGAATTTAATGTAGAATCTCTTGGCAAGGAAACTGATAGGAGAGCCTTCAAGACCTAGCTGATCCAATCACAGAGCAAGTGACCAAGGATTACTCTCCTAGCATCCTTGCAACATGTAGGGGTGGAGGGCAAAGGATATATCAGAAGCGTTCCCTATTTTCAAGGAGTCTGCAGTTTGTGGAGAAAACTCGTGAACATGGTACAATTAGAGGTATGAGTCCTGAAATCATATTCAGTTGTGGCTCAGAAAATCGAAGGGCCAGCATGACCAAGAATAGAGAAAAGCTCTTATTCTAGAAGGAATAAGACCTGAGTGTGATCCTAGGGCAGGGTTTCTGAATCTGGGAGTCTAAATCAGGTAGTCCATAAGCTTGGATGAGGAAAAACTACATCTCCATTTGCACCAACTCCTAATGGAAATTTAGCATTTCCATTCATGATAAATGTTAGCAACAAACCACAGTATTATAGAGAACTCATGACTACCAGAACCACAGATTTTTCATATTCCTCACAGTTGCTATTTTCCAATAATGCTCACATGAATCACCACCACTTCAATATTAAGCTAGTTATGAGAATGGCCACTATATATTCTTGTTTATTCAATTAATGAAAGAGATTTACTTATATCCATTTTGAAAAAGATTTTGGTTACTATATAGTTCAATATAATTATTCCTTATTGTAATCTTATGTTTTATTTCATAAAGTTGAAAACCTTATTCTAATGTCCAGCAGTTTTGGGTCCTCAGCTGCTATCTTAGCTTTTGGCACATGGTTGTTGTTTGTTGTTTAGTTGCTAAGTCATGTCCGACTCCGTACAACCCCATGTACTATAGCCTGTCAGGCTCCTCTGTCCATGGGATTTTCCAGGTAAGAATACTGGAGTTGGGTTGTCATTTCCTTTTACGGGGACCTTCCTGACCCAGGGACCATTTCCTGCATTGGCAGGCAGGTCCTTTACCACTGAGCCATCTGCGAAGCCCTTGGCACACAGTAGTTGTTTGATAAATAAATGAAAAAATAAACAACAGGGGTACAAGTCTGAACAGACAAGATGGAGCCACGTTCCTGATTTAGCAATTAGAAAATGCATAAATATGCTTTATTTATGTGTTGTCAGATTTCAGAAAAAAAAAAAAACTTATGTATTAGAATAGGTAGCATACAACAAGGCAGAATAAGCTACCTAGAAACTAGGCAAGGAAAGAGTAAGTTGAGTCAGGAATGAGACTAAAAATTGAGGTCATAGAAAATGTAAAGATTTGGTTCTTTGATTTCTTTCATCAGTGTCTTATAATTTTCTGTACATAGCTCTTTTGTCTCCTGAGGTAGGTTTATTCCTAGGTATTTTATTTTTTTAGTTTCAATGGTAAATGGGATTGATTCCTTAATTTCTCTTTCTGATTTTTCATTGTTAGTATATAGGAATGCAAGTGATTTCTGTTATAGATTTTGTATCCTGTGACTTTACCAAATTCACTAATTAGTTCTAGTAATTTTCTGATCGTGTGTTTAGGGTTTTCTATGTACCAGAAAAACATCTATTTCTGCTTCATTGACTATGCCAAAGCCTTTGACTGTGTGGATTACAATAAACTGTGGCGCATTCTGAAAGAGATAGGAATACCAGACCACCTGACCTGCCTCTTGAGAAACCTGTATGCAGGTCAGGAAGCAACAGTCAGAACTGGACATGGAACAACAGACTGGTTCCAAATAGGAAAAGGTGTACGTCAAGGTTGTATATTGTCACCTTGCTTATTTAACTTATATGCAGAGTACATCATGAGGAACACTGGGCTGGAAGAAGCACAAGCTGGAATCAAGATTGCCGGGAAAAATATCAATAACCTCAGATATGCAGATGATACTACCCTTATGGCAGAGAGTGAAGAGGAACTCAAAAGCCTCTTGATGAAAGTGAAAGAGGAGAGTGAAAAGGTTGGCTTGAAGCTCAACATTCAGAAAACAAAGATCATGGCATCTGGTCCCATCACTTCATGGGAAATAGATGGAAAAACAGTGGAAACAGTGTCAGACTTTATTTTTTTGGGCTCCAAAATCACTGCAGACGCTGATTGCAGCCATGAAATTAAAAGACGCTTGCTCCTTGGAAGGAAAGTTATGACCAACCTTGATAGTATATTAAAAAGCAGAGACATTACTTTGCCAACCAAGGTCCGTCTAGTCAAGGCTATGGTTTTTCCCGTGGTCATGTATGGATGTGAGAGTTGGACTGTGAAGAAAGCTGATCACCGAAGAATTGATGCTTTTGAACTGTGGTGTTGGAGAAGACTCTTGAGAGTCCCTTATACTGCAAGGAGATCCAACCAGTCCATTCTAAAGGAGATCAATCCTGGGTGTTCATTGGAAGGACTGATGCTAAAGCTGAAACTGCAATACTTTGGCCACCTCATGCGACGAGTTGACTCACTGGAAAAGACTCTGATGCTCGGAAAGGTTGGGGGCGGGAGGAGAAGGGGACGACAGAGAATGAGATGGCTGGATGGCATCACCGACTCTGTGGCCATGAGTTTGGGTGTATTCCAGGAGTTGGTGATAGATAGGGAGGCCTGGTGTGCTGTGATTCATGGGGTCGCGGAGAGTTGGACACTACTGAGTGACTGAACTGAACTGAACTGATGTACAATATCATGATGACATAAACAGATGGAGGGATATTCCATGCTCCTGGGTTGGAAAAATCAATATTGTGAAAATGATTACACTACCAAAAGCAAACTGGAGATTCAATGCAGTCCCTATCAAATTACCAATGACATTTTTCACAGAATTAGAACAAAAAATTTCACAATTCTGTATGGAAATACAAAAGATCCCGAACAGCCAAAGCAATCTTGAGAAAGAAGAATGGAGCTGGAGGAATCAACTTGCTTTATTTCAGAGTATACTACAAAGCTGCAGTCATCAAGACAGTAAGGTATTGGCTCAAAAACAGAAGTATAGACCAATGGGACAGGAAAAAAAGCCCAGAGATAAATCCATGCATATATGGGTACTTATCTTTGACAAAGGAGGCAAGAATATACAATGTGAAAAAAACAGTCTCTTCAATAAGTGGTGCTGTAAGAACTGGACAACTACAAAAGAATGAAATTAGAACATTTGGTAACACCATACACAAAGATAAACTTGAAATGGACTAAAGACCTACATGTAAGACTAGAAACTATAAAACTCTTAGAAGATAACAGGCAGAACACCGTATGACATAAATCACAGCAAGATACTTTATGACCCACCTCTTAGAATAATAGAAATAAAAACAAAGATGAATAAATGGGACCTGCAAGCCACTCTAGTACTCTTGCCTAGAAAATCCCATGGATGGAGGAGCCTGGTAGGCTGCAGTCCATGGGGTCACTAAGGGTCGGACATGACTGAGCACCTTCACTTTCACTTTTAACTTTCACACATTGGAGAAGGAAGTGGCAACCCAGTCCAGTGTTCTTGCCTGGAGAATCCCAGGGATGGGGAAGCCTGGTGGACTTCCGTCTATGGGGTCACAGAGTCAGACACGACTGAAGTGACTTAGCAGCAGCAGCAATTAAACTTGAAAGCTTCTGCAGAGCAAAGGAAACTATAAACAAGGTGAAAAGACAACCCACAGAATGGGATAAAATAATAGCAAACAAAATAACTGACAAAGAATTAATTTCCAAAGTATATAAGAGCTCACACAACTTAATACCAGAAAAACAAACAACTGAATCAAAAAGTGGGCAAAAGACCTAAACAGACATTTCTCCAAAGAAAACATACATAGATGGCTAATAAACACATGAAGAGATGTTCAACATCACTCATTATTCCGTTCCGTCACTCAGTTGTGTCCGACTCTCTGCGACCCCGTGGCCTGTAGCCTACCAGGCTTCTCCGTCCATGGGATTCTCCAGGCAAGAATACTGGAGTGGGTTACCGTTTCCTTCTCCAGGGGATCTTCCCGACCCAGGGATTGTACCTGGGTCTCCCGCATTGGAGGCAGACGCTTTAACCTCTGAGCCACCAGGGAAGCCCAGAAATGCAAATCAAAACTACAATGAGATATCACTTCATCTCAGACAGAATGTCCATAATAAAAATAAATCCACAAACAAGTGCTGGAGATGGTGTGGAGAAAAGGAAACCCTCCTACACTGCTGGTATGAATGTAAATTGTCACAGCCACTATGGAAGACAGTATGGAGATTTCTTAAAAAGCTAGGAATAAAACTACCAAATGACCCAGCAATATCACTTCTAGGCATATACCCTGATGAAAACAGAACTGAAAAACACACATGTACCCCGGTATTCATTGCAGCACTATTTACAAGAGCCAAGACATGGAAGCAACCTAGATGTCCATTGACAGATGAATGGATAAAGAAGTAATGGTACATATATACAATGGAATATTACTCAGCCATATAAAGGGATGCATGTGAGTCAGATCTAATGAGGTAGAGGAACCTAGACCCTATTACACAGAGTGAAGGAAGTCAAAAAGAGAAAAACAAATAGCATATATTAACACATATATATGGAATCTAGAAGGACGGTACTGACGAATCTGTTCACAGAGCAGCAATGGAGATGCAGACATAGAGAACAGTCGTACGGACAAGGGTGGGGGAGAAGGAGGAAAGGGTGAGATAAATGGAGAAGGTAGGATGGATGCACATACACTAACATATGTAAATAGATAGCCAATGGGAATTTGCTGCATGACTCAGGGAACTCAAACTGTGCTCTGTAACAGCCTAGAGGGGTGAGAATGGGTGGGAGGTGGGAGGGAGATTCAAAAGGGAGGGGACATATATATACCTATGGTTAATTCATGTTGATGTATAACAGAAATCAAACCAACATTGTAACCAATCATCAACAATTAAAATAAATAAATATTAAAAAAAAGATTTGGTTCTTTTTTTTTTTTAACTTTCAATGAACACTTTATATTTACGTTTTACATTTATATCCAGAACTTCAAAGGGTTTGGGGGCAGAATTGTGCTTTGTGGGGAGTTGTAGCCAGAGTGGTGGTTATGCAGTTTTCTTGCCAATGAATAGATAGATGTCTTATGATTCACTTGACATTAGCATAGTGGATCTGTATTCTTGAAGGAAATCCAATCATAAGTGACTTTCTGAATTTGACTCTATATCTTTTCCTGTGGTCTCCTAAGTCAAGGATATATTTACACAGATCTCAACAATTTCAGCTGTAGAATTTAAAAAAGAAATGAAGTAAACATTCCCAAAGTCATTTTCAGATCTAAGTCTCCATACATCATTTTTATTTGGTCCAGGCAACAAGAAAGTAGTCAGTGAGTTTAATGTTTGCTTTCACTACTCAAGATTTGGTTCTAATAGGCAACACAAAAAGAAAATCCTAATAGCTGTATAGTTCACATTGCCCTCAGGAAAATTAAAACAATTGGTTAGGAAAAGCTGTAACAGTGATTTCTCCTCAAGATTTAATCAAAGAAGAACCAAAATTTGCTTTCTTACCATGGTTTGATGGAAGTGATGCAGTCCAGACACAAGCCAGGTCCAGGGGCAGAAAGCTGGATCTCAACCAAAAGCTGAGCAAGAGCTCCACAGAAGGACAAGAAATAGGGCTTATTTTAAAGAAGACCCCAGTTAGAGAAGCAGGGAGCCCCAAATTTAAATTGAGGACTAAGGAGTAGACAGTGGCACAAGAGACAGAGGTACTGCCATGCACGAGGAAAGGATGTGCGCAGAAGGCGACTTGGAGCAGGTTCCGCAAAGAGCAGTCCTTTGGTAACTGGACAAAAGCAGCCAACATGGTACTGGGGTGGAAATAATACAATCCTGTGCACTCAGGTGACCAGTTTGCATTTTCTACTTTGGGCCATTTTAAGTGCTGGTTCACAGCTCTACAAAAGGGAGAGCTGGGGCAAAGAAAGGGCAGACATTGTTTCACCACTCAGCTGTCCTGGGAAACTTCAGGGAGGAGATGTGCACTTAATATGGGAGTTGGCAACCCGCTGGGTTCTTTATTGACCCAGGTGAGCCCTCTGATTCACCAATCAAGACTCATTCAGCACTGTGGTGGGGAGCCAGGTGTGTGCTTTCATGGGGTCCTGGCTTCTTCGCCAGAACCCCTACACCTCTTAACCTGGCCCTGACAACTCCTTTCTTCTTAAGCATGAAAGGCTTTGGCTTTATGCTTGTGAGCCAATCACTCTCTTCTTGTTCTGGGTCCCTGTGGAGAGGGGCAGCACACACCAGGCATGAAGGTCCTTAGAGACTCCCCTAACTCAGGGGAAGCTCACCATTACCACTAGAGACCAACAGGAAAATCCAGAGACCAGTATACACTTATTGATCTAACCCTGCAGAGCTAAACAGAATGTTACAAGAATTAATCCTAATTTTGGTAACTAAATGATTCAGTTTTACATTTCTATGTATTTACATTTAAAAAGGAGAGAGAGAATAGAGAAAAAGTATCTTACTTTGGGATTCAAGTCAAAGAAAGTGTAGTATTTAAATCGTAACAGCAGCTGCTCATCCTCCTGGATGCCTTGTTCCATAAGGGAACGTGAGGAGTCTAGCCAACTAGAAAACAATAAGTTTTAAAAGTCAGTAAATTTTACACACATATTTTAGTATTATATAATATGATATATATACATATATATATATATATATACATGTAAATGTATGCAAGTATATCTATTTACACCCTTGAATAAAGTCTAGGTAAGTAACATAATCTAAACTCAGTGAAGGAGATGACTTGATAATAGCTTGTGCCTCCATTTTATCACATAGCTTTCTAAGTGCTTTTTTGTATTTATGTATTTTCTCACTGACACTTTAGAGGAAATCACTGAAGGAGCCAGGGCTTATTTTCTTAGTTGTAGCAATGAGGAAAATGAGCTTCAGTAACATTAAGCGACATGTTCAAGGTCCTGTGCCTCCTGGTGGAGCCAGAATGAGAATCTGCAGCTGCTGACAGCTGCACGTACTTGTGCTGTGTGTACTTGCTGACTGCTGACCACTTCCACACCAGGTGGTCTGACCCCAAAGTGGTTTTATCTTATTGTCTAGAACTTTCTGTAACTATGGAAATATTCTATATTGCCCAGTCCAATTGAATAGCCACTACCCACACGAGACTACTGAAGATTTGGATGTGGCTAGTTCTTGCCTGGAGAATCCCAGGGACGGGGTAGCCTGGTGGGCTGCTGTCTATGGGGTCGCACAGAGTTGGACACGACTGAAGTGACTTAGCAGCAGCAGCAGTGCCATGTTTTAATTTTAATTATATTCAAACATAAATGTAAATGTCCACATGCTGCTGGTGACTCCTGTACTGGGTAGCACAGTTCTAGAGCCTGAAAGATAAATACTGGGTAATGGTGAGGAGAGAATAAAAGTTAACAACGAAATGAGGTGGGAATGAGGGGCCTCCAGTACCACTGAAAATGGCTTGAACTTCTATATATGAGTATATAGAAGTTCATTTTATATGTTTTATATATGTTTATATAAATTGATTTTATTTATGTATAAAATATTCTATTATATAATCATATATTCCCCTGTGGGAGAATAAGAATAACCAAGATGCAGTCTCCATCTGAAAGGAACTGACAGTCAGTGGGGTAACCAAGCCTCATATTAAAGAAACAAGGTGACACTGGAGCAGTAGAACAGGACTTGAGGGAAGTGACTGATCTTCTGAGAAGACTGTAAGTGGCTGGGCCTTATAGGACAAACAGGGACAGGCCAGTAGAGCAGGAGGGAAGGAGAGGGTCCTGGAGCAGAGGAAAAGCTGGAGGCAAGGCAGTGACACAGGAATGAACATGCACATTGCGGGGATGGGGAGCATGAGAGCACAGCAGGACAGACAGATGGACATACATGGGGTCTGATCTCACAGGATCAAAGGAGAGTATGAACTAGGATCCAGGGGAGTAAAATACTAACAAATGTGACTTTACTTGGACAACAGTGAGTGAAATAAGTGGTGGTTTCAGAAATAGTTTGAGTGTATTTTCTGAGACCACTTCAGAGCTTAAGGACCCACTACTTGGAATGCAGAATGGAAAAGGGGTGCTCTACAAAAGACAGCAGGGCCACTTGGGTGTCCCCTGCTGCCACAGAGGGGACCAGCCCACTTATAAGCTGATCTACATCCCATAAAATTTGCACATGTGTCGGAACAAAGAATTAGCATTCACATGCCAGTAAACCATTGAGTTAACCCAATGTGTAAATATTGTCACACTTGAAATGTATTGAAATGACAAATGGCTACATTTTGTCTTTTTTGTTGCTAAAATCAGTGCTGACCTTGTGAATAGTATACAATTCCTAGGTGTGCTGACTTGAGAACTGAATAACCCCTCCCTGCCTCATCTCCGCAGCATCTCTCTTACTACATTAACATCAGTTCACAGAGAAGTAAAACAAGTCATGTCCTTACCCTGCGTTAAGCTTGGCTTTGTCAGCCAGAGATCGAAACTGGTACATATCAGCAAGTGCTTCTGGTGATTGTGGGGGCTGGCTGAATGCCAGGATGTTGCAGTTTTGTTCTGTCAGAGGGCTGTCACTGAACCAAGTCATTGTGGACGATGCTGGCGTTCCGTTTATGGGGTCATATGTGGGGGTCATGGTTTTACTGTATAAGCCAGGACTTACTGCAAAGCAAAGGAAAGTACGAACTAGGATATGAGATTTGGGATATGAATCTTTAGAACAATAATTATCAACACTGCCTGTACTAAAATGGATTTTGAACTTAAATGTTTGTATCATTTAGAAAAATCAGATGAATAATGGCAGAAGTTAAACACAGGTAAAACTCTAGTCTGAATATTTAGTCCCTGGAAAGCTTGGAAACTCATAGGCTGTAAAAACTTCCAAAATCAACCCAGACAAATGTAGGACTATCTTCTTCTCAATAATTCAAAATTCTCTTATATCAGTAGTGAGTTCTGGCACTATTAGAAAACTGGAGCTCTCACAGAATACACGCATATACTTTATTTTTTGGCAAATCTCTTAAATTGCAATGCTTACCAATTTAAAGAACTTAGCTAGTTGATGGTTTATAAATCATCTGACTCTAATTTGCATAAGGGAAGTATAAATAATCCCTTTCATTCTTTGTACTGGAATATACTATGCAAGAAACTCTCATGTTGCAAGCAAGCTAGAGATTCATTCTTATATACAAGCATATCTCATTTCACTATGCTTCAAAGATATGTTTTTTTGTTTTTAACTTTGTGACTCTGTGTTACATTTTGGTAACTCCTCCAATATTTCAAACTTTTTTTCATTACTGTTATATTTGTCACTGTGATCAGTTATCTTTCATTTTACTACTACGACTTGCTGAAGGCTCAGACGATGTTAGCATTTTTAGCAATAAAATATTTTAAATTAAGGTATGTACATTTTAAAAAGACATACTGTTATTGCACTCTTAATGGTAGCAATATAGTGTAAACAACTTTTATATGCACTGGGAAACAAACAAACAAAAAATTTATGCAACTCGCTTTATTACAGCAGTCTGAAGTATCTCTGAGTATGTCTGTAAAAGTAAAAGGATAACACTTTTCTAGAATTTTTACCGCCCCTCCTGTTACATACCCAATGCAAGATTTAAATTGAGTTTAGGAAAGAGTCAGGTGAAGGTAGAATCAGGAAGAGAAGTGTGTTTGAGGGATCTAACAAATTTCCTTATCCCACAAATTCATGGTCAATTCTGCTCAAGTTTTTCATTCATCAGCAATATATGCAATTAAAATAATGAGCTATATAACATACCTTATTAAAAAATTTCTGTTCTAAAATTAGTTGGATATTCTTTCCTTATCACTGGAATCCTTAATTTTAGTCCTTGTTTAGGGAGACAGGAGGAAAGGCTAAGTAGAGGGGAGGAGAGTTCTTGGGACTTAAGAATTTAAGAAATTCTTGGATTTAATAATAAATTAAAATAATGAAACACCTATCATGAATCTTACCAGATGGACCTGAAATTGTTGGAGAACTCTCCAGGTTTAAAATATCTTCAATTATGGGCTCCTTATTATTTTTTTCTTTTTTCTTCTTCTTTTTAAAATATTCACCTGAAGGCTTTAATAAGGACAGTTCTTCTGCTCTTCTAATATCTAAAAATAAATATAAATAAGAAAAAAGAAAAGCAAGAAGTAAAAAGAAAATTCCTTCTAAGACTTTGAGTCATGTTGGGCATTTGAAACCATTTCTCAAAAAATTCCTGAGAAGTAAATGGAACTAAATGACATTCCTTTTGAAGCAATTGAAGATCAGTGACCCCCAATATGGGTGTATGGGGATCAAATAGTGGAGGGAGATTCATTCCAGGAAAATTTCTGGTTTGTTTTTAAATCTATTGTAAAACTATTTCAAACATATTCAATGCTAGTACGGTGGCCCCTTCCCATGCTTGCCGCCCCCTTAAACCATTCTTAGTGTTTTGCTGTTCTTGTGTTATTTACTTACCAGCAGTTTTTCCCTCCTTCCTTCCTGCTTTCCTTTCTCCCTTCCTTTTCTGTTTTTAGGTTTTTAAGGAACCAGCAAGGACTCCATCTTTTTCTTTATGGACCAGTGGTCCTCAGAGCCTTTCTCTGCCCAGTGGCTTCTTCTATCCCTGTGGCAGACACCCTAGGCACCTTGTCCACCTCCTGCCCCTCCCTGTTTTGGTGCACTCTGACCTCCTAAGGAGGGATAGCTAGGATGTATCTCTTTATCCAAGGGCCTGCTCTGGATGCCAGAGTCCTCACTCCCCAGACAGAGATGCAACAGGTCACATGAGTTCAGAGAGTTAACACGCCCCAGGAGCAGCCCTCAATGACTCAGTGACTGGTGGAATGGTATATTAACACCCCCGCTCCCTCGCCCCTTGGTTGCACAGCTCCAAGGCATGACCACACCGCTTCCCAGAGGGCCCCAGCTGTCCAGTGTGAGCTGATTAGTGACACTCGCTTATTAGTGGCCTTCTCTTCCCAGTCTCACTTCACCACTCCCAGCCAGTGTTTGCTGGTGTAACCTTCCACATAAATTATATTTGTGCTTGAATTCTTATCTCAGGTCTTCTTCTGGAGAATTCAAGCTAAGAAGATCGTCCCCACTGTCCTCCATTACTCAAATATACTTCTAACTGCCATTTCCAATGAGAACTGATTGTACACTGGGCTGTTATGATACCAGGTAAAAATCAAGGAATGTGGATGTTAGAATCTCTGGGCAGCTTTCCTGGAGGTAAATGCACTAATTTCACAGGTATTCCCACCTCTTAGTTCAGCTGAGGTTGAATCTGGCAGTTGAGCTGCCAGTAAACAAGTCTGACTGTCAGTTTGCAACACACACCTGTAACCATTCCAAATGTATAATTTATACACAAAACCAGGAGACGAATAAAAATTTCCAGTGGAAGCACTAGTAACAAAACAAAACAAAACAAAAACCCCACTGATATCTAAGCCCAAGGTTTGTATCTTGTCTTTTCTTTGAGAGAAAAAAAAAATCATCCTATTGTTAGATTTAAGTTCAGTTGGTCAGATATAAAAAGTGATTATTATTATTAGGGAATTCCCTGGAGGTTCAGTGGTTAGGTCTTGGAACTTTCACTGCAGGGGGCATAGCTTCAAAGTTCAATCCCTCATTGAGAAACTATGATCCTACATGTTGTGCATCTTGGCCAAAAAAAAAGTGATTATTAGAAATGCCAAGTTCAGTCATTTAATGCTTCTATTTATTTAAAAACTTCAAGTTTTTGACCCCAGCTATATTTGTGTTTCTAGTCCACTGTGGTGTCTGAAATGTACATTTTATTTACTCATTTACTGTTTTCAAATTTTCATTCAGTTCAGTTCAGTTCTGTTGCTCAGTCATGTCCGACTCTTTGCGACCCCATGAATCACAGCAAGCCAGGCCTCCTTGTCCATCACTAAGTCCCTGAGTTCACTCAAACTCATGTCCATCTAGTCTGTGATGCCATCCAGCCATCTCATTCTCTGTCATCCCCGTCTCCTCCTGCCCCCAACCCCTCCCAGCATCAGAGTCTTTTCCAGTGAGTCAACTCTTCGCATGAGGTGGCCAAAGTATTGGAGTTTCAGCTTTAGCATCAGTCCTTCCAATGAACACCCAGGATTGATCTTTAGAAGGGACTGACTGGATCTCTTTGCAGTACAAGGGTCTTCTCCAGCACCACAGTTCAAAAGCATCAATTCTTCAGTGATCAGCTTTCTTCACAGTCCAACTCAGATCCATACATGACCACAGGAAAAACCATAGCCTTGACTAGACGGACCTTGGTTAGCAAAGTAATGTCTCTGCTTTTTAATATGCTATCTAGGTTGGTCATAACTTTCCTTCCAAGGAGCAAGCGTCTTTTAATTTCATGGCTGCAATCAGCATCTGCAGTGATTTTGGAGCCCCTAAAAATAAAGTCTGACACTGTTTCCACTGTTTCCCCATCTATTTCCCATGAAGTGATGGGACCAGATGCCATGATCTTTAGAATATTATTGAAAGCCAGGTACCTTGTGCTTATATCATTTGCTCACCATGCATCAAGGAACTTACCTTTTGTAATGGAAGCTTCCAATCATTTGTCTGGTCAGCAAACAGTTACTAAGCAGGTGATATGTGTCGGGCATTGTGCTAAGTGTTAGGAACAGACATGCTCAAGAAACAGCTGTCTTTATCCTATATAATACCATACCAGCCTGCACCACTCAACACTGGTACTCTCAATACTGTGTACATTATTAGACTTTCCCCTTTGTTTTCCTCCATTACCTACTCCCTTTTCCGTTCTGTTCTGTTGCTCAGTCGTGTCTGACTCTTTGCGACCCCGTGGACTGTAGCCTACCAGGCTTCTCCGTCCATGGGATTCTCCAGGCAAGAATACTGGAGTGGGTTACCGTTTCCTTCTCCAGGGGATCTTCCCGACCCAGGGATCGAACCCAGGTCTCCCACATTGGAGGCAGACGCTTTAACCTCTGAGCCACCAGGGAAGCCCATTTAACATCTTATTTTTTACATGATTTATTTTCTGTCTCTGTATGCTACAATGGAAGCTCAGGGAGGGCAGAGGCTTTGGATTATTTTTATTGCTAACCAGTCTCTAGCACTCACCATAGTGCCTGCCAAGTCAAAATATATATTTGCTGAAGAAATGAATAAGCAGTTTACAGTTTAATGGGAAAGATAGATCACCCACTGACATAGTGCGTATACTGTGTTCAAATACTAAATATGAGCCTTGGAACTCAAGAATATACCTACACACTTTCAAAAGATAGACTTCCTGACCCAGAGTTTGCTACTATTATGGAAGTCCCAGAAAGAAGAAATGGTTTGGGCAGTGTTGACCCTAAAGGCTGTTAAAATTTTTGATCCATAATTAAGTGTACTTTTCTGCTTAAAATAAACTCCACAAATGATGTTTACGGACAGTTATTTACTGGAGCCAAGTGTTAGGGAAGCAATTAAGACATTGCATCACCATTATCTCAAAAACAACATAGACATATCAGCTCTATGGTGATAATGATTTAATGGAACTCTTTCCGTTTGTCTTCAATATAACAATTTCAGCATGGCTTAAGGAAATGAGTTTTGGGGTGGAAATCTTAATGGAGTTGTCTTTTCTGTTTACAAGTCTCTTTTGAAATAGCTTTAAGCTTTGGGTAAATGAACCTGATATACTCTGATAATGTTCCATCTGGTTTAACTTCACTTAAATGGCTAAAGTCCCCAGAACTGGGCTTGAAAATTGTGCTCCTAATAAGGGATGTAAAGCCAACCACTTGTGGGCAGAAGTGCATGTATTTTCCTGTCCTCTTTTCCTGAGAGTACAGAGGGTAGTGGTGTCTGCCTGTGGGGACTCACTCAGGGCTCTGCAGATGTCGCTGACAGCTCTGAAGACCACAGTCGAGAAGCTGACTCGCAGTCGCACTGTCTTCATGTTTGGCAGGCGGAGGCGAAGCATTTTATGCTGAGGGGTAAAGACAAGCTTTGCATCTGCCTGGACCCCACATTTATCCAGAGTCCAGTGTGTTTTCAGAAGCCAGCAATGTTTCTGTTCCCACCAAAGGGCAAAGTCTGACCAGTCCTGGGCTATGTCTGCAAGAACAGAGAACAGAGCACAGTAAAGTGAGAGCAAGCACTTGCACCCTGGAGTCAAGTCCTGCGTGTGCAAAACCAAAGCCAATGCTGGTCTTCCACTCTCATCTCTTCCTACAACCCAAGGCTCCGTCATTCTTGGCTTCTTGTCAAAGTCCCTAAGACAAGGAAGCTAGAAGACCAACTGAACCTTACCTTCTTTATATTTAAATACTATGGAAGGAACAGAAACAAACAACTTTTTTTCATGATGAAATGTTAAAGTTTTCTTCTCCCAAGTCCCTCAGTGCCATGATCCTTTCTGGGAAGGCCAGAAGCAAGGCTTTGTTTAATCAAGATGATTTCTCTAATAGAAATGGATACTTCCAGGTCCCTGGTGGTCTGGTGGTTAAGAATCCCCCTTCCAATGCAGGGGACTTGGGTTTGATCCCTGGTCAGGGAACTAAGAACCTACCTGCTGTGGGGCAACTAAGCCCACGTGCTACAACTAGAGAAGCCCACGCACCACCAGCACCACCACAACGATGAGGAAAAACAGACAAATCCTTCAGACACCGGCTCACAAGGGAATATCAAAAGCTTCCAGTCAAAGTGCACACAGAACTACTGAGAAGTTTACATTTCACTTTTCTCAGGAATGTCCACGTCTTATCAGTACCACCGCATTACCAGTTTCCAAAATTGTTCACACTAAAATCAGAGCTGAATATTTTATCTCTCAATGGTAGCATCAACATTGAACCCTTCCACTTCTTCAATGCCCCTTGGCATCAAGATTGAATGTTTACCCTTTGCCAATGTTAGAGTCATATTCAATCTTTTATTTTGCTAAATTAAGAGCCACCAGTACTTTTACTTAAAAAATGGTTTCTCCCTCTTTCTCTCTTTTTAAATTAGAAAACCTTTCTCTCAGTGCTATTAGTAGAAGTACACATGCTGTAGGCTTTCCCCATGGCTCCGTGGTAAAGAATCTGTCTGCAATGTAGGAGATGTGGGTTCAATCCCTGGGCTGGGAAAATTCCCTGGAGGAGGGCATGGCAACACACTCCAGTATTCTTGCCTGGAGAATCCCATAGACAGAGGGGCCTGGCAGGCTATAGTCCATGGGGTCACAAAGAGTCAGACATGACTGAAGCGACTGTGCACAGCGCAGTGCGGCATAAATGCTGTAATACTGTAACTATTTTGGAAAGTCCTATGATTCAGTAACTTTTCTCTGATCTATATACCCAACAGAAACACCTATACTTACATAAGGCAGGTACTATCTATAAAAGCTCCCATATGTAAAGAACCCAATATCCATAAACCATCAGGTAAATGGATAAATTGTGGGAAAAAAAATCATATAATGGAATATTATACAGCAATGAGAATCAAAGAATGCAAACTATATGCAATAAAATGGATAAAGACATAATGTGGCATGAAAGCAAGCAGATGCTTGAGGGTAAATTATCCTGTATAATTCCATGTATATACAGTTTGCAAACAAGTAAAATTATTCCTTTGGAGTAACAATTCAGGGTAATAGCAACCCTTAGTGGGACAGTGGCTGGGAGGTGTCAGATGTGGGACTTGGATGGGGGAAAGGTACTGCTTTATATCTTGATCTGGGTGGTGGTTATATGTCTTTGTGAAAATTCACTGAACCATACACTTATGATAACTGCACTTTTTGTATGTATATTATATTCCAATGAAGACTTAACTAAAAATACTTTATATCACTAGTATAAGTGAAAAGCCAACATCTGTCTTCTTAAATAGAAGATAAAAAAATAAATGCAAAGAAAATAAAACATTATTAAATTCTAGGTCCATCATGTTGACTCCTGATGTGAAGACTCTGACCCTGAAGACTTCTTTCCTTGTTTAAACAAGGGCTAGTAGCAAATGGTGGGTAAGGACACTGGCACCAGGCTGCTTGCTCACAGAACAATCAAGCAATGACAAAAATCATGTAATAGTCTAAGGCCCCAGGTGTGGTCTAAGGTTACCCTAGATGTCACCATGGAAGGTGACCTCATTCCAGTGTAAATAGGTTATTACACCTACTGGGGAGCTTCAGTTTGCTACCAAAGACTCAAGTTTTGACTGAGGGGGTCAGGGGGTTGTTTGGGCTCCTTCAGGGCTCCCCATTTCTCTTCTTCCTGCAGAAAGGGGCCATTGCAAGATGGATGATCAGAAAAACTTAGACAGTCAGACAGCCTAGTTCAGTCATTCAGTAATGATGCAACATAGAGGTTTTCAAATGTAGAGAAACCATAAATAAGCAGCAACTTACTTATCTGTTCCACTAACTTGAGCATCACTCCCCCAATGTGCAGGTCTCCAGACACTCTCAGTGTGATGTCCTTCTGCTCCTCTTCATTTGGATGATCAACTCGGACCACAAGCTCCCAAGAAGCAGATGCAAAGTCACTGGATGAAAGCATTGTGGCAAATACAGCTGTCTACATGAAAAAAGGCAGACAGACCAGAAGGAAACTGAGGTTCATCAGGTAGACTCTGCAGAGCAAAACTTTCTTTTCTCTCATTTTAGTCCCCTCCTCAAAAATGCTGCAGAGTTCCTGATATTAAATTCAGTATCTTAACTTTAAAGACAAAAAGTCTTATAAAAATGATCTCTTCTAAATCTCTTGTACTTTAAACTTTCCACCCTCCCAGGTCCACTGAGCTGTTTACTTTCTGTGCCCGCCCAATGCATCCATCTCTTTCTACTGACTTTTCTTGACCTTCTATGAACTACTTTAGCAAATAGGCAACACATCATGACAATCCTTGACACAAAAAAATCACATTTACTGAAGTATAATTTGCATACAATAAAAGGCATTGAATTGAAATGTATACCTTGATGCATTTTATCGTATGCATGTTATACCTAAATAGAATTGATTTTAAAAAGAATATCATTGAAATCTATACATAGGTATTATTACATTCCTCCCATAAAATAGTAAGGACATTTTCTGGTATGAAAATTAAAAAAAACCAAAAAACAAAACAGAACAAAATAGTTTCTTTTTTAGTCATATAACATGTAGTTTTATTTTAAGCACATAAAAGATAAGGTCATTAATAATTTGTTCTTGTTTTTCAGTCACTAATTCATGCCCCTCTCTTTGTGAACCCATGGTCATATGCTAGGCATGCTAGGCTTCTTTGTCCTTCACCATCTCCCAGAGCTTGCTCAAACTCATGTCCACCCACATGTCCATCTTGATTCCAGCTTGTGAGTCACCCAGCCGGCATTTTGTATGATGCATATAAGTTAAATAAGCAGGGTGACAATATACACCCTTGATGTACTCCTTTCCTAATTTGGAACCAGTCCATTGTTCCATGTCCAGTTCTAACTGTTGCTTCTTGACCTGCATACAGGTTTCTCAGGAGGCAGGTAATGTGGTCTGGTATTCCCATCTCATTAAGAATATTTCAGTTTATTGTGACCCACACAGTCAAAGGATTTAGCAAAGTCAATGAAGCAGATGTTTTATTTGAATTCCGTTGCTTTCTTCATGGTCCAAGAAATGCTGGCAATTTGATCTCTGGTTCCTCTGCCTTTTATAATTCCAGTTTGTATATCTGGAAGTTCTCAGCTCATGTACTGCTGAAGCCTACTGCATAGGATTTTGAGCATAATCTTGCTACCATTGAAATTAGTGCAATTGTACAGCAGTTTGAACATTCTTTGGCATTGCCTTTCTTTGGGATTGGAATGAAAATTGACTTTTTCCAGGCCTGTGGCCACTGTGAAGTTTTCCAAATTTGCTCGCTTAGAGTGCAACACTTTAAGAGCATCATTCCAGTTAGCTGGAATTCTATTACCTCCATTAGCTTTGTTCACAGTCCTAAGGCCCACCTGATTCACGCTCCAGGATGTTTGACTCTAGGTGAGTGATCACACCATCATGGTTATCCAGGTCATTCAGAGCTTTTTTATACAGTTCTTCTGTGTATCTTCTGTGTATGGAAGAAAGTGAAGAATTAAAGAGGCTCTTGATGAAAGTGAAAGAGGAGAGTGAAAAAGTTGGCTTAAAGCTCAACATTCAGAAAATAAACATCATGGCATCTGGTCCCATCACTTCATGGCAAATAGATGGAGAAACAGTGGAAACAGTGGCAGACTTTACTTTTTGGGGCTCCAAAATCACTGCAGATGGTGACTGCAGTCATGAAATTAAAAGACGCTTACACCTTGGAAGGAAAGTTATGACCAACCTAGACAGCATATTAAAAAGCAGAGACATTACTTTGCCAACAAAGGTCCATCTAGTCAAGGCTACGGTTTTTCCAGTGGTCATGTGTGGATGTGATGGTTGGACTGTAAAGAAAGCTAAGCACTGATGAATTGATGCTTTTGAACTGTGGTGTTGGAGAAGATTCTTGAGAGTCCCTTGGACTGCAAGAAGATACAACCAGTCCATCCTAGAGGAAATCAGTCCTGAATGTTCATTGGAAGGACTGATGCTGAAGCTGAAACTCCAATACTTTGGCCACCTGACGCAAAGAGCTGACTCATTTAAAAAGACCCTGATGTTGGGAAAGATTGAAGGCGGGAGGAGAAGGGGACCACAGAGTTTGAAATGGTTGGATGGCATCACCGACTCAATGGGCATGAGTTTGAGTAAACTCCAGGAGCTGGTGATGGACAGGAGGCCTGGTATGCTGCAGGCCATGGGGTTGCAAAGAGTCGGATACCACTGAGCGACTGAACTGAACGCTGTGTATCAGTTCAGTTTAGTCACTTAGTCATGTCCGATTGATTATTTGAGACCCCATGGAGTGCAGCAGGCCAGGCTTCCCCGTATATCACCAACTCCTGGAGCTTGCTCAGACTCATGTCCATCAAGTCAGTGATGCCATCCAACCATCTCATCCTCTCTTGTCCCCTTCTCCTCCCACCTTCAATTCTTCCCACCATCAGGGTCTTTTCTAATGAGTCAGTTCTTCTCATCAGGTGTCTAAAGTATTGGAGCTATCTTCACTTAGAGTGAATATTCAGGACTGACTTCCTTTAGGATTGACTGGTTTGATCTCCTTGCAGTACAAGGGACTCTCAAGAGTCTTCTCCAACACCACAGTTCAAAAGCATCTATTCTTTGGCACTCAGCTTTCCTTATAGTCCAACTCTCACATCCATGCATGACTACTGAAAAAAACCATAGCTTTGACTAGACAGACCTTTGTCAGCAAAGTGATGTCTCTGCTTTTTAACATGTGGTCTTGGTTGGTTATAGGTTTTCTTCCAAGGAGCAAGCATCTTTTAACTTCATGGCTACAATCATCATTTGCAGTAATTTTGGAGTCCAAGAAAATAGTCTGTCACTGTTTCCATTGTTTCCTCATCTATTTGACATGAAGTGATAGGACCAGATGCCATGATCTTAGTTTTTTGAATGTTGAGTTTTAAGCCAACTTCTCCATTCTCCTCTTTCAAGTTCATCAAGAGACTCTTTAGTCCTTCTTCATTTTCTGCCATAAGGGGGGGTGTCATCTGCATATCTGAGGTTATTGATATTTCTCCCAGCAATCTTGATTCCAGCTTGTGCTTCATCTAGCCCAGCATTTCATGTGATGTAATTTGCATATAAGTTAAACAAGCAGGGTGACAATACACAGCCTTGATGTATTCCTTTCCCAATTTGGAAACAGTCTGTCCCATGTCCAGTTCTAACTCTTGCTTCTTGACCTTCATACAGATTTCTTAGGAGGCAGATAAGGTGGTCTGGTATTCCCATCTCTTTAAGAATTTTGCACAGTTTTTTGTGATCCATATAGTCAAAGGCTTTGGCATAGTCAATACAGCAGAAGTAGATGTTTTTCTGGAACTCTCTTGCTTTTTCAATGATCCAACAGATGCTGGCAATTCAATCTCTGCTTCCTCTGGCTTATCTAAAACCAGCCTGAACATCTGGAAGTTCATAGTTCACGTACTGTTGAAGCCTGGCTTGGAGAATTTTCAGCATTACTTTGCTAGCACATGAGATGAGTGCAATTGTGCCGCAGTTTGAACATTCTTTGGCATTGCCTTTCTTTGGAACTGGAATGAAAGCTGACCTTTCCCAGTCCTGTGGCCACAGATGAGTTTTCAAAATTTGCTGGCATATTGAGTACAGCACTTTCACAGCATCATCTTTTAGGATTTGAAATAACTCAGCTGGAATTCCATAACCTCTGCTAGCTTTGTTTGTAGTGATGCTTCCTAAAGCCCACTTGACTTCTCATTCTAGGATGCCTGGCTCTAGGTGAGTGATCACACCATCTTCTGTGTATTCTTGCCACCTTTTCTTAATCTCTTCTGCTTTTGTAGGTCCTTACCATTTTTGTCCTTTATTGTGCCTATCTTTGCAATGAAACCATTGCTATCTCCAGTTTTCTTAAAGAGATCTCTAGTCATTCCAATTCTATTGTTTTCCTCTATTTCTTTGCACTGTACACTTAAGAAGGCTTTCTTATCTCTCCTTACTATTCTCTGGCTTTGCATTCAGTTGTGTATATCTTTTCCTTCCTCCTTGCCTTTCACTTCTCTTCTTTTCTCAGCTTCTGTAAGGCCTCCTTAGAGGTCTTTGCTATTCCCTTCTCCAGTGGACCGGATGTCCACAGAACAACATGGCATCATCAGCATGAAGAGGCACTGGATGCCTGGGAAACAGCTTCACAGAGATCACACCAGAGATGGTGATGGGAGCAGGGTAGGACCAGCACTACCAGTTCCTAGCAAGAGCAGGAGGAGAGGAGAGGCTGGGGCCAGAGCTGGCAGTGGTGGGGGATTGACTCCAGGGTGACCTGCAGCAGCAGAGAGGCCAAGAGGGGCCCTCTGCTCCTGAGTGGTGGATCAGCCCCAGGGTGGCCAGGGGCAGCACATATTCAACTTACTTGAGTTACCATTTTATATTATATATATCATATAAGTTTTTGGACACACTTTTGGCAAAATATTTAAAACAGGAGTGACAGACATACAATCCCACTCTTCAAAGTACAAATGGGGTGAGTGCTTCAAACCCCTTATATCCCATCACTGGAGGAATTAGGATGAATGAAGCTAAGCAGTATCAAAACTGAGTGTTTTGAGTATAATAGGAAGACTGGAATCCCAAATTTGCAGAACTTAAAAATGTCAGCTCTCTCTTAAGTAGGAAGAAAATGATAATACCTCTCCTGGCTATTTTAAGATTTGAAATAAAAATCAGTCATTTAAGTGATGACAAATCTGTTTCACTTTGCTAGGTAAAGACAGCTTTTGAGAAATCCCTGTTTTCATAAGGCCTGTTCTTGAAAACCATCAGTGTATGCAAAGGGCCCAGGAAAGGGTCTCTCTAAGGGAAAGTCACAGGAACCCTCTGGATCTTATTTATATGCGGATTCTATTCAGCAGAATCTTATTAACATGCAGGTTCTAGTCTGAAGACCTGGGATGGATGTGGAAACCCTGCATTCATAACAAACTCCAGCTGATGCTATTCTTCATCTTATACTCTTAAGTCACAACAGCCACTTAAAAAATTAGCTCCAGGACTCAGTTCCTCCCTTCAACCTAATTAGATCAGTATTAAGCTAGGACCATGGTGACCTCTGAGGAACATAATTTTTAATATTAAGCACTAAATCCTGTGGATAGGGGAGCCTGGCAGGCTGCAGTCCATTTGGTCACAAGAGTTGACATGACTTAGTAACTAAACCACCAACCACTAATTATAGTAAAAACTCTCAAGAAAGTGGGCATAGAGGAAACCTACCTCAATATAATAAAGGTCATAAATGAGAAAGCCAGTAAACATCATTCTCAGTGATGAAAAGGTGAAAGCATTTCCCTGTAAGATCAGGAATAGGGACTCCACTGGTGGTCCAGTGGTTAAGAATCCACCTTGCAATGAAGGGGACACAGGCTTGATCCCCTGTAGGGGAACAAGATCCCACATACCCTGGAGCAATTACTGAGCCTGTGCACTCTAGAGCCTCTGTGCCAAAACTAGAGAGCCCACATGCTGCAACTACTGAAGTCTGCATGCCACAACTAGAGTCCCTGTGAGGCAATGAAGGATCCCACATGTTACAACTAAGACCTGATGCATATAAATAAATAAAAGATCAGGAACACGAGAAGGATGCCCACTATAGACACTTTCATACAACATAGTATTGGAAGACCTAGCCACAGCAATAAGACAAGAAAAAGAAATAAAAGGAAGCCAAACTGGAGAGGAAGCAGTAAAACTGTCACTGTTTGCAGATGACATGGCATTATATATAGAAAACCCTAAAGATGCCACCAGAAAACTACTAGAGCTAATCAATGAATTTGGTAATATTTCAGGACACTATATATATATATATAGTAATCTGTTGCATTTCTGTATGCTAACAGTGAACTATCAGAGAAATTAAGGAAACAATACTACTTATCACTACATCTAAAAGAAAAAAATAGTCATAAATCAATCTAAGGAGGTAAAAGATCTGTACTTGGATCTATTTATAAGACATTAATGAAAGAAATGGAAGATAATACAAACAGACGGAAAGATATACCATGTTCATGGGTTGGAAGAATTAATATTGTTAAAATGACAATACTATGCAAAGAAATCTACAGATTTAGTGCAATCCCTATAAAAATACCAAAGGCATTTTTCACAGATCTAGAACAAATAATTTAAAAATTTATATGGGGAAGGTTCATAGCAATACAGGCATACCTCAAGAAACAAGAAAAAAGTCAAATAAATAACCTAACTCTACACCTAAAGCAACTAGAAAAGGAAGAAATGAAGAACCCCAGGGTGAGTAGAAGGAAAGAAATCCTAAAAATTAGGGCAGAAATAAATGCAAAAGAAACAAAAGAGACCATAGGAAAAAATCAACAAAGCCAAAAGCTTGTTCTTTGAGAAGATAAATAAAATTGACAAACCATTAGCCAGACTCATCAAGAAACAAAGGGAGAAAAATCAAATCAATGAAATTAGAAATGAAAATGGAGAGATCACAACAGACAACACAGAAATACAAAGGATCATAAGAGACTACTATCAGCAGCTATATGCCAATAAAACAGACAACTTGGAAGAAATGGACAAATTCTTAGAAAAGTACAACTTTCCAAAACTGAACCAGGAAGAAATAGAAAATCTTAACAGACCCATCACAAGCACAGAAATGGAAACTGTAATCAGAAATCTTCCAGCAATCAAAAGCCCAGGTCCAGATGGATTCACAGGTGAAATCTACCAAAAATTTAGAGAAGAGCTAACACCTACTCAAATTCTTCCAGAAAATTGCAGAGGAAGGTAAACTTCCAAACTCATTCTATGAGGCCACCATCACCCTAATCCAAAAACCTGACAAAGATGGCACAAAAAAAGAAAACTACAGGCCAATATCACTGATGAACTTAGATGCAAAAATCCTTAACAAAATTCTAGCAATCAGAATCCAACAACACATTAAAAAGATCATACATCATGACCAAGTGGGCTTTATCCCAGGAATGCAAGGATTCTTGAATATCCACAAATCAATCATTGTAATACACCACATTAACAAATTGAAAAATAAAAGCAATAGGATTATCTCAATAGATGCAGAGAAAGCCTTTGACAAAATTCAACATCCATTTATGAGAAAAACCCTCCAGAAAGCAGGAATAGAAGAAACATCCCTCAACATAATAAAAGCTATATATGACAAACCAACAGCAAACATTATCCTCAATGGTGAAAAATTGAAAGCATTTCCCCTAAAGTCAGGAACAAGACAAGGGTGCCCACTCTCACCACTACTATTCAACATAGTTCTGGAAGTTTTGGCCACAGCAATCAGAGCAGAAAAAGACATAGAAGGAATCCAAATTGGAAAAGAAGTAAAACTCTCACTGTTTGCAGATGACCTGATCCTCGACATAAAAAACCCTAAAGACTCCACCAGAAAATTACTAGAGCTAATCAATGAATATAGTAAATTTGCAGGATATAAAATCAACACGCAGAAATCCCCTGCATTCCTATACACTAATAATGAGAAAATAGAAAGAGAAATTAAGGGAACAATTCCATTTACTGTTGCAATGAAAAGAATAAAATACTTAGGAATATATCTACCTAAAGAAACAAAAGACCTATATATAGAAAACTATAAAACACTGGTGAAAGAAATCAAAGAGGACACTAATAGATGGAGAAATATACTGTGTTCATGGATCAAAAGAATCATTATAGTGAAAATGAGTATACTACCCAAAGTAATCTATAGATTCAATGCAATCCCTATCAAGCTACCAACGGTATTTTTCACAGAGCTAGAACAAATAATTTCACAATTTGTATGGAAATACAAAAAACCTCGAATAGCCAAAGCAATCTTGAGAAATAAGAATGGAACTAGAGGAATCAACCTGCCTGACTTCAGGCTCTACTACAAAGCCACAGTCATCAAGACAGTATGGTACTGGCACAAAGACAGAAATACAGATCAATGGAACAAAATAGAAAGCCCAGAGATAAATCCACACACCTATGGACACCTTATCTTTGACAAAGGAGGCAAGAATATACATTGGAGAAAAGACAATCTCTTTAACAAGTGGTGCTTGGAAAACTGGTCAACCACTTGTAAAAGAATGAAACTAGAACAATTTCTAACACCATACACAAAAATAAACTCAAAATGGATTAAAGATCTAAATGTAAGACCAGAAACTATAAAACTCCTAGAGGAGAACATAGGCAAAACACTCTCTGACATAAATCACAGCAGGATCCTCTACAACCCACCTCCCAGAATATTGGAAATAAAAGCAAAAATAAACAAATGGGACCTAATTAAAATCAAAAGCTTCTGCACAACAAAGGAAACTATAAGCAAGGTGAAAATACAGCCTTCAGAATGGGAGAAAATAATAGCAAATGAAGCAATTGACAAACAATTAATCTCAAAAATATACAAGCAACTCCTGCAGCTCAATTCCAGAAAAATAAACAACCAAATAAAAAAATGGGCCAAAGAACTAAACAGACATTTCTCCAAAGAAGACATACAGATGGCTAACAAACACATGAAAGGATGCTCAACATCACTCATTATCAGAGAAATGCAAATCAAAACCACAATGAGGTACCATCTCATGCCACTCAGAATGGCTGCTATCCAAAAGTCTACAAGGAATAAATGCTGAAGAGGGTGTGGAGAAAAGGGAACCCTCTTACACTGTTGGTGGGAATGCAATCTAGTACAGCCACTATGGAGAACAGTGTGGAGATTCCTTAAAAATCTGGAAATAGAACTGCCATACGACCCAGCAATCCCACTGCTGGGCATCAGTTCAGTTCAGTCGCTCAGTTGTGTCTGACTCTCCGCGACCCCATGAATCACAGCACGACAGGCCTCCCTGTCCATCACCAACTCCCGGAGTACACTCAAACTCATGTCCACAGAGTCGGTGATGCCATCCAGCCATCTCATTCTCCGTTGTCCCCTTCTCCTCCCGCCCCCAACCTTTCTCAGATCAGAGTCTTTTCCAGTGAGTCAACTCGTCGCATGAGGTGGCCAAAGTACTGCAGTTTCAGCTTTAGCATCAGTCCTTCCAATGAACATCCAGGATTGATCTCCTTTAGAATGGACGGGTTGGATCTCCTTGCAGTATAAGGGACTCTCAAGAGTCTTCTCCAACACCACAGTTCAAAAGCATCGATTCTTCGGCGATCAGCCTTCTTCACAGTCCAACTCTCACATCCATACATGACCACGGGAAAAACCATTGCCTTGACTAGACGGACCTTGGTTGGCAAAGTAATGTCTCTGCTTTTTAATATACTATCAAGGTTGGTCATAACTTTCCTTCCAAGGAGCAAGCGTCTTTTAATTTCATGGCTGCAATCAGCATCTGCAGTGATTTTGGAGCCCAAAAAATAAAGTCTGACACTGTTTCCACTGTTTTTCCATCTATTTCCCATGAAGGGATGGGACCAGATGCCATGATCTTTGTTTTCTGAATGTTGAGCTTCAAGCCAACCTTTTCACTCTCCTCTTTCACTTTCATCAAGAGGCTTTTGAGTTCCTCTTCACTTTCTGCCATAAGGGTAGTGTCATCTGCATATCTGAGGTTATTGATATTTCTCCCAGCAATCTTGATTCCAGCTTGTGCTTCTTCCAGCCCAGCGTTCCTCATGATGTACTCTGCATAGAAGTTAAATAAGCAAGGTGACAATATACAACCTTGACGTACACCTTTTCCTATTTGGAACCAGTCTGTTGTTCCATGTCCAGTTCTGACTGTTGCTTCCTGACCTGCATACAGGTTTCTCAAGAGGCAGGTCAGGTGGTCTGGGATTCCCATCTCTTTCAGAATGTTCCACAGTTTATTGTGATTGACACAGTCAAAGGCTTTGGCATAGTCAATGAAGCAGAAATAGATGTTTTTCTGAAACTCTCTTGCTTTCTCCATGATCCAGCGGATGTTGGCAATTTGATCTCTGGTGCCTCTGCCTTTTCTAAAACCTGCTTGAACATCTGGGAGTTCACGGTTTACATACTGCTGAAGCCTGGCTTGGAGAATTTTGAGCATGACTTTACTAGCGTGTGAGATCAGTGCAATTGTGCGGTAGTTTGAGCATTCTTTGGCATTGCCTTTCTTTGGGATTGGAATGAAGACTGACCTCTTCCAGTCCTGTGGCCACTGCTGAATTTTCCAAATCTGCTGGCATATTGAGTGCAGCACTTTCACAGCATCATCTTTCAAGACTTGAAATAGCTCAACTGGAATTCCATCACCTCCACTAGCTTTGTTCGTAGTGATGCTCTCTAAGGCCCACTTGACTTCACATTCCAAGATGTCTGGCTCTAGGTCAGTGATCACGTTATCGTGACTATCTTGGTCGTGAAGATCTTTTTTGTACAGTTCTTCTGTGTATTCCTGTCACCTCTTAATATCTTCTGCTTCTGTTAGGTCCATACCATTTCTGTCCTTTATCGAGCCTATCTTTGCATGAAATGTTCCCTTGGAATCTCTAATTTTCTTGAAGAGGTCTCTTGTTTTTCCTATTCTGTTGTTTTTCTCTATTTCTTTGCATTGATCACTGAGGAAGTCTTTCTTATCTCTCCTTGCTATTCTTTGGAACTCTGCATTAACTCGGATGACCATCATATCTACTACTGTGGGCAGAAATCCCTTAGAAGAAATGGAGTAGCCATCATGGTCAACAAAAGAGTCCGAAATGCAGTACTTGGATGCAATCTTAAAAATGACAGGATGATTTCTGTTCGTTTCCAAGGCAAACCATTCAATATTACAGTAATCCAGGCCTATGCCCCAACCAGTAATGCTGAAGAAGCCGAAGTTAATTGGTTCTATGAAGACCTACAAGACCTTTTAGAACTAACACCCAAAAAAGATGTCCTTTTCATTATAGGGGACTGGAATGCAAAAGTAGGAAGTCAGGAAACACCTGGAGTAACTGGCAAATTTGGCCTTGGAGCACGGAATGAAGCAGGGCAAAGGCTAATAGAGTTTTGTCAAGAGAATGCACTGGTCATAGCAAACACCCTCTTCCAACACAAGAGAAGACTCTACACATTGACATCACCAGATGGTCAACACCGAAATCAGATTGATTATATTCTTTGCAACCAAAGATGGAGAAGCTGTATACAGTTAGCGAAAACAAGACCAGGAGCTGACTGTGGCTCAGATCATGAACTCCTTATTGCGAAATTCAGACTTAAATTGAAGAAAGTAGGGAAAACCACTAGACCATTCAGATATGACCTCAATCAAATCCCTTATGATTATACAGTGGAAGTGAGAAATAGATTTAAGGGACTAGATCTGATAGATAGAGTGCCTGATGAACTCTGGACGGAGGTTCGTGACATTGTACAGGAGACAGGGCCCAAGACCATCCCCATGGAAAAGAAATGTAAAAGAGCGAAATGGCTGTCTGAGGAGGCCTTACAAATAGCTGCTGGGCATACACACCTAGAAAACCAGAATTGAAAGAGACACGTGTACCCCAATGTTCATTGCAGCACTGTTTATAATAGCCAGGACATGGAAGCAACCTAGATGTCCATCTGCAGATGAATGGATAAGAAAGCTTTGGTACATATACACAATGGAGTATTACTCAGCCATTAAAAAGAATACATTTGAATCAGTTCTAATGAGGTGGATGAAACTGGACGCTATTATACAGAGTGAAGTAAGCCAGAAGGAAAAACACCAATACAGTATAATAACGCGTATATATGGAATTTAGAAAGATGGTAACGATAGCCCTGTATACTAGACAGCAAAAGAGACACAGATGTATAGAACAGTCTTTTGGACTCTGTGGGAGAGGGTGACGGTGGGATGATTTGGGAGAATGGCATTGAAACATGTATATTATCATATGTGAAATGAATTGCCAGTCCAGGTTCGATGCATGATACAGGATGCTTGGGGCTGGTGCACTGGGATGACCCAGAGGGAGGATACAGGGAGAGAGGTGGGAGGGGGGTTCAAGATGGGGAACACATGTACACCTGGGGCGGATTCATGTCAATGTATGGCAAAACCAATACAGTATTGTAAACTAATTAGCTTCCAATTAAAATAAATAAATCTATATTAAAAAAATTTGTATGGAAGCACAAAAGACCACAAATAGTGAAAACAAGCTTGAAAAATAAGAACAGAGCTAGAGGAATCATGCTTCCTGATTTCAGATTGTACTACAAGGCTACAGTACTCAAAACTGTATGGGACTGGGACAAAAACAGACACTTAGATCAATGGAATAGAACAGAGAGCTCAAAACTAAACCCACATGCTTATGGTCAATTAATCTATAACAAAGAAGACAAGAATATACAATGGAGAAAAGATAGTCTCTTCAATAAGTACTACTGGGAAAACTGGACAGTTACATGTAAAAGGATGAAATTAGAACACTCTCTAACACTAATACAAAAATTCAAAGTGGATTAAAGACCTAAATGTAACCAGAAACCATAAAACTCCTAGAAGAAACCATAGACAGAATACCCTTTGACACAAATGGTAGCAACATTTTTTTTTGTATCTGTCTCCTAAAGCAAATGAGATAAAAGCAAAAATAAACAAATGGGACTTAATTAGACTTAAAAGCTTTTGTACAGCAAATGAAGCTATAAACAAAAGGAAAAGCCAATATATAGAATGGGAGAAAATATTTGTAGAATATGTGACAGACAAGGGATTGATTTATAAAACATACAAACAGCTTATACAGCTCAATTAAAAAAACCCTACTCACTCAAAAAATGGGCAGAAGACTTAAATAAACATCTCTCCAAAGAAGACATACAGATGTCCAAGAGGCACAAGAAAAGATGCTCAACATTGTTAATCACCAGAGAAACGCAAATTAAAACCACAGTGAGATACAGTCAGAATGGCGATGTATAGAACATCAGTGAGATACCTGTCAGAATGGCGATGATCAAAAAGATTAGAAATAATAAACATTGTTGAGGACATAGAGAAAAGGGAACCTTCAATACACTGTTGGTGAAAATGTAAATTGGTGTAGCCAGTGTGGAAAACAGTATGGAGGTTTTTCAAAAAACTAAAAATAGAGCTATCATATGACCCAGCAATTACATTCCTGATATATATCAAAAAACAAAACAAAATAACAAAACGAATAATTCCCCCAAAACACCAATTTGAAAAGATACAAAATATACATATTGTAAAGATATTATTTACAATGGCCAAAACATGAAGCTGCTTAAATGTCCACCAACATATGAGTGGATAAATATGTGGAATGGGATATTATTCAACCATAAAAAAGAATGACATTTTGCCATTTCCAACAACATGGATGGACTTGGAAGATATTATGCTAAGTGAAATAAGTCAGACAGACAAATACTGTATGATAACACTTATATGTGAAATCTAAAATAATAAACTACTGAATATAACAAAAAGGAAACAGATATATAGATAGAGAACACATATATAGAGAAAAACTAGTGGTTACCAGTGGGGAGAGGGAAGGATGGAGGGGCAAAATAGGGGAAATTAAGAGCTACAAACTATTATGTATAAAATAAATAACCTTTATAGCTTATAGGATATATTGTAACAACACAGGGAATATAGCCAATATTTTATAAGTATAAATGGGGTATAGCCTTTAAAATTGTGACTCACTGTTGTGCATCTGTAACTTATAACACTGTACATCAACTATATTTCATTAAAAAGTAAAAAAAAATTATAAAAAGCAATAATTAAAACACCAGTGTCACTGTTCACATCTGTAAGCAAAAGAGAATCACAAGATAAATGCTGCAAATCTGAACAGGATTAGAACAGATTTCATTTGTTCCACTCAACTTCAAGAGTTCAGAGGCGACTAGAAGGATCCTAATGCTTGCACCTCCCAATGCACAGAGGAATATACAAGACTTCTTCCATGGGCAGTGTCATGCAATGATTATATTGGGCCTAACCACCTCACATCATTATCAGCCTCAGGTGTTATTTACTGTGTACATCATTCAGAGTGATGTACTCTGGGATAACTAATATCCTGTGTTATCTCCATCCTCTTAGCAATCCCATTTAGAAATGAGGAAACAGACTCAGAAAAGCTAGGTAATTTATCAAAAGTCACACAGCAAGTTAGATCATGGAGTGCAAACAGAAATTCAGGTTCTAACTCTAAACTCTCAACTCTCACTGGGACATATTCTCAATAATATTGCAAAGTTAATATAAAATACAACACTTAAAACTATGAGCTAAATTCTTCACCAAACATTTTAACTAACATAAATCTTTCCCAGTTAGGAGACAATAAAGATACCTCTTTCACTGTCAAATTCTTAACATGGTATTGAAGTATTTGACTTTAAGATCCTTCAGTTCAGTTCAGTTCAGTCGCTCAGTCGTGTCCTTACAGCTTTTTAAATGCTATGCTTTGAGGCTTTGTTATTTAAACTGTTTTGTACATAAAGAAAATAACCTGCTTGTTTTGGGAGCAATCAGATAGGATTTTTCTTTACCTAACCTGGGCAATCAAAGTATTTCTCATTTAAAAAACAGGCAATAGGTGGTGATTCCCTTACAACGAAATTCAGGCTAAAATTAGACAATCTGGTTTCCCCACATTCCGCTCCTATCTTTTCTATGCCTTTCTTTTCGAGAGTGAACTTCTGCAGCAAGCTGTTGCTTGTTGAGGAAAGCCTCAAACTTCGGCTGGGAAAGCAGACCTAGTGTGTTAAAGATCAGAACAAGAAGCAAAGCGCACCAGCACACCTGCCTTCCCTGGGGAAGCCCAGTGGCCCACTTCCGGGGGTCCTGTATAGAAAACTCAGTCAAGACAGACAGACATGGGCAGAGAGACAGAGAGGGAAATAGACCGAACGCTTCCTCTGGAAGAACAGAGAGCGAGTGGGTCCGAAGGCCACTGGCCTGTCTTTTGCCAGGTATGCAGGGTCCTGGGGCCCAAGGGAATGTGGTGGGTGGGTAGAAACCCCTCCCCACCCGTAAGGTCAGCACCGCTGCTGGACTGAGAGTTTATTTTGCGCAGCCAGATGCTCAAGGTCGGAGAAGGTGGTCACAAGCTGATCACGCGATTTTTAATTCAACAGGTATTTATGTGCAGGAAGCCGCAGAAAGGCAGGAGCGGGGGTCTGGGGAACCAGCGGTGCCCATCGCAGCCTCCCTTCCCCGTCAGTCTCCAGTCCCCGCCGGGATCCAGCTCCTGGGCACTCACTTGCTTTCTCAAGCCTGCGGCGTGCGGTCTAGCGGCCGGGCACGTGTGCCGCTGCCCTCCTGGAGACGCGGGCAGAGGCCACCCAGGCCGAGCCGGGGGCGCGAGGTGGCGGCGGCTGCTCCGCGAGGCTCTGCGGGCGAGTGCTGCGCGCGGACCTGCAGCCTAGACTGGCGCCCGCCCCCGCCGACTGGTCTCCGCCCCGCGCGGCCCTCCGGGCACGGCTGGCCAGCGCGGCAGAAAGGCGGCTGCACGACACGCCCCAGCCTGCCAGGTGCCGCTGCCGGGGAGGGGACGCTCTGCAGACTCTACGGACAAGCGGTGGTCGCTGGGCTGCCGCGCGGCAGGACAGCGGGGAGAATCCGGGCTGATGCGCAGACCCACCGCCCTCTTGCTACCTCTCATCCTGCCCACCCTCCTCTAGATCGCCTCTCGTTTCCCGGTTCCCCGAGGCCAGCCAGGGACTAGCCTGGTGATTAAGGTCCTGCTACTTTCCCCGCCCTCCGGGTGTACTCGTCACTCACATCCCGGGTGCGTCCACTTCCTCCGAGCCCTGGCTCTAGGCGAGAACAACCGCCTCCGCTCTAGAGAGCTCGGAGGTCCAGTGGTTGCCAGCTGGAAGAAACAAAAGTGGTTCATCTCTGAGTAAGAGGGTGGTGTAAACCCCCGAGAAGGGCGAGGCGCCCCAAACACGCACGTTGGAAGATCCCCGGGCAACCTAAGGCCGCTCCCTCGCTGAAGTCTGGGTGGCTCACCTCATCTTCACCACCCAGCCCCGCCGCTCACCTTCCTGTCGGATTCACTTCCGAAGGAAGCAGGAAGGGTGGGTGACCTTGGGCAATTGTCACACCTCTCCAAACCTTTCGTTGACTATTTACTACGCGCCGGGCTTGAGTCTGAGCTTTGAGGATACAGGGTTATAAAACAGGAAATTATAGTTTTCTCATTTGTTAAATGGGTAAAGGGATGGGATTCCCACCACCAGAATTTCAGTCCATGGAGGAGTTTCATGCAGTAATACAGTCTTTAGCGATTTTCATCAAGTACATAAAGCTTCCAATAACATATTTAATTTAAAATGTTGCAAAATTTAGAACTGAAATCCTTGTTTTTGCTTGGCATTACCATATTCAGCCATTATTATGGTTCTGAAAGTACTTTGGAGAAGGCAATGGCAACCCAGTCCAGTACTCTTGCCTGGAAAATCCCATGGATGGAGGAGCCTGGTAGGCTGCAGTCCATGGCTCCCAAAGAGTCAGACACTGCTGAGTGACTTCACTTTCACTTTTCACTTTCATGCATTGGAGAAGGAAATGGCAACCCACTCCAGTGTTCTTGTCTGGAGAATCCCAGGGACGGGGGAGCCTGGTGGGCTGCCGTCTATAGGGTTGCACGGAGTCGGACACGACTGAAGGGACTTTGCAGCAGCAGCAGCAGCAGCAGAAAGTACTTTACATTTAATTTTAAAAGGCCAGTTGAAGAAACACCAGCAAATATGGGGTTTTAGAATTAAAATTATTAAAAATTTGAAACTGAATTTCCTAATTTGGTAGTTTGTCAACTATAGGAACGTGGTCAACTGTCATCTGGTTCTACTTTCTTGCAGACCTAATACAAGGTGGGCACATATGCACTTATTTGGGGCAGAGAGTGTCTAAAACTTGCTTTCTGGAGACTGTGCATAAATGATTAGACTATAGACTGTCTTTAGGATCTTGGACACGATCATAAAGTAGTGATGGCTTTCTCTACACCAAATTGGTTTTCCATTTTAGTTGAAAATATCTGGATTGCGGTAAAGAACTTAACTGGTTTTAAGCTTTCTGCTTGGCCAAAATTCCTTTTTAAGTTTCTAATTGAAATATACTTTTATATGCAAGAACACAAATCAAGAATATATAGCTGATTAATTTTCACATGCTGGACACATCTGTGAAATGAACATCCAGATGAAGAAACAAGACATTGCCAGTCCTCAGAAGCCCCTTAATCTCACTTTTTAGTTTTAAATACTACCACCACTTACCAAGAGTAGCCATTATCCTGTCTTCAAATCCTTAAATGGGTTTTTGCTGATATTTGTACCATATATAAATGTAGTTGGATGATATATACTATTTTGTGTCTAGTTTCTTTTGTTTAGCATTGTTTTTGAGTTTCATCCATATTGAATGTCTTAGGTTGTGGGTTTTTTTTTTTTTTTTTTAGTACTTGCTCATTATTGTGATAGAGGTTAAATTCATCCTCTAAGGTTCTGATTTACAAGTGTATTAAAAAGTATATTTTGGACTTCAAAATTTCATAATATATTAACAAGCAATGCTTGCTTGAATTCCTCTTAAAAACAAGCAGAATCAACACTTTGAGTCTGTTATTTAATCCACACATGTTCATCAAGCAATGAATAAAATTATTTATTCATTCATCCATGGTATTACTGTGAGCTAGACACTGAAACAAGTATTGAAAATACTCAGATTAGGCACAGACTTTATCTTAAGATCCTAAGGAATATGGAGGAGTGGTGTGTACCTCTCCCAGGTGTGTGGTATGGTGGGGAGCTTTAGAAAAGGCTTCAGAGATAGGTTTTGAGATGGAATAGGAAGCTTGGATAGTTGCCTATTACAACCTGTAGTCTCTAGAAAACAGTTTTAAGGTATATATTTAAAACAGTAGATAGTTATTGTGCTTCAGGAGACATATTTCCTCATCTCAAAAATTTCCAGGTTCACAGTGCAAATATTGAAACAATAACTATTATCGGATACTTATAATACTGCAGAGCTGGCCTGAGAATCGTTACCCTCAATAGGTAAGTTAGTCAGGTCTGCATTATTATGTGGAATATAAGTGTATAATAGAAAAGAACAAACCTGAAATATACAGGATAACCCATTTTCAAGGCTCTTCCTCCCTTTAAAGATATAACATTTTTCACTCATATAGAGACAAAAAGTTGTGGAACAGAGGTTTACAGGAACCTTGTTGTATATTTACAGAAACATGGTGACCTGACCTACTTGGACAGCTGCAAGCGCAAAGGATTCTAGTACCGAGAAGTTTGAAACAACCAGACACATGCCTCCTCTTTTAGGATAAAAGAAGCCTGAATTCTAATGCTGGGAAGATGGTTCTTTGGATTGATAGTCCATCATCTTCTTAACATGCTGACTTTCCAAATAAAGTTGCTATTCTTTGTCCCAATAGCTCATCTCTTGATTTACTGGCCTGTTGCGTGGCCAGTGGTATGAGCTCGGATTTGGTAACAAGTACACTGGAATGGATGATTGATGTGGCCATCTTCTTATTCACTGAACAGAAAAAGGAAATAAACCAGTAGAGGGCCTTTGACCATCCTAGTTACTTTAACTTGTTAGACACAAATGACCTTCTTCTGCTAATACCTTTTCACTTCTACCAGATGAGCACTCAAAGGTTCATATGCTTGACTTAGAGAAAGTGAGAAAACTGTTAGAGAAAAGAGGGAATTTTTTCCTGATTGATGGTTTTATTTGACAAAACAAATAAGCCATTACCCAATGCAAATTTCTGTATTGCGCATTCAGCTCATAAATGTGTCACAAGTCTGGCAACTAAGAAATGGCAACAGTCACTGAAAATGTATTTTTGTTTTCACTGAGTCCTTGAGACTCAGTAGTTGTGTTCATGTTTGTGTTCCATTTAATGCAAAAACATTACAATGTGCCTATTGCAGCTACACCCTCCTTTCCAGTTGGGTGGGTAATAAGTACTTTCTATGCTCAGGCAAGTTCTAAAATGTTCTCCCTGAGTGGGCAGAGAGGTATGTCCTGGTCTGTGGACAGGTACCAGGTAAAGATAGTGAGGAAGGGCAAAGGAGATCTTGTTGGAGGCCACTGTTGAGTGAGAGGAGCAAGGAAGATTGTGCTTTCCTCCCTCTCTTTCCCTCCTTCCTCCTTTCTTCTTCCTTCCTTTGTTGTTACTGTTGTTTAGTTGCTAAATTGTGTCCGACTCTCTGCAACCCCATGGACTGCAGCATGCCAGACCTCCTTCCTTTGCATCCATTTAAATCAAAGTGTAAAAAAGAATATACTCTGATAACTGTCTTCGTCTTCTCTTGATAATATTAAGTTCCCTTCTCTGGAGAAAACTGTTACTAGTTTCATCTTGAACCTTCCAGAGATAGTCTGTGTGAGTAGATTATTTAACTTTTATACAAGTGGTAGTATTCTATACATATATTTTTTCCTGTGTCTTGTTTTTTCACTTTAAAATATCTTAATAGTGGACATCATTCATAGTCATCATTGCCTACTACCCTTGGAAAGTCTTCTTTACATTTGTAGAAATTCTTTCAGTCTATAAATCAGAACTCGAATTTCCAACCTCCTTTGCAGCTGGGGCACAGGCCTGCAACCTAGACCCTTTTGCTCGGGTACACACAAGCACAACTTTAATTTGGAAGTGAGTAAGATGCAAAGACAAGATGTATTTGAAGTTTCCACATCTAGTAATCATAGGAAAGAAAGGATTATAAAATAAGCCAGTAAAAGTATGATGAGAAACAGGATATTTGTAGTTTCAAAGTATCTCCCTATAAGATACATAATAATTTAAGAGTGGAAAAAACTGGTAGTTATCACCTTAATCAAGTGATCAAAATAAGCATCATCTGTAATAATGCATAATGACCTTGCATCCCTGAGAAGACACTGCATCACTTTCATGGTATTCTTGCCCAAAATATATAACCTGAATTTAATCATGAAAAAGTATCAGACAAACCCAAATTGAAGGATAGTTTACAAAATAAGGGGCTTCCCTGATGGGTCAGAGGGTAAAGCATCTGCCCGCAATGCGGGAGACCCAGGTTCGATCCCTGAGTTGGGAAGATCCCCTGGAGAAGGAAATGGCAACCCACTCCATTACTCTTGCCTGGAGAATCCCATGGACAGGGGAGCCTGTAGGTTACAGTCTATGGTAGGCTACAGTCTATGGGATTGCAAAGAGTCAGACACGACTGAGTGACTTCACTTTCACATTTTTTATAAAATAAATCATTAATATTTTTCAAAAGTGACAATGAGAGACAGAAAAACTGGGACTGTGTCAGATTGGAGGAGACTAAAGAGACAATTAAATGCCGTGTGAGATTTAATCCTGGAACAGAGAGCAGATTATCAGTAGGGAAAGTCTGTGAAATGTGACTAGGACAGTGGATTAGTTAATAGTATTATTACAATGCTAACTTCCTGATTTCCATAATTTTATTGTGACTATGTACAAGGGTATATAAGTTCTCTGTGTACTTTTCATAACTTTCCTATAAGACCAAGATTATTCAAAATGAGGAGAAGGAGGAAGATAGCAACAGGAGCATGCTCTGACCCTGAAGCAACTCACTAAGAAGAGAAGGAGAATTGAGGTTCTGGATCCAGCCATGACCTTCCAGTGAGCAGGGAGAGAAAATGCCATGTGCAGGTGGTTGTTTGTTGTAACTCAAGTTTTTTAAAAAATTAATTTATTTTTTAATTGAAGGATAAATGCTTTACAGAATTTTGCTGCTTTTTTGTCAAACATCAACACGAATCAGCCATAGGTTGATATATGTCCCCTCCCTCTAGGACCTCCCTCCCATCTCCCTCCCCATCCCACCCCTCTAGGTTGATACAGAGCCCCTGTTTGAGTTCCCTGAGTCATACAGCGAATTCCCATTGGCTATCTATTTTACATATGGTAATGTAAGTTTTCATGTTACTCTCTCAATACATCTCACCCTCTCCTCCCCTCTCCTCATGTCCATAAGTCTGTTTGTGATGTCTGTTTCTCTGTTGCTGCCTTGCCAATAAATTCATCAGTAACATCTTTCTAGATTCCGTATATATGTGTTGCTGCTGCTGCTGCTGCTAAGTCACTTCAGTTGTGTCTGACTCTGTGTGACCCCATAGACGGCAGCCCACTAGGCTCTCTGGTCCCCAGGATTCTCCAGGCAAGAACACTGGAGTGGGTGGCCATTTCCTTCTCCAATGCATGAAAGTGAAGTCGCTCAGTCATGTCCAACTCTTAGCAACCCCATGGACTGCCGCCCACCAGGCTCCTCCGTCCATGGGATTCTCCAGGCAAGAGTACTGGAGTGGGGTGCCATATATGTGTTAGGATATGATATTTATCTTTCTCTTTCTGATTTACTTCACTCTGTATCATAGGCTCTAAGTTCATCCACCTCATTAGAACCTACTCAGATGTGTTCCTTTTTATGGCTGAGTAATATTCCATTATGTATATTTAACACAACTTCTTTATCCATTCATCTGTCAATGGATATCAAGGTTGCCTCTATGTTCTAGCTATTGTAAAAGTGCTACAGTGAATATTGGGGTACATGTCTGTTTTTCAATTTTGGTTTCCTCAGGGTATATGCCTAGGAGTGGAGTTGCTGGGTCATATGGTTGTTTTATTTCTTGTTTTTAAAGGAATTGCCACACCATATTCCTGTATGACTGTATCAATTTACCTTCCCACCAACAATGCAAGAGTGTTCCCTTTTCTCCACACCCTTTACAGCATTTATTGTTTGTAGACTTTTTGATGATGTTCATTCTGACTGGTGTGAGGTCATGTCTCATTGTAGTTTTGATTTGCATTTCTCTAATAATAATTTTTTCTTGTGTTTGTTAGCCATCTGTGTCTTTTTTGGAGACATCTGTTTAGGTCTTTTCCCCACTTTTTGATTGGATTGTTTGCTTTTCTGGTATTGTAACTCAGAGTTTTTAAACTAGATTGGGGTTTGGGGACCATATCTAATATTCTTATCTTGACAGTGACTTTACAGCACGGTGGTTCAGGATTTGAAAACTGACAAATCTGTGTTCACCTGCTGGTACTGCTGACATTACACATGAGAAGGGTTGGGCAAATTTTAGTCTGGATCTCTGAGCTTCAGTTTCTGGTTCTATAAAATGGGACTAATAATACCCATCTCATAAGGTGCTATGAAATGAGAGGATATTCCCCAAGCATAGAATCTGAAACTTTACTACAGTAATAAGTAAATAAGAAAGACTGGGCTGTTCTCCAGTAAAGAGGAGGAATTGGAAACTCTGAAGATGTTGCGTCTCATCCCAGTGCAGTAAGACTGTGCTTACTTCTCCTGCATTTTTGCTCACAGGTAAGGGATGAAAGAAGGGGAGGACCTGTCACTTAGGTGAATCTGTAGGAATTTATCAATTTTCCCAGACTGTACTGCAGGGAAAATGTGACAGTTTGCACCAGGCTAGTAGGAAAAGGGTCACAGGGAGTTCTTTCCAAATCTCAATGCAGGTGTAAGGTGCTCTAGAAATATTGGAGTGATTTCTGTCCTACTTTTAGTAATATATATTCAATAAACACTAGCTATTATTATATTATATTATAGTAGCAGGTATGATTTTGAAAAATTCAGAATGCTGAGTGTGAGAATAGTCATAATCCTTAATTTTTCTAAATCTAAATTTATATTTTAATTTTTGGTTAAAGATAGTTGATTGGCCACTCATCTTTTCTTCCTAGTGACTCCCTGCTAAAATTACAGTATAGAAATAAAAGGTATAAACATACAACAACAAAGGTTAACAGGAGAAAGGCCATCAACCAATAAGAGATTTCAAGATTTACTAGAAGATAGAAAATTGAAGAAGGAGTGGTTAGTAATGAAGCAGAGCAGGGAAATCCATAGTCTAGGAGTATATGAAAATTGCAATGTAACCGTGGCTTTCTAGAATATTCTCAGAGAAATTCAAGTCCTGGAAAATGACAAGTACAACAAATAGGTATGAAATATCAAATGTGGATATGAGGTGTGTTATCAAAAACAAGGGAATGAATAGAAAATCTCTATAAATAACAGTCAGTTGCCTCGCTATCACATTCAGGGAGAGTGTATGGCTGCAAGATCTCTAACCTGCTGGCCTGAATTCAGATGGCTCTGCTCTTTAGAAGTTAAATGTCTCCTTTAAAAAGGTTACCTGCTATAAAGACCAATTTCTCACTCAGTTACCTGAAAGCAAATCCTATCAGTGAAACCTCCCAAATAAATTAAAAAAAAAAAATCTATATCCTCATTTTCAACTGCTATCAAACATTTAAGGAAACCATGCAATATGAGAGAGAAACAAACTTTTAAAAATTCTTATTTTATTTATTTCCCACAGTTTATTGAAATAATTGACATGAGAAAATTTCACACAAAAAATTAGTAAAAATCAGAACTTCCCTGGTGGTCCAGTGGCTAAGACTCTGCACTCCCAAAACAGGGGGCCCGGGTTCAATCCCTGCTCAGGGAACTAGATCTCACATGCCACAACTAACAAAATCTTGCATGTTGCAACAAAGATAGAAGACAGCTGGTGCTCTGACTAAGACTTGGTATGGCCAAATAAATAAATAATGAAAAATAAGTTAAAAAGATAAGAAACCTAGATGGTCAATACAGTTTAGTTCAGTTCAGTCACTCAGTTATGTCTGACTCTTTGCGACCCCATGGACTGTAGCACGCCAGGCCTCTCTGTCCATCACCAACTCCTGGAGTTTACTTAAACTCATGTCCATTGAGTTGGTGATGCCATCCAACCATCTCATCCTCTGTTATCCCCTTCTCCTCCCACCTTCAATCTTTCCCAGCATCAGGGTCATTTCCAATGAGTCAGTTCTTTGCATCAGGTGGCCAAAGTATTGGAGTTTCAGCTTCAGCATCATTCCTTCCAATGAATATTCAGTCCTGATTTCCTTTAGGATGGACTGGTTTGTCTCCTTGCTGTCCAAAGGACTCTCAAAAGTCTTCTCCAACACAACAGTTCAAAAGCACCAAGGTCAATACAAGAGAAAAGCAAAAACACAGTGGGATAAATTATCACAGAAATCGTGTGAGAAACTGTCCAGGGTGAGGAAAAAGAGTCTCTAGTTTAAAGAGTTTAAAAGAAAGGCAATGCCAAAGAATGCTCAAACTTCCACACAATCGCACTCATCACACATGCTAAGTTTGACTTTATCACTACCTGCCACAATCATGCCTATAAAACCCCTTCAGCGATGGTTTTTGGAGAGGCTCTGAGTTGGTGAACCCATCCACATGCCAGGAGATCCTCCACCCAACTCCACCGAGACAGATGCCCCTGAACTTGCCATCCTTCTGGACCTCACTCTCAGTATCTTCATCTGCCTGTTCCTTTGTATCCTTAACTGGAGTAGTAAGTGCAGCATTTTTCCTGAGTGCAGAAAATCTTTCCAGTAAATTATTTTGCATTGAGGGAAGGGAATTGTGGGAACCTCTGACTTTGTAACCAAATCAGACAGAATACAGGTAACTTGGGATGCAATTCTTGCAACTGGAATCTGAAGTGAGGTCAGTCTTGTGGGACTGAGCTCTTATACCTGTGGGGTCTCCAGGTAGCCAGTGACAGAATTGCACTCACTTGAAGGACACCATTTTGTGTCAGAGAATGAGAACTGGCTGGGGGAAAAAACCTTCCAGTCAACCTCAACAATACAAAGATAAAGGCACAGGTGACAGAGTTTTGGGGTGGAAGAAAGAGAGAATGTTGTTCAGTCACTAAGTCATGACTGACTCTTTGCAAACGCATGGACTGTGGCACACCAGGGTTCTCTGTCCTCCATTACCTTCCAGTTCAGTTCAGTTCAATTCAGTCTCTCAGTCGTGTCTGACTCTTTGTGACCCCATGAATCACAGCACGCCAGGCCTCCCTGTCCATCACCAACTCCCGGAGTTCACTCAAACTCATGTCCAGAGAGTTGGTGATGCCATCCAGCCATCTCATTCTCTGTCGTCCCCTTCTCCTCCCACCCTCAATCCCTCCCAGCATCAGAGTCTTTTCCAGTGAGTCAACTCTTCGCATGAGATGGCCAAAGTATTGGAGTTTCAGCTTTAGCATCAGTCCTTCCAATGAACACCCAGGACTGATCTCCTTTAGAATGGACTGGTTGGATCTCCTTGCAGTCCAAGGGACTCTCAAGAGTCTTCTCCAACACCACAGTTCAAAAGCATCAATTCTTTGGCAATTGGATTTCTTCACAGTCCAACTCTCACATCCATACATGACCACTGGAAAAACCATAGCCTTGACTAGATGGACTTTTGTTGGCAAAGTAATGTCTCTGCTTTTCAATATGCTATCTAGGTTGGTCATAACTTTCCTTCCAAGGAGTAAGCGTCTTTTAATTTCATGGCTGCAATCAGCATCCGCAGTGATTTTGGAGCCCAAAAAATAAAGTCTGACACTGTTTCCACTGTTTCCCCATCTATTTGCCATGAAGTGATAGGACCAGATGCCATGATCCTAGTTTTCTGGATGTTGAGTTTCAAGTCAACTTTTTCACTCTCCTCTTTCACTTTCATCAAGAAACTTTTTAGTTCTTCTTCACTTTCTGCCATAAGGGTGGTGTCATCTGCATATCTGAGATTATTGATATTTCTCCCGGCAATCTTGATTCCAGCTTGTGCTTCTTCTAGCCCAGAGTTCCTCATGATGTACTCTGAATATAAGTTAAATAAGCAGGGTGACAATATACAGCCTTGACATACTCCTTTCCGTGTTTGGAACCAGTCTATTGTTCCATGTCCAGTTCTAACTGTTGCTTCCTGACCTGCATACAAGTTTCTCAAGAGGCAGGTCAGGTGGTCTGGTATTCCCATCTCTTGAAGAATTTTCCACAGTTTATTGTGATCCACACAGTCAAAGGCTTTGGCATAGTCAATGAAACAGAAATAGATGTTTTTCTAGAACTCTCTTGCTTTTTCCATGATCCAGCAGATGTTGGCAATTTGATCTCTGGTTCCTCTTCCTTCTCTAAGACCAGCTTGAACATCTGGAAGTTCATGGTTCACGTATTGCTGACGCCTGTCTTGGAGAATTTTGAGAATGACTTTACTAGCATGTGAGATGAGTGCAACTGTGCAGTAGTTTGAGCATTCTTTGGCATTGCCTTTCTTTGGGATTGGAATGAAAACTGACCTTTTCCAGTCCTGTGGCCACTGCTGAGTTTTCCAAATTTGCTGGCATATTGAATGCAGCACTTTCACAGCATCATCTTTCAAGATTTGAAACAGCTCAACTGGAATTCCATCACCTCCACTAGCTTTGTTCGTAGTGATGCTTTCTAAGGCCCACTTGACTTCACATTTCAAGATGTCTGTCTCTAGGTGAGTGATCACACCATCATGATTATCTAGTTCATCTCAATTCCTGTAATAACTTGACAAACAACAAACACTCAGGTTCAGCAATTTGTCTTCAGTGCGGAGAATGCAGCTTCTTTCAGTCATTCATCCAGGCATTATGGAGACTTCAGCTACGGAAGTCAAGTCCCCACTTAGGGGAACTTGTCTTCTAGTGGAAAGTCCAATTATAGGCAAGTAAATAAATAAATACAAATAAAACGCAATTTCAGGTAATAAAAATGTTTACAAAGGAAAATACAGACGGATAAGAGATTGACCCTTAACATGAGTCTTCTGAATCTACAGTTTACTCTCAGTCCTCATCAACTGAAGCTATGGCCTTCACTGTTTTGTAACACTTCGTCGGTCATATTTTGTTTTCAAACCTCTTTCCCCTAGTTAGTTTTCACAATACCCTTCTGATAAGTTTAAACAAGGATTCAACACAATCCAGATGATGAAGTGTTCAAGATTCTTAAACTAAAATACAGAGGGAGAGGAAAATTGAAACTGTTAGTCGCTCAGTTGTGTCTGACTCTTTGCGACCCCACTAACTGTAGCCAGCCAGGCCCTTCTGTCCATGGGATTTCAGAGGCAAGAATACTAGAGTGGGTGGCCATTTCCTTCTCCAGGGGGTCTTCCCAACCTAGAGTCGAACCTGGGTTTCTGCATTGCAGTCAGATTCCTTACTGTCTGAGCCACCAAGGTTAAGTAAAATGTACTGGAAAAGATCTTTTGTTTTCGTTTGAGTTGACAAAGGAACCGCTTGGCCTCTTCTTGACAAGCTCACTCATCAAGGTTGAAGGAGAGATGACTCTGTGTGTGTGTGTGTGTTTGTGGTGTGTTTTTGTGTGCACCACACCCAATTGCTTTGTCCTGGAGGACTGGGTCTAGCTGTTAGGATATTTTGGTTGTAAACAACATAAACCAATTCTGTCTTAAAAGAGTAAACAAATAAAATTGAAATATACAGTTGCTGCTGCTGCTGCTGAAGTTCACAGACTCAAGGAACAGCTCCCCATTAGACTTTGGAAAGCACAGGAACCAAGGCATATAGGGATCAAATTACTTTAGGCTTCTCTTTTCAGACAAATGGCTTTAGGCTCTGTGTCTGTTAGGCATTGAATTTTATTGGCCAAAAGATATGTGGAAGTCCTCCCTTTAATGTCTGCAGATGTGATCTTATTGGGAAGTAGACTTTTTAAGATAAGGTCATACTGGAGTAGGGTGACAAATCCAACATGACTAGTGCCCTTATTAGAGGAGAAGAGACATAGACATGGGGAGAAGATGGTGATTGACCATGGAGGCAAAGATTGGGGTGACAACTAAAACCCAAGGGAGGCCAAGGATTTCCAGCAAACACCAGAAGCTAGAAGAGGTAAGAATGGGTTCTGTGCTACAGATATCAGAGGCAGCAACGCCCTGTCAACAACTTGATTTCAAAATTCTAGGCTCCAGAATTATGAGATAGAAAGTTTCTATTGTTTTAAGCCACTCAGTTTGTGGTACTTTGTTATGGCAGCTCAAGGAAGCAAATACAGTGTTTTTCTGCTTCAGGTTCAAAATATCTGAGTAGTCCAGCTTATGTTATTCTGCACTCATGAGATCATATTTGGAGGGGTGGGTGGTTCTTCAAAGGGTAAATGGATGTTGTTGCCAGGAGTAAAGAGAATGGGTGAGGATAGCAAAATGTACCTGGTTTGAACCATGTGTGCTGCTGGAACCTCATGACCTGGGTGTGGGGTGTGATTTAGGAATTTAGGACATGGGCTGCTCCAAACTATGGTGGTGCTTCTGTGATTCCTTCCTGACTAGAGAAAATTCAAACCTCTTCACAAATTGAACATTATCACAAGAATCTTGGTAACTGTACTGAAACTTTCCATTTTTAAAATCAACCACCCACATATGCATCAACCCAACCATGTATCTGCTTACCCCACCGCCTGACCCATCCATCCACTCCTCGATCTTCCCACCCTTTTACCTATTAATCCCCACTGTTAGCTAATCTATATGCTTATCCACTCATCTACTCAGACCACCTATTCATTTAATTATCCATAAATGAGCACCTACATCTGTTAGACAATGTTCTTTTTTTTTTTTTGGCCACACCACACAGTTTGTGGGATCTTAGTTCCCTGACCAGGGATTGAACCCATGCCCTTGGCAGTGAAGGTGCTGAGTCTTCACCACTGGACAGCCACTGAATTCCCTGTCAGGCAATGAATTCCCTGTCAGGCAATGTCCCTAAGTCCATTCATTCATTCAACTAATCATTTGGTATTTGTTGAGTGCCTCTTCTGTGCCAGTCAATGTTCTATGTGCTAGAGATAAAGCAATGAACGAAAAGATATAGTCTCTGCCCTGATGGAGTTTGCAATACACTTGTAAAGGTAGATGTTAAACCAATAACTAGGAAGACAATATGTGAGGCAACCTCTCCTTTTCCCCTAATTCCTTTCCTTCTGGTATTTCTGTTTAGTGTGTATGCAAAGTTATGATTTTGGAAAATTTACATAGCATAGAGCATAGGCTTCCTTGGTGGCACACTGGAAAAGAATCTGCCTTCCAAGGCTGGAGATGTGGGTTCAATCCCTGGGTCATGAAGATCCTCTGAAGAAGGAAGTGGCTACCCATTCCAGTATTTGAATGGTAAATCTCATGGACAGAGGAGCCTAGCAAGCTACAGTCCCTGGGGTTGCAAAGCACTGGACACAACTTAATGACTAAACAGTAACAACAACAATAATAGCATAGACAGATGACAGTTGGAGAAAAGGGACATCACTTCTAGAGGCGAGTGAGAATGAAGGCTACTAGACTCTAAGCTCCCAGAAGATAAGAAAAGTGTGTATTTTAATTCATCACTTTTTCCCAGGGCTTGTTACATAGAAGGTACCAAACAAATATTTGCTAAATGATAAAGAGGAACCAGTCTTACTCTATAGTTGCCTTATTTTTAACCCTTTGAAATGTTTAAAGATAATACTAAAAAAAAGACAATACTTAAAAAAAGAAATTAAGTAAGACCTTTTACAGATGTCTAGAAAGTGAAAGAGGAGAGTGAAAAAGTTGGCTTGAAGCTCAACATTCAGAAAACAAAGATCATGGCATCTGGTCCCATCACTTCATGGGAAATAGATGGGGAAACAGTGGGAACAGTGTCAGACTTTATTTTTTGGGGCTCCAAAATCACTGTGGATGCTGGTTGCAGCTATGAAATTAAAAGACGCTTACTCCTTGGAAGGAAAGTTATGACCAACATAGCCAGCATATTAAAAAGCAGAGATATTACTTTGCCAACAAAGGTCCGTCTAGTCAAGGCTATGGGTTTTTCCCGTGGTCAAGTATGGATGTGAGAGTTGGACTGTGAAGAAAGCTGATCGCTGAAGAATTGATGCTTTTGAACTGTGGTGCTGGAGAAGACTCTTGAGAGTCCCTTGGACTGCAAGGAGATCCAACCAGTCCATTCTAAAGGAGATCAATCCTGGGTGTTCATTGGAAGGACTGATGCTAAAGCTGAAACTCCAATACTTTGGCCACCTCATGCGACGAGTTGACTCACTGGAAAAGACTCTGATGCTGAGAGTGATTGGGGCGGGAGGAGACGGGGACAGCAGAGAATAAGATGGCTGGATGGCATCACCGACTCTTTGGACATGAGTTTGAGTGAACTCCGGGAGTTGGTGATGGACAGGGAGGCCTGGCGTGCTGTGATTCATGGGGTGGCAAAGAGTCGGACACGATTGAGCGACTGAACTGAACTGAACTGAACTGAGAGCTGTTCAATACCAGTCATTGTAGAGATAAAAACCTATCTCAGAAAACTGAGAGGAAGTATAAACAAAAAAATCCAGAGTAGACAATTTAAAGATGATTATGCTTTGACTCCCAAAGAGCAAAAATAAAGACTAGGAAAAGCATGAAAACTTGGCCAGACTTGGACAAAGAACTCATTTCAGTATATTTTCAACATACGTTATAATGCTTTTAACAATGAGTTTTTCTCTATTGTAAGATGTATGTTGGTGGTAGAAGACGTAGAATGGAGAGCCCCCATGGGGAACTTCGCTCTCTTCTGCTCAGAGGATCAACTGGGATCTCCCACCCCCTATTTGGGAGAGTTCTTGAATGAAGACCAGGCAGTTTCTATGCTCCTTTGAGAAAATCCTTTACTTAGGAGACACCAAGCAGCACTGAGAGGGAATTTAATGCACCACTGAAAAGTGGTGTATTCATTCAAGCTGTTGGAACCCAACTGGGAGAGCTTGAGACAGGTGGTCACACCAAGGATATTAAAAAATATAGATTCTGGCCTTGAGAAGGTTCCTTTGGCCCATTTCCAACTGAGGTGATTACAGGAACCCTGACAGCCCTCAGGTAGCAGTGGGGAGGATGGAAGTGAGAGAGCACAGCACATCACACTCAACACATCACAGCTGTTGAGTCTTTAGAAGTCTCTTTAAATTTTTATTTATTTGTTTTTATTAAAGTATAGCTTTATTATAATATATTTTATTTTTATTATTATAAAATATTAACTATATTCTCTGTAAGTGTAATACATCCTTGTAGCTTATTTGTTTTATACACAGTAGTTGTACCTCTTAATATCCCAGTCCAATCTTGTCCCTCTCTCCACTGGTAAATACTATTTTGTTCTCTACGTCTGTGAGTCTGTTTCTGTTTTGTTATATTTATCCATAAACTTTTTTTTAGATTCCACATATAAGTGATAACACACAGTATTTATCTTTTTCTGTCTTTTTTCACTTAACATAATACCCTCCAGGTCCATCCAAGTTGTTGCAAATGGTAGAATTTTATTCCTTTTTATGTGTGGCTGAGTAGTATTCCTGGAGAAGGCAATGGCAAACCACTCCAGTACTCTTGCCTAGAAAATCCTATGGATGGAGGAGCCTGGTAGGCTGCGGTCTGTGGGGTCTCTAAGGGTCAGACACGACTGAGCGACTTCACTTTCACTTTTCACTTTCACACATTGGAGAAGGAAATGGCAACCCACTCCAGTGTTCTTGCCTGGAGAATCCCAGGGAAGGGGGAGCCTGGTGGGCTTTCATCTATGGGGTCACACAGAGTCGGACACGACTGAAGTGACTTAGCAGCAGCAGCAGCAGCAGCAGAGTAGTATTCCACTGTGTGTATGTACAACATCTTTATCCATTCATCTGTTAGTGGGCATTTAGGCTGCTTCCATAACTTTTTGTTATAAATAATTCTGCTATGGACACTCAGGTGTATATAATTTTGGAAATCTATTAATTAAAATCCCAGAAACACACAAAATGTTATCCATAAGCCACCACGCAGAAATGACAAACTTGTTAATATTTGGGTATAAGTTCCTTTAGTCATTTTTTCTGTCTCTACACAGAAAAATATATAGAAAAATATTTTTTACAGTAATAGGATTCATATACATCCTGCTTTACAAACTGCCTCTACCATCTAAAGAATTAATGTATAACACATTATGTATTAATGTATTTCTATCCCATGAAATATTATTAGTCACTGGGTATTTGTTTACTGGGGGCTTCCCTGATGGTTCAGAGAGTAAAGAATCCACCTGCAGTGCAGGAGACACAAGTTCGATCCCTGGGTCAGGAAGATCCTCTGGAGGAAGAAATGGCAACCCACTCTAATATTCTCACTTGGGAAATCCCATGGACAGAGGAGCCTGGTGGTTATAGTCCATGGGGTCACAAAGAGTCAGACACAACTTAGGGACTAAACAATAACAATGGTTGTTTACTACCTGGCGCTACTGGGCTACTTGCTCAGGGATTTTAAAGATGTATTAATGAGAGTTTCTAGCATCAAGGAGATTACAGTTTAGTTAATGAGAAGACCTAAAATAAGCATACAAATAAAATAGCTAAATAATATGACAATATTAGGAGAGTCCACATGTTACAGTTTGGGAAGATTGTTGATGGGGATATAGACTCAGAAGACTTGAAATTATCTCAGCAATGTTGTTCACTAAATGAACTTACCATACAATATTTTCAGTCTCCTAATGTTACTGAGGCTTTGCTGATAATAGCTCAGTTGGTAAAGAATCCGCTGGCAATGCAGGAGACCCCGGTTTGATTCCTGGATCAGGCAGATCTGCTGCAGAAGGAATAGGCTACCCACTCCAGTATTCTTGAGCTTCCCTTGTCGCTCAGCTGGTAAAGAATCTGCTTGCAATGAGGGAGACCAGGGTTCAATCCCTGGGTTGGGAAGATCCCCTGGAGAAGGGAAAGGCTATTCACTCCAGTATTCTGGTCTGGAGAATTCTATGGACTGTATAGTCCATGGACTATACAGAAAAGAGTCGGACACAACTGAGTGATTTTCACTTTCACTTTCAATGTTACCAAGAGGTGAGGGGTACAGCTGCTTAACTGCTCAAAAGTCAATAAACAGGCCAGGTTGGTGAAAAAAAAGTTTGCTTTTTTTCAGATGCCAATCTCTGATGCCAGCTACTGATGCCAACCTCTAGGGGAGGCAAGAGGTTTTATAGACAGAAGGAGGGGGGCTACATGCAGAAATAGCACAGTCATCTTCATACTGGTCATCAGTGGCCTGAGCAGCATCATCTTGATTCTTTTAGGTACAGTTAATCTTCAGTTCCAGGTCAGTTTGTTTCCATTTCTTTGAGCCCAGTTCTCAGAATTGTCGCAACTCGTGTCATCTGAACAGTCTGGTCATCATGTAGTTAACTTCACCACCTGGGGTTTCAGTTTCTATAGACAGCTCATGGGCTGTGGCTCAGAATATTTATAGCCCTTGAGAAAGAACTAAAGGTCTTTGACTATGCTTAATGATTACATTATTATTATTTGGTCTTTTGACTGTTTTCCTTTGTTTCTGCATTTTTCATTTCTCTATTAAACTTATTCTATGATTAAAGTTTTCCACAGACAAAAGACAGGCAGAGGATATGGGGGGAAGGGGGGAACAAAGGCTGTAGGGTCCTGCTCTGTTTCACTAACCTTTAAAATGGGAATAAGGATATATAGTAATACATACTTTGAAAGGTTGTTTTGGGATAAAATAACATCAGTAGCTATAATAAGTAATGGAAGGCATGTATATGGATCTTACCATGTACTGAGCACTGTTCTAAAAGCCAGCTTACTGGAAAAGACCCTGATGCTGAGAAAGATTGGGGGCAAGAGGAGAAGGGGAAAACAGCAGATGAGATGGTTGGATGGCATCACTGACTCAATGGACATGAGTTTGAGCAAATTCAGAGAGACAGTGAAGGACAGGGAAGCCTGGTGTGCTGCAGTTCATGGGGTTGCAAAGAGTCAGATGACTTAGCTACTGAGCACCAACCAACCAAACACCATAGCAGCCTTAAGTAGAAGAAATGGAATCACAAAGAAGCTAAGTAACTGGCCCAACATCATATAGTTAAGAAGGGGCAAAGTGGGCTTTGAACCCAGGCAGTTTACTTCTTGTCTGGACTATGTATCTGAAAGAGGCTTTGCAACTGGAATATGCTTTATAAATGGGATTATAAATAAAAAGTTCCAAATGAGAGGCCCAGGGCTGTTGGAACTGTGGGTTTTTCTTTTTTGACCACATTAAGTGGCTTGTGGGGTCTCAGTTCCCTGAACCTGGGCCAAGGCAGGAATCATAACAAGTAGAAATCATACCAGCTAGGTCGCCAGGTAACTCCCCATAACTGTAGGTTTCAATGCAGGAGGTTTCTTGCTGATTAGAGGGGTTGGGGAAGGCTTCTGGAAGATGTGTCCCTTTGAAGTGGGAGCAATAATGTCTCCATTTTGAAATCAGCTGCTGTCTGTGTCTTGCAAGATTGAAATCAGGAAGAGAAGAGACCATCTGAAAATAGCTCAGGGACAAAAGGAGTGTATTTGTCATAACTGAGATGTGAGAGCTGTGACAAGACTCAGGATTTCATCAGAGCCCTGCCTCTTTCTCCCCATGTCTTGGCTCTGTTTTCTTCTGCAATGGTGTTATTCTCAGGCTGACTCAACTAGGTGAAAAGGATGAACTTTGCCATGCCCAATATGACTGTACAGTTGGAAATGCTGAAAGTTCTGACAATGTCCTGGGAAGGCTTCCCACCAGTCTGGCAGGAGCAGGTGCCCACTCTTGGGCTGTACCACAGAGCATTGTTAGAGAGATGTGGTTGATTTCTCTCACTCCTCTTCCATATGGACTATGTGAAAGTCTAGAGTTGCTATAGTCGTGAAAAATCACAACCAGGAAATGCAGAAGGGAGGACAGGTAAGGGCAGTGCTACCCTTGACTCTTGGCACAAACCCTTTCTCCTCCCGCAGCTCCTTCTGGCATGTCTGTCCCACTGGCTGAGGAGCCCACATGGCTTAGAGTATTTCCCCCTGGAGACCACCTCTAGACACTTAAGTGGCTTACATTGGGTACCTGAGACTTTGGAACTCCCTTCACAATGGGCCCCAAGCATGTTTAGCCTGGACTATTTTCAGCCTTTGCATTCTCACCACCCAGGTCTCAGTGCCTCTCCAACCTGCCCTGAGCAGTGCCTCAGGATGCCCTTGTCTGTAGGGTGGATCCACTGCAGTGTGTACTCCTGTAGGTCTAAGCAGTGTCCCAGGGAACTCACTTTGCTGCAAATGCTGTCTATCTTCTTCTCTCATGGCCCTTGCACTACTTCTCATGCACTCTGGGTTTGTTGGAGAAAGGAAAGGGCAAAGGGAGAGAGAACATGGAAGTATTTGTGGGGAACTAAATGATTCCGTTCCAGGTCTCCAATATTATAACCTACTTCAGGACACATGTTTTTCTTTGTCCTCATGGCAAAAATCCCTTGCCTGGATTTGGTCATCTCATATCTGCATGACCTTTTTTGGCATTAAATCTTCAATTAGCCAATCTTTGAAAGGGAAGAGTACCCAGGATCATTTTCTTTACCTACCTTGTATCTGGCTTAGATGTGTACACAGAAGGCCATTATGGTGTGGGATGGAGCCAGGAGAGGGAAAAATACATGAATGGGCTATTGGCCTGGGTCTAAGAAATATTAATCTATAATAGGTGCTCAGTTCAGTTCAGTCACTCAGTCACGTCCAACTCTTTGCAACCCCATAGACTGCAGCATCCAGGCCTCCCTGTCCATTACCAACTCCCGGAGTTCACTCAAACTCATGTCCATTGAGTCAGTGATGTCATACAACCATCTCATCCTCTGTTGTCCCCTTCTCCTCCTGCCTTCAATCTTTCCCAGAATCAGGGTCTTTCCCAATGAGTCAGCTCTTCGCATCAGGTGGCCAAAGTATTGGAGTTTCAGCTTTAGCATCAATCCTTCCAATGAACACCCAGGACTGATCTCCTTTAGGATGGACTGGTTGGATCTCCTTGCAGTCCAAGGGATTCTCAAGAGTCTTCAACACCAGAGTTCAAAAGCATCAATTCTTCGGTTCTCAGCTTTCTTTATAGTCCAACTCTCATATCCATAGATGACTACTGGAAAAAACCTTAGCCTTGACTAGACAGACCTTTATTGACAAAGTAATGTCTTTGCTTTTTAATGTGATGTCTAGGTTGGTCATAGCTTTTCTTCCAAGGAGTAAATGTCTTATAATTTCACAGCTGCAATCACCATCTGCAGTGATTTTGGAGCCCAAAAAATAAAGTCAGCCACTGTTTCCATTGTTTCCCTATCTATTTCCCATGAAGTGATGGGACCAGATGCCATGATCTTCATTTTCTGAATGTTGAGCTTCAAGCCAACCATTCCACTCTCCTCTTTCACTTTCATCAAGAGGCTCTTTAGTTCTTCTTCACTTTCTGCTGTAAGGGTGGTGTCTTCTGCATATTTGATGTTATTGATATTTCTCCAGGCAATCTTGATTCCAGCTTGTGCTTCATCCAACCCAGTGTTTCTCATGATGTACTCTGCATATATGTTAAATAAGCAGGGTGACAATATACAGCCTTGACATACTCCTTTTCCTATTTGGAACAGTCTGTTGTTCCATGTCCAGTTCTAACTGTTGCTTTCTGACTTGAATACAGATTTCTCAAGAGGCAGATCAGGTGGTCTGGTATTCTCATCTCTTTGATTATGCAGTGGAAGTGAGAAATAGATTTAAGGGACTAGATCTGATTGATAGAGTGCCTGATGAACTCTGGACGGAGGTTCGTGACATTGTACAGGAGACAGGGACCAAGACCATCCCCATGGAAAAGAAATGCAAAAGAGCGAAATGGCTGTCTGAGGAGGCCTTACAAATAGCTGTAAAAAGAAGAGAGGCGAAAAGCAAAGGAGAAAAGGAAAGATATAAGCATCTGAATGCAGAGTTCCAAAGAATAGCAAGGAGAGATAAGAAAGCCTTCCTCAGTGATCAATGCAAAGAAATAGAGGAAAACAACAGAATAGGAAAAACAAGAGACCTCTTCAAGAAAATTAGAGATTCCAAGGGAACTTTTCATGCAAAGATGGGCTCGATAAAGGACAGAAATGGTATGGACCTAACAGAAGCAGAAGATATTAAGAAGAGGTGGCAGGAATACACAGAAGAACTGTACAAAAAAGATCTTCACGACCAAGATAGTCACGATAATGTGATCACTGACCTAGAGCCAGACATCTTGGAATGTGAAGTCAAGTGGGCCTTAGAAAGCATCACTACGAACAAAGCTAGTGGTGGTGATGGAATTCCAGTTGAGCTATTTCAAGTCTTGAAAGATGATGCTGTGAAAGTGCTGCACTCAATATGCCAGCAGATTTGGAAAACTCAGCAGTGGCCACAGGACTGGAAGAGGTCAGTCTTCATTCCAATCCCAAAGAAAGGCAATGCCAAAGAATGCTCAAACTACCGCACAATTGCACTCATCTCACACGCTAGTAAAGTCATGCTCAAAATTCTCCAAGCCAGGCTTCAGCAGTATGTAAACCGTGAACTCCCAGATGTTCAAGCAGGTTTTAGAAAAGGCAGAGGCACCAGAGATCAAATTGCCAACATCCGCTGGATCATGGAGAAAGCAAGAGAGTTTCAGAAAAACATCTATTTCTGCTTCATTGACTATGCCAAAGCCTTTGACTGTGTGGATCACAATAAACTGTGGAACATTCTGAAAGAGATGGGAATCCCAGACCACCTGACCTGCCTCTTGAGAAACCTGTATGCAGGTCAGGAAGCAACAGTTAGAACCGGTCATGGAACAACAGACTGGTTCCAAATAGGAAAAGGAGTGCGTCAAGGTTGTATATTGTCACCTTGCTTATTTAACTTATATGCAGAGTACATCATGAGGAACGCTGGGCTGGAAGAAGCACAAGCTGGAATCAAGATTGCTGGGAGAAATATCAATAACCTCAGATATGCAGATGACACTACCCTTATGGCAGAAAGTGAAGAGGAACTCAAAAGCCTCTTGATGAAAGTGAAAGAGGAGAGTGAAAAGGTTGGCTTGAAGCTCAACATTCAGAAAACAAAGATCATGGCATCTGGTCCCATCACTTCATGGGAAATAGATGGAAAAACAGTGGAAACAGTGTCAGACTTTGTTTTTTTGGGCTCCAAAATCACTGCAGATGCTGATTGCAGCCATGAAATTAAAAGACGCTTGCTCCTTGGAAGGAAAGTTATGACCAACCTTGATAGTATATTAAAAAGCAGAGACATTACTTTGCCGACCAAGGTCCGTCTAGTCAAGGCAATGGTTTTTCCCGTGGTCATGTATGGATGTGAGAGTTGGACTGTGAAGAAAGCTGATCGCCGAAGAATCGATGCTTTTGAACTGTGGTGTTGGAGAAGACTCTTGAGAGTCCCTTATACTGCAAGGAGATCCAACCAGTCCATTCTAAAGGAGATCAATCCTGGATGTTCATTGGAGGGACTGATGCTAAAGCTGAAACTCCAATACTTTGGCCACCTCATGAGACGAGTTGACTCACTGGAAAAGACTCTGATGCTGGGAAAGGTTGGGGGCGGGAGGAGAAGGGGACGACGGAGAATGAGATGGCTGGATGGCATCACCGACTCTGTGGACATGAGTTTGAGTGTACTCCGGGAGTTGGTGATGGAGAGGGAGGCCTGGCGTGCTGTGATTCATGGGGTCGCGGAGAGTCGGACACGACTGAGCGACTGAACTAAGAATTTTCCACAATTTATTGTGATCCACACAGTCAAAGGCTTTGGCATAGTCAATAAAGCAGAAATAAATGTTTTTCTGGAACTCTCTTGCTTTTTCTACAATCTGGCAGATGTTGGAAATTTAATCTCTGGTTCCTCTGCCTTTTCTAAAGTCAGTTTGAACAACTGGAAGTTCATGGTTCATGTATTGCTGAAGCCTGGCTTGGAGAATTTTGAGCATGACTTTACTAGTGTGTGAGATGAGTGCAATTGTGCAGTAGTTTGAGCATTCTTTGGCATTGCCTTTCTTTGGGATTGGAATGAAGACTGACCTTTTTCAGTCCTATGGCCACTGCTGAGTTTTCCAAATTTGCTGACATATTGAGTGCAGCACTTTCACAGTGTCATCTTTTAGGATTTGAAATAGCTGAACTGGAATTCCGTTGCTTCCACTAGCTTTGTTCATAGTGATGTTTTCTAAGGCCCACTTGACTTCACATTCCAGGATGTCTGGCTCTAGGTGAGTGATCACACCATCATGATTATCTGGGTCATGAAGATCTTTTTCGTACAGTTCTTCTGTGTGTTCTTACCACCTCTTCTTTATATCTTCTGTTTCTGTTAGATTCATACCATTTCTGTCCTTTATTGATCCCATCTTTGCATGAAATGTTCCCTTGATATCTTTAATTTTCTTGAAGAGATCTCTAGTCTTCCCCATTCTATTGTTTTCCTCTATTTCTTTGCACTGATCACTGAGGAACGCTTTCTTATCTCTCCCTGCTATTCTTTGGATCTCTGTATTCAGATGCTTATATCTTTCCTTTTCTTCTTAGCTTTTGGCTTCTCTTCTTTTCAAAGCTATTTGTAAGGCCTCCTCAGACAGCCATTTTGCTTTTTTGCATTTCTTTTCCATGGGGATGGTCTTGATCCCTGTCTCCTGTACAATGTCATGAACCTCCATCCATAGTTCTTCAGGCACTCCATCTATCAGATCTAGTTCCCTAAATCTATTTCTCACTTCCACTGTATAATTGTAAAGGATTTGAATCAGGTTATACCTGAACGTCTAGTGGTTTTCCTCACTATCTTCAATAAGTCTGAATTTGGCAATAAGGAGTTCATGATCTGAGCCACAGTCAGCTCCTGGTCTTGTTTGGCTGACTTTATAGAGCTTCTCTATCTTTGGCTGCAAAGAATATAATCAATCTGATTTTGATGTTGACCATCTGGTGATGTCCATGTGTAGAGTCTTCTCTTGTGTTGTTGGAAGAGGGTGTTTGCTATGACCAGTGCGTTCTCTTGGCAAAACTTAATTAACCTTTGCTTCATTCTGTACTCCAAGGCCAAATTTGCCTGGTACTCCAGGTAATTCTTGACTTCTTATTTTTGCATTCCAGTCCCCTATAATGAAAATGACCTCTTTTTTGGATGTTAGTTCTAGAAGTTCTTGTAGGTCTTCATAGAACCGTTCAACTTCAGCTTCTTCAGCATTACTGGTCAGTTCATAGACTTGGATTACCGTGATATTGATGGTTTTCCCTGGAAACAAGAGATCATTCTGTCATTTTTGAGATTGCATCCAAGTACTGCATTTTGGACTCTTTTGCTGACTATGATGGCTACTCCATTTCTTCTAAGGGATCCTTCCCCACAGTAGTAGATATAATGGTCATCTGAGTTAAATTCACCCATTCCAGTCCATTTTAGTTTTGCTGATTCCTAAAATATCGACGTTCACTCTTGCCATCTCCTGTTTGACCACTTCCAACTTGCCTTGATTCATGAACCTAACATTCCAGGTTCTTATGCAGTATTGCTTATTACAGCATTGGACCTTGCTTTCATCACATCCACAACTGGGTATTGTTTTTGCTTTGGCTCAGTGTCTTCATTCTTTTTGGAGTTATTTCTCCATGGATCTCCAGTAGCATATTGGGCACCGACCGACATGGGGAGTTCATCTTTCAGTGTCCTGTCTTTTTGCCTTTTCATACCGTTCATGGAGTTCTCAAGGCAAGAATACTGAAGTGGGGGGAGCACGGGAAGATGGTGGAGGAATAGGACGGGGTGGCCACTTTCTCCCCCACAAAATCAACAAAAGAACATTTGAACGCTGAGTAAATCCCACAAAAAAACTTCTGAATACCAGCAGAGGACATCAGGCACTCAGAAAAGCAGCCCATAGTCGAAGAAAGGAGGTAGGAAATAGATAAAAAGATAAAAAGAGAGACAAAAGAGGGAGGGACGGAGCTCTGTCCCGGGAAGGGAGGCTTAAAAAAAAAAAAAGAGAAGTTTCCAAACACCTGGAAACACTGGTGAGTGGAATCTCAGAGGGCCGCATAACTGGGAGACAAAAGACATAAATAATTAAAACTCACAGACTAAGTGCACAGAGGAAACTCTCAGTGGAGAAGCGGCGCAGATGCCCGCGCCCCTCACTAGCAGGCGGGGGCTGGGCAGGGAGGCGCCCCCAGTGGCGCTTAGAGGGAGAACTGGCGGCAGCGCTTAGAGGGAGAACCGGGCTTGAACGCCCCAGGGCAAACTGAGGGCTCGAACTTAAGATACCAGAGCAGAGGTTGCAGCTGAAGGGCGAGAGGGCTGGGAAAAGCCTGCGAAAAGCCCCAAGCCAGGACTCTGCCAGCCCCGCCCACAGAACAGGGCGCTGAGCGGAGCGAGCTGGCAGCGGGCGGCCCAGCCCCCAGGCCCCGCCGACGCGGGAGGGGAGGGCAGCCTGGGCCTGGGCGGGGGCAGCCGTGCCCCCAGAGAGGCTTCCCCTGCCAAGCTGCAGGCAGGCTTCCTTGCTGGCCAGGACTTCTTGGGTTCCGGCCGGTCGATATCAGCCTGAGAAAGTGCGCCAGTTGTACTCCCAGAAAACCGAATGGCAGGGACCAGGAAGGCGATAAGTCGCAGTGACCGCGCTCGCCAAACGCCTGGTCACCTGAGCTGCTAGGACCGGGGAAGGCACAAAAGGCAGGCCCAGCCAAGTCTGCGCCTTTGTGGAGTACCCGAGGACCTGAACCGGAGCCGCTCAGACCTGGGAAGTGCATGCAACACAGCACCAGCTGTGGACAGCTCACAGCAGAGCAAACTAAAGCTTAAGCAGCATAAACAGGGAAAGCACACACGCCTCGAGCGGGAGCATTCCCAGTGTAGCCGAGACACCACGAGCACTCCCCACAGACGCCAGGGATATTTGTTAGCTGTTCCTCCCTCCCCATAGCAGGACTGAATAGGTGAGCCGGGAAAAAAAAAAAAAGTGTCCACCACTGCATCCTGGTGTCAGGATGGGAATTAGACACTGAGGAGACCAGAAAACAGAAGAGCTTTTTCAACAGAAGAAACTGCCTTGGAAGTAACAGAGGGAGAAGCCTTGAGCCTACTGCAAGAATAAGACTGAAAACCAGAGGCAGAGGCTTAAGGCCAAATCCTGAGAACACCAGAGATCTCCGGTTCCAGAGAACATTAATTGATAGGTACTCATCAAATGCCTCCATACATACACTGAAACCAGGCACCACCCAAGGGTCAACAAGTTTCAGTGAAAGACATACTATGCAAGCTATCCAGCAACACAGGAGAATAGCACTGAGCTTCAATATACAGGCTGCCCAAAGTCACCCCAACCCACTGACATCTCAAACTCATTACTGGACACTTTATTGCACTCCAGAGAGAAGAAATCCAGCTCCACCCACCAAAACATCGACTCAAGCTTCCCTAAGCAGGGAACCTTGACAAGTCACCCATCCAACCCCACACACAATGAGGTAACTACATAATAAAGAGAACTCCACAAACTGCCAGAAGACAGAAAGGCCACCCCGAACACAGCAATATAAGCAAGATGAAGAGGCAGAGAAATACCCAACAAGTAAAGGAACAGGATAAATGCCCACCAACACAAACAAAAGAGGAAGATATAGGGAACCTACCCGATAAAGAATTTCGAATTTTAATTGTGAAGATGATTCAAAATCTGGAAAGCAAAATGGAGTTACAGATAAATAAACTGGAGAAAAGGATTGAGAAGATGGAAGAAATGTTCAATAAGGAATTAGAGGAAATAAAAAAGAGTCAGTATATAACGAATAATACAATAGATGAGATCAGAAACACTCTCAAGGGCACAAACAGTAGAATAACGGAGGCAGAAGACAGGATAAGCGAGCTAGAAGATAGAATTGTAGAAATAAATGAAACAGAGATGGAAAAAGAAAAAAGAATTAAAAAAAATGAGGACAATATTAGAGACATATGGGACAATATTAAACGCCCTAACATTCAAATCATAGGAGTCCCAGAAGAAGAAGACAAAAAGAAAGACTATGAGAGAATACTTGAGGAGATAATAGTTGAAAATTTCCCTAAAATGGGGAAGGAAATAATCACCCAAGTCCAAGAAACACAGAGAGTCCCTAACAGGATAAACCCAAGGCGAAATACCCCAAGGCACATATTAATCAAATTAACAAAGATCAAACACAAAGAACAAATATTAAAAGCAGCAAGGAGAAAACAACGAATAACACACAAGGGGATCCCCATAAGGATAACAGCTGATCTTTCAGCAGAAACTCTTCAGGCCAGGAGGGAGTGGCAAGACATACTTAAAGTGGTGAAAGAAAATAACCTACAGACCAGATTACTGTACCCAGCAAGGATCTCATTCAAATATGAAGGAGAAATCAAAAGCTTTACAGACAAGCAAAAGCTGAGAGAATTCAGCATCACCAAACCAGCTCTCCAACAAACACTAAAGGATCTTCTCTAGACTGGAAACACAGAAAGGGTATATAAACTTGAACCCAAAGCAATAAAGAAAATGGCAACGGGATCATACTTATCAATAATCACCTTAAACGTAAATGGGTTGAATGCCCCAACCAAAAGACAAAGGCTGGCTGAATGGATACAAAAACAAGACCCCCATATATGTTGTCTACAAGAGACCCACCTCAAATCGAGGGACACATACAGACTGAAAGTGAAGGGCTGGAAAAAGATATTCCATGCAAATAGAGACCAAAAGAAAGCAGGAGTAGCAATACTCATATCAGATAAAATAGACTTTAAAACAAAGGCTGTGAAAAGAGACAAAGAAGGAAACTACATAATGATCAAAGGATCAATCCAAGAAGAAGATATAACAATTATAAATATTTATGCACCCAACATAGGAGCACCGCAATATGTAAGACAATTACTAACAAGTATGAAAGGGGAAATTAACAATCACACAATAATAGTGGCAGACTTTAATACCCCACTTACATCTATGGATAGATCAACTAAACAGAAAATTAACAAGGAAACACAAACTTTAAATGATACAATAGACCAGTTAGACGTAATAGATATCTATAGGACATTTCACCCCAAAACAATGAATTTCACCTTTTTCTCAAGCGCACACGGAACCTTTTCCAGGATAGATCACATCTTGGGCCAAAAATCTAGCCTTGGTAAATTCAAAAAAATTGAAATCATTCCAAGCATCTTTTCTGACCACAATGCAGTAAGATTAGATCTCAATTACAGGAGAAAAACTATTAAAAATGCCAACATATGGAGGCTGAACAACACGCTGCTGAATAATAAACAAATCATAGAAGAAATCAAAAGAGAAAACAAAATATGCATAGAAATGAATGAAAATGAAAACACAACAACCCAAAACCTCTGGGACACTGTAAAAGCAGTGCTAAGGGGGAAGTTCATAGTAATACAGGCACACCTCAAGAAACAAGAAAAAAGTCAACTAAATAACCTAACTCTACATCTAAAGAAACTAGAAAAGGAGGAAATGAAGAACCCCAGGGTTAGTAGAAGGAAAGAAATCGTAAAAATAAGGGCAGAGATAAATGCAAAAGAAACAAAAGAGACCATAGCAAAAATCAACAAAGCCAAAAGCTGGTTCTTTGAGAAGGTAAATAAAATTGACAAACCACTATCCAGACTCATCAAGAAACAAAGGGAGAAGAACCAAATCAATAAAATTAGAAATGAAAATGGAGAGATCACAACTGACAACACAGAAATACAAAGGATTATTAGAGAATACTATCAGCAATTATATGGCAATAAAATGAATAACTTGGAAGAAATGGACAAATTCCTAGAAAAGTACACCTTGCCAAAACTGAACCACGAAGAAATAGAAAATCTGAACAGACCCATCACAAGCACGGAAATAGAGGAAGTAATTGGAAAGCTTCCAGCAAACAAAAGCCCAGGTCCAGACGGCTTCACAGCTGAATTCTACCAAAATTTTAGTGAAGAGCTAACACCTATTCTACTCAAACTCTTCCAGAAAATTGCTGAGGAAGGAAAACTTCCAAACTCATTCTATGAGGCCACTATCACCCTAATCCCAAAACCTGGTAAAGATCCCACAAAAAAAGAAAACTACAGGCCAATATCACTGATGAACATAGATGCAAAAATCCTTAACAAAATTCTAGCAATCAGAATCCAACAACACATTAAGAAGATCATACATCATGACCAAGTGGGCTTTATCCCAGGAATGCAAGGATTCTTCAATATCCACAAATCAATCAACGTAATACACCACATTAACAAACTGAAAAATAAAAATCATATGATTATCTCAATAGATGCAGAGAAAGCCTTTGACAAACTACAACATCCTTTTATGATAAAAACTCTCCAGAAAGTGGGAATAGAAGGGACATATCTCAACATAATAAAAGCTATATACGACAAACCCACAGCAAACATTATCCTCAGTGGTGAAAAACTGAAAGCATTTCCCCTAAAGTCAGGAACAAGACAAGGGTGCCCACTCTCACCACTACTATTCAACATAGTTCTGGAGGTTTTGGCTACAGCAATCAGAGCAGAAAAAGACATAAAAGGAATACAAATTGGAAAAGAAGAAGTAAAACTTTCACTGTTCGCTGATGACATGATCCTCTACACAGAAAACCCTAAAGACTCTACCAGAAAACTACTAGAGCTAATCAATGAATACAGTAAAGTTGCAGGATACAAAATCAATACACAGAAATCCCTTGCATTCCTATACACTAATAATGAGAAAATAGAAAGAGAAATTAAGGAAACTATTTCATTCACTGTTGCAACGAAAAGAATTAAGTACTTAGGGATATATCTACCTAAGGAAACAAAAGACTTGTACATAGAAAACTATAAAACACTAGTGAAAGTAATCAAAGAGGACACTAATAGATGGAGAAATATACCGTGTTTGTGGATTGGAAGAATAAATATTGTAAAAATGAGTATACTACCCAAAATAATTTATACATTCAATGCAATCCCTATCAAGCTACCAACGATATTTTTCACAGAACTAGAACAAATAATCTCACAATTTGTATGGAAATACAAAAAACCTCAAATAGCCAAAGCAATCTTGAAGAAGAAGAATGGAAGTGGAGGAATTAACCTGCCAGACTTCAGGCTCTACTACAAAGCCACAGTCATCAAGACAGTATGGTACTGGCATAAAGACAGAAATATAGATCAATGGAACAAAATAGAAAGCCCAGAGATAAATCCATGCACCTATGGACACCTTATCTTCGACAAAGGAGGCAAGAATATAAAATGGACAAAAGACAGTCTCTTTAACTGGTGCTGGGAAAACTGGTTAGCCACTTGTAAAAGAATGAAACTAGAACACTTCCTAACACCATACACAAAAATAAACTCAAAATGGATTAGAGAGCTAAATGTAAGACCAGATACTATAAAACTCCTAGAGGAGAACGTAGGCAAAACACTCTCTGACATAAATCACAGCAGGATCCTCCAAGACCCACCTCCAAGAATATTGGAAATAAAAGCAAAAATAAACAAATGGGACCTAATTAAAATCAAAAGCTTCTGCACAGCAAAGGAAACTCTAAGCAAGGTGAAAAGACAGCCTTCAGAATGGGAGAAAATAATAGCAAATGAAGCAACTGATAAAGGATTAATCTCCAAATTATACAAGCAGCTCCTGCAGCTCAATTCCAGAAAACTAAGTGACCCAATCAAAAAATGGGCCAAAGAACTAAACAGACATTTCTCCAAAGAAGACATAAAGATGGCTAACAAACACATGAAAAGATGCTCAACATCCCTCATAATCAGAGAAATGTAAATCAAAACCACAATGAGATACCATTTCACACCAGTCAGAATGGCTGCTATCCAAAAGTCTACATGCAATAAATGCTGGAGAGGGTGTGGAGAAAAGGGAACCCTCTTACACTGTTGGTGGGAATGCAAACTACTACAGCCACTGTGGAGAACAGTGTGGAGATTCCTCAAAAAACTGGAAATAGAACTGCCATATGATCCAGCAATTGCACTCCTGGGCATACACACCGAGGAAACCAGAATTGAAAGAGACACATGTACTCCAATGTTCATTGCAGCACTGTTTATAATAGCCAGGACATGGAAGCAACCTAGATGTCCATCTGTAGATGAATGGATAAGAAAGCTTTGGTACATATACACAATGGAGTATTTTTCAGCCATCAAAAAGAATGCATTTGAATCAGTTTTAATGAGGTGGATGAAATTGGAGCCAATTATACAGAGTGAAGTAAGCCAGAAAGAAAAACATCAATACAGTATACTAACGCATATATATGGAATTTAGAAAGATGGTAACCTGAACCCTGTATAAGAGACTGCAAAAGAGACATAGGCATTGGGAGAACAGTCTTTGGGACTCTGTGGGAGAGGGTGAAGGTGGGATGATTGGGGAGAACGGCATTGTAGCATGTGTATTATCGTAAGTGACCAGTCCAGGTTTGACGCATGATAAAGGATGCTTGGGGCTGGTGCACGGGGATGACATGGAGGGAGGATATGGGGAAGAGGGAGGTGGGAGGGGGGTTCAAGAAAGGGAGCACATGTACACCCAGGGCGGATTCATGTCAATGTATGGCAAAATCAGCCAATATATTAATGTAAGGTAATTTGCCTCCAATAAAATAAAAAAAAAAAAAAAGAATACTGAAGTGGTTTGCCATTCCCTTCTCCAGTGGACCACGTTTTGTCAGAACTCTCCTCCACGACCCATCTGTCTTGGGTGGCCCTCTACGGCATGGCTCATAGTTTCACTGAGTTAGACAAGGCTGTGGTCCATGTGATTAGATTGGTTAGTTTTCTGTGATTGTGGCTTTCAGTATGTCTGCCCTCTGATGGAGAAGGCAATGGCAAGCCACTCCAGTACTCTTGCCTAGAAAATCCCATGGATGGAGGAACCTGGTAGGCTGCAGTCCGTGGGGTTGCTATGGGTCGGACACGACTGAGCGACTTCACTTTCACTTTTCACACATTGGAGAAGGAAATGGCAACCCACTCCAGTGTTCTTGCCTGGAGAATCCCAGGGATGGGGGAGCCTGGTGGGCTTCTGTCTATGGGGTCGCACAGAGTCGGACACGACTGAAGTGACTTAGCAGTAGCAGCCCTCTGATGGAGAAGGATAAGAGGCTTATTGAAGACTCCTGATGGGAGAGACTGACTGAGGGAAACTGGGTCTTGTTCAGATGGGTGGGGCCTTGCTCAGTAAATCTTTAATCCAATTTTCTGTTGATGGGTGGAGCTGTGTTCCCTCCCTGCTATTTCAGTTTGGTTCAGTCCCTCAGTCATGTTGGACTCTTTGTGACCCCAAGAATCGCAGCATGGCAGGCCTCCCTGTCCATCACCAACTCTCAGAGTTTACCCAAATTCATGTCCATCCCTGCTATTTACCTTGGGCCAAACTATGGTGGAGGTAATGAAAATAATGGTGATATCCTTAAAAAAATCCCATGCATGTACTGTGACACTCAATGCCCCCAACCCTGCAGCAGGCCACTACCAACCCACGCCTCCACTGGAGACTCCTGGACACTCACAGGCAAGTCTGGGTCAGTCTCTTTTGGGGTCACTGCTCCTTTCTCCTGGGTCCTGGTGCACAAGGTTCTGATTGTGCCCTCCAAGAGTCTATTTCCCAGTCCTGAGTAAGTTCTGGCAGCTCTATGGTGGGGTTAATGGTGACCTCCTTCAAGAGGGCTTATGCCATACCCAAGTCTGCTGCACCCAGAGCACCTGTCCCTGTGGCAGTCCACTGCTGACCCGTACCTCCACAGAAAACACCCAACAGTTCTGTCTCAGTCTCTGTGGGGTCCCTGGGTCCTGGTGCACACAAGGTTTGTTTGAGCCCTCTTAGCTTCCCTGACAGGAATGGAGTTTAATTCTAAACGCGAATTCACCCCTCCTACCATCGGGACGACGGAGAATGAGATGGCTGGATGGCATCACCGACTCTGTGGACATGAGTTTGAGTGAACTCCGGAAGTTGGTGATGGACAGGGAGGCCTGGCGTGCTGTGATTCATGGGGTCGCGGAGAGTCGGACATGACTGAGCGACTGAACTGATCTGAACTGAACCATCTTCCTTGGGCTTCTCCTTTGCCTGTGGACTTGGGGTATCTCCTCACAGCCCGCTCCAGCGCCTACCATCTTACTGGGGTTTCTCTGATCTTGGATGTGGGGTATCTCTTCAGGGCTGCTCCAGCAAAGCACAGCCACTGCTCCTGACCTTGGATGTGGGGTATCTCCTCTGGGTGCTCAGTTTAGTTCAGTTTAGTCGCTCAGTCGTGTCCGACTCTCCACGACCCCATGAATCACAGCACACCAGGCCTCCCTGTCCATCACCAACTCCCGGAGTTCACTCAAACTCATGTCCACAGAGTCAGTGATGCCATCCAGCCATCTCATTCTCTGTCATCCCCTTCTCCTCCCGCCCCCAACCTTTCCTATCATCAGAATCTTTTCCAGTGAGTCAACTCGTCTCATGAGGTGGCCAAAGTATTGGAGTCTCAGCTTTAGCATCAGTCCTTCCAATGAACACCCAGGATTGATCTCCTTTAGAATGGACTGGTTGGATCTCCTTGCAGTCCAAGGGACTCTCGAGAGTCTTCTCCAGCACCACAGTTCAAAAGCATCAATTCTTCGGCGATCAGTTTTCTTCACAGTCCAATTCTCACATCCATACATGACCACGGGAAAAACCATAGCCTTGACTAGATGGACCTTTGTTGGCAAAGTAATGTCTCCGCTTTTTAATATACTATCAAGGTTGGTCATAACTTTCCTTCCAAGGAGTAAGCGTCTTTTAATTTCATGGCTGCAATCAGCATCTGCAGTGATTTTGGAGCCCCCCAAAATAAAGTCTGACACTGTTTCCACTGTTTTTCCATCTATTTCCCATGAAGTGATGAGACCAGATGCCATGATCTTTGTTTTCTGAATGTTGAGCTTCAAGCCAAACTTTTCACTCTCCTCTTTCACTTTCATCAAGAGGCTTTTTAGTTCCTCTTCACTTTCTGCTATAAGGGTAGTGCTCAATACATGTTTAATGACTATGTCTTTCTGTGCTTATTTCTGTCTGCTGGGTTTCTTGGTAGTATTCAAGGTGCTTTACCAAATAGCTCCCACTAGATGTCAATGTTGTCCTGCTTGCAAATCCTATATACCTCATTTCCTCCTGCCCTTCCCCCATCTGGGTTTGGTTTCATTAGATTTAGAGCACAAATATGTTTATTTTTGAGTTAGAGGTCAGATTTTCCTCTAATTATTATCAGAATCCTTGCTTTACTTGCATGTTGTCATTGACTTCCTATTACTGTGGTTTTATTTGCTCATATTGTGCACATGAAGAACTCTATAGGTACTTAATAAAACTTGAATTAGAAAGAGAGGGTTTCTTTGAGGAGAGTGGTCTCCTACTTTAACTTACTGTTGTACTACCTATTTTTGAAAGATTAAGTAAATGCCTTGATATTACCAGGGTTTTAAACCAGATCTTAATCCTAATTCAGTGTAAATTAGAAAAGGGGGAAAAATTACTAACCTCTAACACAAAAGTAGCTTTTCCTTTGACTATAAATATAAGCAGTGATAATTTTTGGAACTAAGCCACAAGCGAAATCGCAATGTTTTATATCACAATTCCTGCTTCAGGGCTTTGCATTTGCTGTTCTTCTGCTTGGAATGCTTTGGCTCCCGATGTGTAGGTCTCAAATGTCATTTTGTGAGATGTCTCCAAATATCTTGTATAACTTCTCCCTCCCTCTTATCATTACTTCCATCTATTTCAGTCATAGGACTTACCTGACCTATTACGTCATCTGATACGTTAGACATTCTCTTGTTTATTGTCTGTATCCATTAGAATGCAAGCTCCAAGGGGCTGTGGACTTTGTATCTTTAAAAAAAAAATCTGTATCCCTAGAGCCAAGAACAGTGTCCAGCACAGAGAAGCTCTCAATAAATATTTATTGAATTAATGAATGAGTAAATGAGAACTAGCTTTACATGTGTATCTGTTTCTTGTCGCTGCAGTAACAAATTACTGATAGAAATTTATTATCTGACAATTCTAGAGGCTGGAAACCTGAAGCAGGTCTCATGGGACTAAAATCAAGGTGTCCTCAGGATTGTGTTCCTTCTGGATGCCCTAGGAAGAATCCATTTCCTTGTTTTTTTCCACTTTGTAAGGATTGCCCACCTTCCTTGGCCTGTGACCCCTTATTACTTCCATCATTATATTATCCATATTTTGGGGGGCCATTGTTCTGCTACCACATCGTCTGTGTTATTTTTTTAAAAATGACCTGGTTTTGGATGATTTCTTCTTTAAAAGGTCTCATTGGTGGTGTTATAACTAAGGGGGACATCAGTTCAGTTTGGTTCAGTTGCTCAGTTGTGTCTGACTCTTTGCAACTCCATGGACTGCAGCATGCCAGGCCTTCCTGTCCATCACCAACTCTTGTAGTTTATTCAAACTCATGTCCATTGACTCAGTGATGCCGTCCAACCATCTCACCCTTTGTTGTCCACTTCTCCTCCTGCCTTCAATATTTCCCAGCATCAGGATCTTTTCAAATGAATCAGCTCTTCACGTCAGGTGGCCAAAGTATTGGAGTTTCAGCTTTAGCATCAGTCCTTCCAATGAATATTCAGGACTGATCTTTAGAATGGACTGGTTGGATCTCCTTGCAGTCCAAGGGACTCTCAGGAGTCTTCTCCAACACCACAGTTCAAAAGCATCAATTCTTCGGTGTCTCACAACGAAGCATGACTACTGGAAAAACCGTAGCTTTGACTAGAAGGACTTTTGTTGGCAAAGTAATGTCTCAGTTTTTTAATATGCTGTCTAGGTTGGTCATAACTTTTCTTCCCAGGAGCAAGCGTCTTTTAATTTCATGGCTGCAGTCACCATCTGAAGTGATTTTGGAGCCCCCCAAAATAAAATCAGCCACTGTTTCCCCATCTGTTTGCTATGAAGTGATGGGACCAGATGCCATGATCTTAGTTTTCTAAATGTTGAGCTTTAAGCCAACTTTTTCACTCTCCTCTTTCACTGTCATCAAGAGGCTCTTTAGTTCTTCTTCACTTTCTGCCATGAGTGTGGTGTCATATGCATATCTGATGGTATTGATATTTCTTCCGGCAATCTTGATTCCAGCTTGTGCTTCATCCAGCCCAGCGTTTCTCATGATGTACTCTGCATATAAGTTAAATAAGCAGGGTGACAATATACAGCCTTAATATACTCCTTTCCCTATTTGGAACCAGCCTGTTGTTCCATATCCAGTTCCAACTGTTGCTTCCTAACCTGCACACAGATTTTTTCAAGATGCAGGTCAGGTGGTCTGGTATTCTCATCTCTTTCAGAATTTTCCACAATCTGTTGTGATCCACACAGTCAATGACTTTGGCATAGTCAATAAAGCAGAAATAGATGTTTTTTCTGGAACTCTCTTTCTTTTTCAATTATCCAATGGGTGTTGGCAATATGATCTCTGGTTCCTGTGCCTTTTCTAAATCCAGCTTGAACATCTGGAAGTTCACAGGGCCCATGGGACTGGATTATGAAGCAAACCCTATGTGTGTTGATTCCTTTTTTGTGTGAGGGCTTGACACAAAAAAGAAATCCCATGCTATACCTTTCTCTGCTTTTTCCCCAACCTCCCTGTTAAGGATATACCCGAACCCAGTCCTAGTACCACCTTTGACCTTATCATTCTCCTCTTCTCCCAAACTGACCTGAGGAAAGTCAACAGAGAAGGTGGCTCTGGTGAGGGAAGGAACAATAGGAGGGATCTAACAAAAACTGGAAATGTGCCGCTGTAGAAAACAAGAAAGATTCTGTCTTCATTTCTCTTCCCTTGAATCTGGATCCCATCCATAATCGACTTATGTGACCACAACTTTATCTACTACCCACACTGTCCTCACCTCTCCAGCATTAACTGGCTGATGAGAAGTCAAATACCCCAGTCACCTACCTGAGCATATCTCTTGCTACCCGCCCTCAAGTCTGCTCTGAGCTAGCCAACCTGGCTTCTTTGCTTTTCTTTGGGAACATCAGACCTGCCCTTCATCCTGCACCTTGCCATGGCTGTTCCCTCTACCTGGAATGCTCATCCCTAGTTTCAGTCTAACTGCCTCTATGGATGTTTTTGTCTCCATTTGTAAAAGACCTGCCAAATCTCAAAAGACTTTTCCAGGTCCTAGGATTTTGTAACTTCTCTAGCTGGTCATGGAACTTCTATGGCACAAATGATAAAAGAAGGAAATTCTCTTGTTGTTATGATTATATTCCACAAATTTGATTACTAAGAAATAAACTGGTAAGTAGCTTTTTATATAATTTTTCAGCTCTTGAGTATTATAGTCAGGATTTCTTAGCTAAATGGTTTCCTTTTCCATTTCTTTGGAAAATGTGGGTTCTAGTTTAATCACTTGGAATTTTATTGAACATGGTTATCTCAACTCCCGACTGAGCGACTTGACTTTCTCTCAACTCCATCAACTACATACTGTTTGATCTTAGAAAATTAAGCTTCTGAAAAAGTTAAGAGGTTATTTAGAGTTTTTCTTTTTTTTTTTTTTAAACTTGGACCCGAATGGAGCATTATGGGAGGATATCATAATAGCTAAAATTATAAATTATAGTTATTATACATCTTATATAAATCTATTTTTCTGGGAGAACATTCGTAGCTTTCATTGATTTCTCTAAGTAATCCATGACCTCCCCAAAGCTACAAGTCACTAGGTTAGATGATTTTCTAGGACATTTCTCATTTTAGACAATTTTTATTGCCTTTTACCTGCTAGGTACTGTAGAATGGTGACTGAAGAAAAACAGTAAAGTTCAGGCCCTTATGGAAGTCCATATATGGAAGGGGAAGCATATAAAACAGAGTAAAAACTTACAATAGACTGACAGGCTAAAGAAGGTATTCTGAAGATATCCCTTTGAAGATATTTGCTAGGATACTGGGTGAGATCATTTAGGACATAATCACAAGCCTTCAAACAGGTGATAGTGGAGGCTTAGCCCTCCAAGGTGGCGGTGGAGTTAAAGATGAAAGATGGAGATGAACTGAATGAATGTAAGGTGTTTTTTGGAGACAGCCTTGGCTAGACACAATTATGCATTGGATGTGGGAGTAAGAGAAACAGACAGGAGGAATCAGCTGAAGGACTCTCCAGCATTCTGGTTTGAAGAATCAGTGGCACCATTTCCTGAGATGGGGGAGTGCTGATGGCATTTCAGAGAGGCATTTCTAATTTGTAAAATAAAGTTCTTAAAGAGCTAGTGCCAGTCTATAATGGCTTTTCTGATGTGTTATCACTGGAAATCTCCATTAACTGGCCTGCTTTTAGATGTTCCCTTAAGTGACCATTCACTCAATAATGTTCAGTGATCCCCTCTTGTGTGCCTCCCATGTACTAGGTGTTGGAGGAAGTCATGGAGAGGACATAACCACTGTTGACCCACAAACTGGACCCAGGCAACTGGAGACTTCTCACCCCTTCCCTGTCCTCAGAATGTACATTCTACCCACTGTTCCCACAGTGGGAGCTGGTTTCAAGGACAAGACCTTGAGAAAGCATGTGTTTTGGGATCAACAGAAACCAGTTAAGGCCTCTGTATAAACTTTAGTACTCTGGTGGGTGGATGTAGGGATCTACTCCTCTAGAGGTCACCCAAGACAAGGCTTTCATGTAAGTGCTTTTGCTTTTTAAATCAAGCATGTACTGGTTTGGAGTGCTTTGGCTCTTTCTTTGGTCTCTTCTTGCCTTCCATGTGCAGGGGCTTCCCTGGTGATGCAGATGGTAAAGAATCTGTCTGCACTGTGGGAGACCCGGGTTCAATCCCTGAGTCAGGAAGATCCCCTAGAGAAGGATCTGGCAACCCACTCCAGTATTCTTGCCTGGAGAATCTCATGGACAGAGGAACCGGGAGGAGCTACAGTCCACAGAGTTGCAAGAATTGGACACGACAAGTGACTTAACACTCACTCAATGCCCTCGGTATACAAAAATCAGTTTCAGATTTCACCCAAGGAAATCCTGAGGTTGCAAACTAACAATTGATGAGCCATCATCCAAGAAATAGGCCTCAGGAAAGAGGTATCGGGTGAAATCTGACCTCTATGTGGGGAGGGGTGGCTTGTATATCAGTTGCTGGGGGACCACCATGTGACTACAGGGATGTCCCTAAACACCTGCTGGGCTGATGCATTTGTCTGAGGAACTGTTCAGAATGCACTGCAGCAAAGAAGACAAATGCATAGCTGTCTCTGCTGTGGGTAGGTTGGTGGCCTCCAATGTCCAACAAGAGGTTTAGGCTTGAGTTAGAAAGCAGAAGAGCTGAGGTTATGGAAGGATGTGCCTGGTCCACCACTCTACTAGTTTCAGGGCTGGCCGACAAGGTGGGAGAGCAGGATGATGAATGGAAGAAATTGACATGTCATTTTGCAAAGCTAGTGAGAGAGGAAAGGGACAGGGTAAAACCTTTAAAAGAAGGACATAGCCGTTGAGGACATGGCATAAACTGGTTAGAACCAACCAGGCCCAAGATGGTGGAAGATTCAACTTCTGGTTGACCTTGAACCTCATTATTCACTCATTGTAATACATTAGCATCTAAATGACATCCACAGGCACATGACAGCTCTGAGGCAGACCATAAAAGGCCGAAAAGTGGCAATGACCCAATTTCTGGTCATCTCCACCCTTTCCCCCAAACAGCTGGAATAATCCTTCCACTCATTAGCTTGTGAAATTACCCAGCTCATAAAAACTAACCACCGCATATTTTGGGGGCTTTAGCATTTTGAGATGGCCCATACTCTATCTGTGGAGTGTTTCTCCCAGGGCCACTCTCACCCTCCGAGGCAAACTGCATTCTGTCTATGGAATGTAAGCCTGCTTTCACTTTAACTGCTTTCTCAGTAAAGATGCTTTCACTTTACTATGGTTTGCTCTTGAATTCTTTCCTGCACAAAGCTAAGGATTCACATTTGGTGGCCCATCCCAGGGACTCACTCAAGTTCTGGGACATGACCCTCCTCTGTGTCCTCTCAGGAGGGCACAAGCTGCCTGAGATTAAAGTCCAAATGCTTTGACAAAACCTGAGTGGGGCTCTAAGAGGCAGAATCCCTGGAAAAGTGAGGAGGCGAAGAGGAGGATGAAGTTGTGATTGACAGTGAAATCACCCCATGCTGCCAATCCCTAAGACAAAGGAAAATAAAAGCAAAGTAACAGCAGCCTAGTCAGCAGGGCAGCCCTCAGTTTAGGAAACATCCATGATGAGAGCCTTTGGGCTTATTGAGATAGCGGCCAAGTTCTAGCAAACGATCAGGGAAAGTATCCAGGCACGATTAGTGCAGTTATGGGATATGAGAGGTGATGGCATTTCTCTGATCAGTGGAAAGCACAGGCCATGAGCATCATCACCACACATCCAGCCCTCATGCAAAAACTACATGGTGCTTGGATAAATCTAGCCCACAGGGAGGCCTGGCCCAGTGAAGCACATGGAACATGGAATCCTGGAAACCTATAGAGGAGATGCAACAAATTCTTTGGCAGTCTGGAAAGAGATGAATCATCAATGCCTCTGTCTTTAAAGGCTTTGATCAGGCCACTTTCTTCATAGGAACAAGGGCCAAGATAGTCTAGCCTGCCTCCAGCACCTGGTATGGGATGCCAATACCATGCTGAACCCAGTAGTGGGTTAATACATTTACGATGTTAGGCAATACACTGCTTGGGGAAACTGACAAATCCTGCGTGGGATATGGCTGTGGGAAGGACCCAAGACATATAGGGAGCTCTAAAAGTCCAACTGGCTCTAAAGTGTCCTGTAAAAGTAACTTGGAGGCAAATATGCTTTGATCCCCTTGCTGCCAGGATGCCACCTGAAAAGATAGATTTGGCAACCCAGCACTGCGTTGGTTGGCCTGTGCAAAATCTTAAAACATGAGTGACAGTTTAGACCTGTCCAAATTGCCAGTGTCATCCCTAATGCTCTGCCTGCTTCAGCAGAAGCTTCATGGATACAGTCCTATTTGGAATGGGTGCCTCCCTTGCCCCAGGTATAGGATGCAGGCCAAGATCACCTCCAGGTAAGAGCCACTGGAGGCAATCAGAGGCCTAATGTGGAGCTCACTATTTACTGGACTCTCAGATATAATAACTAAAAGGTGATGGCTCTGGTTGGTATTGGAGCCTAATGTGCTCTGACACATGGTCACCTGTAGAAGTTTCCTTGTCTTCTTACCCATGATTTCAGAAAGCAAATGGTTATGGTTGAGAAGACCCCTTCAACACTGCAAATTTGATGTTCTCCCCACAAGAACATGAGGTTTTTATGTCTCCAATACCAGAGAATGTATTGGGTATTGATACCCTACAAGGTCAAACTCTCAAGCCTTCATACGTGAATACTGCCTCTGGGTTAGAATAATCAAAGAGGTGCTGAGGGGCAACAGCTACTGGGAGCCAGTAGCCCACCGCTTCTGTGAAGAGGGCTGCTGTGAAACGATGTCAGTTTCCTGCAGGGGTCGGAGGGTCATAAGGAGACAGGAGAAACTGTGCCCAATGGGTATTGTATGCCCTGCCCAGAATTCTTTTAGCTGGTATGGTTGGTAAAAAAAGTCAGATGGCTCATGGCAACTGACCATGGGCTGCCGAGAACTAGAGCAAGGTAGGACACCCAGTCTGTGCAGCTTTATGCCCAACATCACCCCTATCTTACAAACCTTGGCCATAGTTCTAGGAAGGGACAATGCTGTGTTGCCTTTTCTAGTACACCTTGGGCTACCGAATCACAAGATCAGTTTGTCTTCATGTGGGAAGGACAAAAATACTTCCAAGTGCTTCCCCAAGGCCGCCTACACAGCGTCACCACCTGTCATGGGATGGGACCCCAAGTCCTGTCCCTGTTCTCCTTCTCCACATCAGGATAAGGGGCCCTGGACTACATGGATGATATCATGTTAACCTGTGAAGACTTGCCTCTGCTGAAGGACACTCTGAAAACTTAGCTGGAACACCTGAGAGGAAAGGACCGGTGGTGAACTCACAGAAAATTCAAGCCCCAGTCACTGTCATAAAGTTTTTAGGAATCATGTGGTTGGGTAAGATTCTCACTGATCCAGAGGCTGTGATTGATAAAATATAAGCCTGTCCAATCCCTAAGAACTTGAAAGAGGAGCAAACCTTTGTAAGGATTTGGGGTTTGGAGGACTTTCATTCCCCACCTGGCAGAGTGCCCCATCCCTCAAGCCTCCTTGTAAAGAAAAGGTATGTGTGGGACTGGGGATCAGAGCAGCAAGCCGCCTTTGAGAAGGAAGAGCACTAATGAAGCAGATGAAAGCTCTGGGCATCTCCCAAGCAGGGCTGCCCTTTGAGTTCAGTGTATCTGTGACCCTGCAAGGTATGGGCTGGGCACTGTGGCAGAGACAGCAGAAGAGAGTACCCGTAGGAGTTTGGTCCCAGTTCTGGGAGGGGGCAGAAATCCCCTGGATGTCATAGAGCAACAGCTCCTGGCAGTATACACAGCGCTCCTCCAGGTAGAGCCTCTCATGTAGGCAAGAATTTCCCTTTCTATCAAGGGATGGGTTGAGAACATATTCCATCAACCCACCTCTGCCATGGCTCAAACTCCCATGCTACATAGCAGCTTTTTCACAGCAGAGGAGCACCTTTCTGCCAGCTCAATCTCTAGATATGTGGGTGCTAGAGTATGCAGACCCTCCAGATGCCCCTCCCCTATTTCTGTGGCAGCCTCCGTGGCCTGTAGAAGTTAATGGGAGAAATTCCTGCTGTGCCTGGTATTCTGATGAGTCTAGTCAGGGCAACCAGTCCAGGTGGACTGCAGCCTAACACTGACACCATCTGGATCAAAATAGGAATGCACCCTAGCAGCCAGTGGGTTGAACTCAGAGCAGTTTGGCTTCTCATCGCTCAGGAGCCCCAGCCTTTAGCTCTTTGCATTGACAGCTGGTATGTTCTAAAGGGATCAATCCTGTGGCTTGAACAATAGGAAGCTGAGAAGTGAATGATTATGAATAAGCCCTATGGGGTCAGGATATCTGGAAAGACATCTGGGTTCATCTGCAAGATCCTGGGGCTCACTGTCTTTTAAAGTCCTACCTGGTAAGGCACTGATAGCCCCCAGCAATTAGGAAACTTGGGTGCAAACTTTAGCAACCTAATCCTGTAGCTAAAGCAGACTGTGTGTATAGAAAGAGCAACCACCTTAGTCCCTGGGTGACATATTGCCAAGAATGCGGGATCATCCTTGAAGTACAATGACTTGTTTAATGCAGTAACAGCATGTTGTTTATTCTAAACAACACCCAAGACAGCTAACTGCCAAAGGAGTCTGGAGCTATTCACTGGAGTTCTCAACCAGTGAGGGATTGCAAATTGATTATATTAGCCCCTGCCTTCAAGTTGTTGTTCAGTCGTTCCGTTGAGTCTGACTTTTTGTGACCCCATGGACTGCAGCACACCAGGCTTCCCTAGCCTTCCACTATCTCCTGGAGTTTGCTCAAACTCATGTCCATTGAGTTGATGATGCCATCCTGTTGTCCCCTTCTCCTTCTGCCCTCAGTCTTTTATAGCATCAGGGTCTTTCCCAATGAGTCAGCTCTTCACATTGGGTGGCCAAAGTATTGGAACTTCAGCTTCAGCATCAGTCCTTCCAATGAGTTTTCAGGGTTGATATCTTTTAGGATTGACTGGTTTGATCTCTTTGCTGTCCAAGGGACTCTCAAGAGGCTTCTCCAGCACCACAGTTTGAAAGCAGCCATTCTTCGGTGCTCAGCCTTCTTTATGGTCCAACTCTCACATCTGTGCATGACTGCTGGAAAAGCCATAGCTTTGACTATACGGATTTTTGTTGGCAAAGTGATGTCTCTGCTTTTTAACATGCTGTCTAGGTTTGTCATAGCTTTTCTTCCAAGGATCAAGCGTCTTTTAATTTGATGGCTGCACTCACCATCCACAGTGATTTTGGAGCCCAAGAAAATAAATTCTGTTACTCTTTCCATTTTTTTCCCCATTTTTTTTTTTTTGCCATGGGACTGAATGCCATGATCTTACTTTTTTGAATGTTGAGTTTTAAGCCAGGTTTTTCAAGTGAGGGTTCTAAATATTCCTTTGTTTATGTGGTCACTGTATCTAGCCTAATCCAAGTTTCCCCTGTTATCACTCAAACCAGGCTGTCATCCTTAGGGGATTAGAGAAGCTGAGGACCATGATCAGGCAGCTTCGTTGACTAGACAGTGATTGGCAATCACATTTCAAAGGTCATGATATGCAAGACTAGGCAAAAGAGCATGGCACCAATTGGAAGCTCCATCTGCCCTAGACCCCACAGCAGCAGTGTTGGTAAAAAGGATGACTAAAATATTAAAGCAGCAGATTAAATTACTAACAAGGAAAACACCTTGGCCAGGTCAAATGAAGTACTGCCCTAGGTTTTACTGCATTTGAAGGATCAGCCAGTAGGGCCTATTGACCCATATGCCAGACTGGCATCTCCACTGAGACCAACACCTTGTAGGTACAGAAGTCTCCAGAGACTCTCACTGTTTATCATGTGCTGTGCTGCCAAGGAGACCACGCCCCATCACGCGCAGGGAAGGCGTTATCTACTGGAACTGGCACTCACACCCCTGGGTGAGGGGAGCTACTCAGTTTCCTCTGGGATCCTGTTGTCCTGCTGTGAGTTGTATAGTGAAACACACTATACTGGGAACGGAACATACACCACTGAAAGAAGGGAGAGGATGGCTATCCTGTTCTGCCTTATCCTGCCCCCAGTCTGTCTCCTCACACTGGACAACGGTGCTTCCTCCAGTCAACGTGTATGGTTTGCACAACCAATCAGATTCCTAAAGCCGCTGCCACATTAACATACCAGGATCAGTCCACAAGTGTAGTTCTCGCAGAAGAGGAAGATCTTCCCATAAAGGTTTCTACTAAATATTTGTCTTTTTGACTTTAGACTTCTGTCTATAATGTCTGGTCGTGGGATAGGCACTGATGAAAATACCTTTCCACAGTGGCCCCTTTGTATATTTATCTGGCAAAGGAATCAATTCAGCTGTTAGGTGGGTAGGAGACTGCCCCTCTTGAGCTCATCAGAATTGCCATGTTAGGTACCACCACCACAGGGAGGGGACTGGAAGGCCCTAAAGCAGTACATTAAGGAAGAACAAGCCAGGACAATACTCTCAATTCATTTGGTATGACCCATACTGATCTAGAACCCTGGCCTGTGGCACCCACGATCAATAACACTGAGCATGGACACTCTTTTTCTGTCAATCAAATTATACAGTGAGTCCATCAAACTTCCTGACTGGAAGGGTCCTAAAAATACTACCATCAGAACTAGGGTGGCTACTTTCATATTTGGGATGGATTCATGTAGTTCAATCCAGGTTATGGAAATTTGAGCACTTGGGTGCCCCTGCATTGGGAACAGAAAGATCACTCCAAACAGAACCAACCCCACTGCAGGGAATATGGAATGAATATCATGAGAACTGTGTAGTCATTCTATTATGACTGGATTGGCATTGACTGGCCATGTTGTTCCGGTCTATCACAATAATTTATTATTAGCTCCAAATGGGGCTGAATGGTTGTATGACACAGCTATTTGGCTGTGACTTTCACTTGGGTGGTTGGGCCATTTCACTCTGGCTTTTCCCTGGGCACAGGGGAGAATGTGCCTCCTAGTATCAAACTTGCAAACTTCTCTCTCCGCAAGGCCAGATGGGCACATGCTGTTTTCTACTGGTACAGTTACTTGCCTGCTGTCTTTGCCTTCTCTCTTGGCTTGGAGAATATTATTAAATTCACCCAATAAACCTTAAATGATAGCTGGCAAAGCCCATCTTTACTGAACCTTAATGGTCTCTAATGAGAAAAACTGTCCTCCAAAGTAGAATGTGAAAGTGAAAGTTGCTCAGTCATGTCTGACTCTTTGTGAGCCCATGGACTGTAGCTTGCCAGGCTCCCCTGTCCATGGAATTCTCCAGCCCAGAATACTGGAGTGGGTTGCCATTCCATTTTACAGGGGATCTTCCCAACTCAGATCTCCCACATTATAGGCAGATTCTTTAACATCTGAACCACCAGGGAAACCACAAAATAGACTGTACTTAGACATTATTGTTCCTTCACAGGGAGGCACCTGTGCCATTATCCAGACAGAATGCTATGTGTTCATATCTGATGCTAATATGTCAGCTTTACTAAATCACTTGAGGGCACAAGTGAATGACCAGAGTGATCTGACCTTTAGCCTAGGGGATTTATAAATCAGTGCTATGCATCATGGGGTTCTTAGTGGGAAAATTATTACCTATTTGGGAATCATCGTAATCTTTTTTCTCTTGCATGTGCTTCTGTTGCTGTGGTATCAGCTTCCAGTGCAGCCAGATGGCTGCCAAACAAGCCACCTCCATGTTAGTAAAACCCTTTCTAACATCTCAGGGTATGTCGAGGAAGGGGGCATGTAGGATGATTAGGGCCAGTCAGGAGGGTTGGAGTGTTGGAGGAGGTCACCAAGAGGATGTGACCTCTGACCTGGACTCAGGCGATTGGAGACTCCTTACCCGTCCCTTGTCCTTGGAATGTATATTCTGCTCACCGTTCCCACAGTGGGAGGTGGACACAAGGACATAGCCTTGAGAGAGCACATCCAACAGGGAACATCTGACTATGTGACTGAGCCCATTAAGGCCTGGGTATAAACTTTGCAATTCTGGTGGGTGGGTGTGAAGATCTATTCCTCTTGAGACCTCCCAAGGCAAGCCTCATTTGCAATTTCTCTTGCTGGTTAAACCTTCCACTTACTAATCTGAGGTGACCTGCTTCTTTTTTTGATCTCTCCGGGCCCTCCTTGTCTGGAGGACAGTTTCAGATTTCACTTGTAAGACTCCTGAGGTGCAAACTAATGCTAGGTATGGATGGGACACAGATCTTGACTGCAGTCATCTCAAATACATCTTCAGTTATAAAAGGCAGATTATGATATATTTAAATAGCAAGACTAAGACTATAATACTAGAGATATCTAATTTGCTTTCTGAAAACTTCTAAGTGTGCTGGTTTTGCTTTCCTCAATATCCCATTTCTTTACCTTTAAAGGTAATAATCTATTTATTACACAATAGAACTTTACTTAACCTAGATGATTTAGACATGGACATGGCATTATTTTTACTACTTCTGCTACATGAACTGTGCTAAAACCTTTGACTGTGTGTATCACAACAACCTGTGGAAAATTCTTAAAGAGATGGGGATACCAGACCATCTTACCTGGTCTCCTGAGAAACTTGTATGGGGGTCAAGAAGCAACAGTTAGAACCAGACATGGAACAATGGACTGGTTCACAATTGGAAAGGAGTATGTCAAGGCTGTATATTGTCACCCTGCTTATTTAACTTATATGTAGAGTACATCTGTAAAATGCTGGCTGGTTGACTCACAAGCTGGAATCAAGATTGCCAGGAGAAATATCAACAACCTCAGATAATAAAGGCAGAAAGCGAAGAGGAACTAAAGAGCCTCTTGATAAGGGTGAAAGAGGAGAGTGAAAAAGCTGCTTTGAAACTCAACATTAAAAAAATTAAGGTCATGGCATCCGGTCCCATCACTCCATGGCAAATATATGGGGAAACAATGGAAACAGTGACAGACTTAATTTTCTTGGGCTACAAAATCACTGAAGATGATGACTGCAGCCATGAAATTAAAAGACACTCGCTCCTTGAAAGAAAAGCTATGACCAACATATTGATCATAGACAGCATATTAAAAAGCAGAGACATCACTTTGCTGGCAAAGGTCCATATAGTCAAAGCAGTGGTTTTTCCAGTAGTCGTGCATGGATGTGAGAGTTGATCCATAAAGAACACTGAGCACCAAAGAATTGATGCTTTTAAATTGTGGTGTTGGAGAAGACTCTTGAGAGTCCCTTGGAGTGCAAGGAGATCAAATCGGTCAATTCTAAAGGAAATCAACTTTGAATATTCATTGGAAGTACTGATGCTAAAGCTTCAACACTTTGACCCTCTGATACAAAGAACCTACTCATTAGAAAAGACCCTGATGCTGGGCAAGATTGAAGGCAGGAGAAGGGGACCATCCAACCATCTCAGTCTCTGTCGTCCCCTTCTCCTACCCTCAATCTTTTCCAGCATCAGGGTCTGTTCCAATGAGTTGGCTCTTCCCATTAGGTGGCCAAAGTATTGGAGCTTCAGCTTCAGCATCAGTCCTTCCCGTGAATATTCAGGTTTGATTTCCTTTATTTTGACTGATTTGATCTCCTTGTAGTCCAAGGGACTCTCAAGAGTCTTCTCCAGCACCACAGTTTGAAAGCATCAATTCTTCAGTGCTCAGCCTTCTTTATGGTCCAACTCTCATATTTATAAATGACTACTGGAAAAGCCATAGCTTTGACTATATGTCAAAGAGACTATATGTCAGAGACAAAGTGATGTCTCTGCTTTTTAATACGTTGTCTGGGTTTGTCATTGCTTTCCTTCCAAGGAGTAAGTGTCTTTTAATTTCATGGCTGGAGTCACTGTCCTCAGTGGTTTTGAAGCCCAAGAAAATAAAGTCTGCCACTGTTTCCATTTTTTCCCCCTTAAATTTGCCATGATATGATAGGACCAGATGCCATGATCTGTTTTGTGACTGTTGAGTTTTAAGCCAGCTTTTTCACTCTCCACTTTCACCTTCATCAAGAGCCTTGATGACACACAATGTCATCATTGGATGACATTCTAGGATGAGGGTGGGGCAGTCAATCACATTGACACAATGTCAGAAGATTTGGGTCGACTTCAGGGACATCATTTCCTTATTTGTTACATGGAGTAATTCTACTTGTCTCAGAATATTGTGAGGGAAAAATGTGACAGATGAGAAGGTCTTTGTCATTGTTAAGATGACCACACTCTTCTTCCCTGGAGCCAGTGGCTCTAGCATGGCAGAAGGAAGACTTCAGGTTTCTATGTCATTTGTTTTCTCTGATGTCTTCCTACATCTTTCCTGACTTGCCCTCCTGTCAAAAGTCATCAGTCCCACATTTATAAAACATCAAGCCTGAGGTTTCTCTCAGGCTACACACACACACACACAAACATACACACATCCTACCCCAGCATTGGCTGGCCTCCAGCCTTCTGAAACATGCATTCTGTAAGTTTAAAGGGAAGTTGACAGGAGTCATCTGGGCTCTGTGATCATGGAATCTGCTCCTGCTGGACATTCCCTGGACCTGAAGGGATGCTGGCCTCAGGCAATGCCATGGGCCTCCCCCTTTTCACCTGACCCTTTCTCACCCCATGTCTGTGGGCCCTGGAGAGCAGCTGCAGAAGACTGGTTGACCTCCCAAGGCAGCTCCTGAGAACTGGCTGCCAGTGATTTTTCTCAACTGGGGCCTTCCAAGAGATGGACACATTTCCTGGTCCTAAAGTGAAGAAATTAGAAACAGAAAGAGACATGGAAAGATGTTCTGCTGAAAATAAACCCCTTCTCTCTCCCTGAGCAGTTGAATAAAAGTTCTTTTTCATTTGGATATATTTTGTTTTAAAAGTTCTATTTAACAGTTTTTTTTTTTTTTTTTTTTTTACATAGGTCAGAAGTTTGTTTTAAAAACCCACTAGAATTTTCTCTTTTTCTATAAGCTCTTCCTGGTGAGGCTGCTTCTTGAAGCACTTACAGAAGTTCTCATAACTGTTTGAATACTTTTCCAAAGGCAATGGCATTTTAGACCTCCAGGTGACCTCCTTCAGTCTCTGGACATGCAACACTTTCTCACTTCAGCTACTTAAAGGCAAAGAAAGGGCCATAGAATCCCCCCAGCTCATGTCATGCAAGTGAGCAGTAGATACCCTCTGGGTCCTGGGGAGAATATAAGATGGCTTCTCCATGTGCTTCAGGAATAGATGTGGTCTTTTCGAGATATTCCACTTTTGGCAGACTCTTGACCACAGACTCCTTTCCTTACTGAAAGGAGTTGGGATAAGAATGTATCCTGTGACTGTTGTTAGTATCCATCCACAATTATGAGTCTTAATTATGGGTTTCCCAGAGAAAGCACGTGGAAGGAGATACTAATTCCTCTGCCTTATTCACATATTTTGAAAATTCTCACTGGCATCTTTCTGGTTTTAACTCAGTTTTCCTGTCATGGAGATGAGTTGTCTTTATATATTTCTTTGTGTGATTATTTGTTTAGAGTTTATCTCTCTCTTGTTCTGGGCTGCAGTGAGGGCTTTGATCATTCATCATCACTGAATTCTTAGGGCCTTGCACTGTGCCTGATACAGAGTCAACTCTCAAATATTTGGTGGCATTGTTTTTATTTAATCCTTATAAAAGCCGTATGGATAAGCCATGTTATTATATCCATTTAACAGATGAAGAAACTGGGACTGTAAACTACTCACTCACATCCCCCAGCTGGAAATCCAGATCTGAATTATTAAATTTTAAGCCCTTGATTTGTTTATTTATGTATTTTTGACTGTGTTGGGTCTTTGTTGCTGCACAGGTTTTTCTCTAGTTGAGGGTTCTAGAGTGAAAACTGGATGGGGGGGCTACTCTCTAACTGTGGTGTACAGGCTTCTCATTGTGGTCGTTTCTCTTGTTGCGGAGCATAGGCTCTAGGTTGTACAGACTTCAGTAGTTGTGGTTTCTGAGCTCTAGAGCAAAGGCTCAATAGTTGTGGCACACAGGCTTTGTTGTTCTGTGGCACGTAAGATCTTCCCAGACCAGGGATCAAATCTACGTCTCCTATGTTGGCAGGCAGATTCTTTACCACTGAGCCACCAAAGGGAAGCCCTAAGCTCCTGCTTTTGATGAATGCACTATAAATGCTCCTGGTAGGGGAGGGAGTAGAAAGAAAGTGAATACACTGTACAATCCTATGAGAAATTAGCAAGGAGTAAAAAGGAGGGTTTAACAATATGCTTTAGGCAAGAACTCTCTGGAAGGCAATTTCTAATGGCAAGTACTGGCTCTGGAGTGCATTTGGTCTGACCAGTTACATTAATATTTGTTTTGGCAAATCAGGGTTAGAAACTTTTAACTTTCTCTCTTGGCAGTCATTGGACTTTAAAAAAAAATCTATAAATGGATTAAAAAAATTAATTGTGTATTTCAATTAAATGATTTTTTTTTGTTTTAAAATGTGAGTTAGCAGTCTATTTCAAATTTATTTTGTGTTGCAATTGTTGAAATAGTAATTCACCAGCTATAATTTAGTATTTTACCTGGAGGAAAGGTGGGCACTATCATTTTTTGAGTAAAGCATTATACACTAGGTCCTTCACATGACTATAAGATGGCATCTTTTAAGACAGTCTGTGTGTTTTACCTGGTATTACTATCTCCCATAGTGCTGAGTAAAAGGTTGGGGTTTCTAGGCTTCTGCTCTGGGTTCTGCCTTTATGAGTCTCAGGCAAATTTTGAGATCTTCCAAGGGCACCATTTGAATTGAGTGAAGGGGGAAAAGTTAGGTGGCAATAAAGGATTTTTCTGGGTTAAAAGTTCAATGAGTCCCTGACTCCAGATGGGTGTTCTGGTCTCTTTTTTATAGCCCTCTCTCTTTAGGAATAGTGGAAGGGCAAGGCAGGCAAACCCACTGTTCAGCCAACACCTGCACAGCCTGTCTGACAGGTGTGCCCTGAGAATAAACAGTTTCTATGTATGTTGGCCAAGCGCTGAGCCTGCAGACTGCAGCTGGCCTCCTGGGCTTCTGTCGACCCCTTGGCTGCCACATCAGGCTTTGGAATGTCCAAGTCTCTGGCAACTATTCAATCGTTTGCTTTTTCTCTTCCTAAGAGACAGTCAAGGGCATTGGGGGGCTTGTTACTTTGGGAAGCCTGCCACATTTACAAATATCTTGTAATCCCTAATGAGTGACAGATTTATTTGACAATTTTTGATAAGTGGGTTGTTTGTGACTCGCTGACGGAAGGAATTATTTGTAATTCCAACTTGAAAGGCTGACCATCTGAGGGTGATGACTAAGTGAGTGTGCGTAGTAAAAGGTCATTCATCGTTGCTTAACATCCTGTCATATATCATCTTCTGATCTTTCTGTTTTTATTGTTTTGATCTAAAAAAATCTTTTAAAATGTGAGAGCTGGAAATTGGGAAATGACAGAACTATTTATGGCCCCCAAAAGCAGCTGACTTCTTTCAGATACACGCATTATAAACATGTTGTGTTAAAATCTCAATCCTTTGCTTTTGATTTTAATTACTTGGAATTCGTTGAACTTGAGGGACCCTGGGTTCTGTTTCCTGCTGAGATTCAGTAATGGTGACATTCTGACTTGGCCGAGATAGCATCACTCTGCTGAGTCATGGTTCTCTCAACTGCGTCCAGGTCCCCACAAACTGAAGAACTAGAATTTGGTCACTTTGCAGGTGTCTGGAACTGTTCCCAGTGCCTATTGCTAAATACAGAGAATAGCTATAAACTTTTTGCTTTACAAACCTGCAAAGTGCTCTCTTCTTTCCTGCCAGGGCTCCACCTTAGTTGTTTAATGTACAGGACTATCTGTTAAGGATTGGTTCCACTTATAGTTCATCAGTTGGGTAATCAGTTGTGCTCTGTCACTTATGTGAAGTTTTCTCATTTAACCCTTACAACACTCTTAGAGGTAACTGCTGTTACTATTTTCAGGTAAGGACTGATTAGCTAACTTGGCTGAAGCCATTTAACAAATAAGTGACAGAGCCAAGATGTGAACCCAGGGAGATCTGACACCAGGGCTGTGCTGTTATTATCTGTGATTCATTGTAAGTTAAGTGACGCTAGTTCTTGGCCACTTACACCAGCATGCAGTCTGGGGGATGTGTAAAACTGGTCCTGGTAGGAGAGGAGGGGAAGGAGCAGCAAGGACCAATCAGATGCAAGAAGGGAGCTACCCTGAGCAAATTCTTCCAAGTTATTGGGAAAGAAACTTACCAACTTAAAATACCAGGGTGAAGAACTCACCAATTCATATCATAAGTTTTTGTAAACAAAATATAATATTTTGGGGTTCAAAGATTCCTAAATAATATGAATATCTTGTTCATAGGGAAAGATGAACTAAGGGAAAGGATGAGATTTCAAAGGTGGAAGCCAGGATGTAGACAAGCTGACTTGTCCAGCTCATTGGTAATCAATGGCTGATTCTTTTCTTGAGAGATATAAGTCTCTATTGAAATACATTTTCAAAGGCTTAAGGCAAACAGGGGCTGAGAAAGGAACAATGGAAAGATAATGATGAAAAGTAAATTAACACACAATTCATGAATTTACCAAAGACAGCTAAAGAGATATGTTTTGCATATGTTTGCTTAAATGTGTAATATTTAAAGTTTATCAGAATTTTTATATGTGTAGTGATAGGTATACTGTTTTCATAATTAAAGCAGAGTCTTGTGGTCACAGAAGGAAGAAAAAGAGTTCTGCAGTTTATTATTATTTTTTTATTCTGTGATATGTCTTGAACATCTATTCTTTTTTTCCTGTAATTAGAACATCTGTTTATTTAATGGCAAGTGATATGCATGTGACTGTATTTTTTTTTATTGAAGTAGAGTTGATTTACAAGGTTATGTTAATTTCTGCTGTACAGCAAAGTGATTCAATTGTGAGCATCTATTCTTGTCAGTACATAAAAATCTGTTTGTTTTTAACTTATTTCATATTTTGCAGTTATTTATTTAGTTAGTTATTTGTTACCTCTCTAGCAGTGGACCACTGAGGCCGTTTACATTCTTTGCAGGTACAAACAGTGTCTCAGAGGACTTCTTTGTGTGGCCTCCTGTGTAGCTGTCCCTCCTCTGGAGAGTGATGGCTGGGAGCAGAGCTGATTGACCCTTCCAGTTGCCTCATCGCTGCACCCATCACTGCCCAACCACACTGCCCTTGGGCTGTTGCTCACTGAGGACTGAGTATGGCAGGGTTGCTGTGCCTGCTGAGGACACACAGGATTCCAGGACACCTGTGGCTGACGTCTTCCCAGTGAACCGCTTTATGTTTTCTCCAAACTGCATTGTGGTCTGAGGATCATCCTCACCAATCTTCCTCTCTTTTCTCCTTTCAAAGATGTCAGATCTTGGTCATAGTCTGATGGGTCTCTCTGCTTTTCCCCGGCCCTTTTCCCCTATTCCTTACAGATGTTTTCTCCAACAGATCTTTTGCACATCCACTCTGGTTTTGGCATCTGCTTCTCAGGGGACCCAAGCTGATATGTTCCTTGAACATATTTGTAAGCATTTCTCTGGGAAAAACTCAAGGATATAAAAGTTGAGGGCCATGAAGTATGTATGTATGTGTATATCTGTCTATGTATTTATTTAACTTTTTATTGGTATAAATGAGAAAGAAGTGCATAACTAAGTAGCTCAAGAAATTTCACAAACAGAGCACATCTATAAAGCCAGATTAGGAAACAGAACATTATCAGCTCCTCAGCAGCCCTCTCCTGCCCCTTCCAGTCATCTCTCGTCTCCCACAGGCTGACTGCTCTCTGCCATCAACACCATAGATTGTTTAGACTGTTTTTCAGCTTTATCTAAATGAAATCATACAATATGTTCTCTAGTGTCTGGCTTTTTCTCTCAACATTATGTCTGTGAGATTAATCCATGTTCATTTGTTATCACTGCTGTGTAATACTCCACTGTGTGACTAAACCACAATTTATTTCATCATTTTATTATTATTATACTTTACAGTTTGGGGCAATTAAAAGCAGTGCTAAAATGAACAGTCTTGTACAAGTCTTTTGATAGACATGTGTCTGCATTCTGCCGGGTGTAGATCTAGAAGTGGAAATGCTGGGACACAGAGTAAGTGTATGTTCTACTTTAATAAGTGGTTGTGTAAATTTATACTCCTTCCAGCAAAGTGAGGGAGTTGCTCCTCTTACTTACCAGCACTTAGTGTTATTGCCTTTTTCTGTTTCGGCCATTCTAGTGAGTATGTCTCTATATTGCATTATGGTTTCAGTGTGCTTTGATCTGATGACCAATGAAGTTGAGCACCTATTAATACATTTATTTGTAACTTGAATATCCTTTTCTGTAAAGTGCTTGTTCTGGTCTTTCGCTTATTTTCCTATAGGAGTATCTGTTTTGCATTGATTTTTAGGAATTCTTTATATTTTCCAGAAATTAGGGTATGTGTATTTTAATTTTAATAGACATGACTAAAACACCTTTCAGGGTGAATGAAACAGTTTAAATGCCAAAGGGACACTTTCCATTGTTCTGGAAGAAGACCATGTACCAGGTTATATTAAATTAATGTAGCTTGTAAAGGAAATCCTCACTTGCATGGTAAGCCTTACCATAGTTTCTTCCTTCCCTCAGTGAAGCCAGTCCCCTTCCTTCTATATTGTGAACTTAGGATAAGCTCACAAAGGAATTTTTGTTAAATTGTTATCTCTGGGGATCAGAAACCAACAATCTAAGCAGCCTACCCCTACATATCCTCACAGCATCTGAATAGGTGTATCTGGTTCTCAGCTAGAACAATGCAACAGTGATTTATACTCTCAGTTATCTTGCTCAGTGAGCTAAACATCAGAAACTTAGGAGTCTTCCTTTTCCTAGTGTTTGCGTGAGTATATTTCAATACTACTTCTAAGGCACCAAACGTGTTATAAATAATAATCTAGAAGTAACTGGAGTGAAATGAATTGACCTTGTAGTTATTATGTTATTCTTCCTCATGTAAGAGGTTTCTGCAGCTGAGAGTGGCCTGAGCTGGCAGGCTTAGAAGTGCACCAGGGCAGGACTGCTTCTTACAGAGACATGCTATAAGATGGAGACTTTCCTGTCCAGTCTTCAGTGTTGAATATCTGAAAACAAAACGAAACAATTTGTACCAGTCAGGATCCAACCAGGAGACAGAAAGCACATAGTATTTGAACATGGAAAGTTTAATACGGAGAATTATTAACTATACCAGGGGACTGAAGTAATGAGAGATTGGTAAGTAATAAGTAGGACTGTAAAGAATGCAAGAATAGTAGGTGTGAGGAGTAGCCAGTACCATAAGGGTGGAGACAGTGGATCCAAGAAGGAGCCCTTCCTCCTTGTTTGGAGGATGAGGCTGTGGCTCCCTGGATGGTGGGTAAGTTGGCTGAGGTGCTGTGCCAGTAGAACTTGCTGGAGATCTGCTCTCTGAGGTGCTGGGGGAGTTGTACACAGAAAAGTGCTTCAGCTGTGTTGGGGAAGCTGTTGGTTGCTGCCTGCTGGAGAAGTCATCCACATTGGAGAGCAGACACTGGAGCTTCCATAGGCTGTAGAAACTGGGAGAGTGAAGCACATCAAACCCTACAAGAGGAAAGTCTCTTCCTTCTGCAGTGGCCCCCTGGTGCCCTCTATTGACAAAGCTTAACATCATGCCAGCTGGCAAAGGAGAAATATTTACAGGGTCCAGCTCCATTTTTGTAAAGCAGGCAAATGATGAATTTTGAGTTGAGAGTCCCCACACTGATCACTGGCATGCTATTAACTGTGATTAATAGACATACAATAGAAATATTTTTTTTCTCATTTCTGTTGAACCAAATGTTGTCTGTTGTCAATAAGGACATTGCAGTATGTTATAAGAAATAGCCTCCTAATCTTCTGAAAGTATCAACAATTGTATATGGTCCTAGTACAGGATTTGGGATATTGCAAAAGATGGATATCACTACTTATTATCTAACCCTCTTGCTTGTTTACTTAGTAAACTTTGAATTTCTTGGCAAATTGCACTGTAAACGCATCTATGTAATGGGCCTGAGTCTTACTCCATAAACTCGGATGTTCAAGACACACTCATCTTATTTTTCAAGAACCAATTTAAATCTCTATCTGAGCTCCATCCCTCTGAGCTCCTGGGAAATTAAATTTCAGTCATCATTGAAGTTTTCCCCACACCTGTTCCTGAATCAGGTTTAAGTTTTGGAGAATTTATATAGAACAGAGCAACTTCAGAGACTCTCATGGTAACCATTAACAAGCTCTTAGTTCAAATCTACACCATCATTTAAGAGTGGACATCCTTTCTGTGGAAATGAAAATCTTCGTGAAGCTCCAGTATTCACAATCCAGTCATCCTGAGGGTGAAGGCACCAAGAAGCCTTTCCTCTGAGCCTCAGGCATAGAAAGGGAACCCATTTACTTTCTCATTACTTGGCTTAAATAATCTCATTCTTTCTGACTCTGCCTGAGGTACTTTGTCATGGCAGCCCTAGCAAACAAATCTACCAAGCTATATAGTATATACTGTTATTATATTCCCCTTATTTGTTCTCCAAACTGAGCTGGATGCTTTCTAGAACTGTCACTTAGCTGGGGTCTCCCTTATCATCCTGAGGATTCCCTTTTCCTCTCTCTTTCATTAGTCTTCTTGTTTTCCTGATTTCATGTCTTTGTTTACTTGTTTCTAAGAAAAAAATGGAGCAGGGAGGCAAATTCTTTGAAGCCTTGAATATTTCAGGTTGTCTTTTGTTTTACCTTAACATTGGATCGATAGTTTGGTTTTTGTATTCATTATCTATTGGTACATAACAAATTACCTCCAATCTTAATGGATTAAAAGAACAAATACTTATCACTTCACAATTTCTGTGGATCAGGGATCTGGCTGTGTTCTCTGGCTCAGGGTGTCTCATCACATTGCAACCAGGGTGTCAGTCAAAGCTGCAGTCATCTCATCTTTTACTCAACTCTCCTGTTTTCAATATGGCACCTTACCTTCAGCTGTGCCTGGGCTTTCCCTGTTTCATCTTCTTGAGACAGCAAACTGCTAATCATCTGTTGTAGTTTTTCCTCTATTTCTTTGTTCTTGGGGGATTATGCCTTAAAAAATTCTATTACTGCTGCTTTAGTGAGGTTCTAATCAGCAGCTTCAACATCATCTTCACTTTCCTTCTCGGAGGTGCCTTGATCTCAAGTAATCAACTCTTCTGGGGATCCACCTTGGATTTTCCAGAATGAGGTGGGATTTCCATTTCTGTTTTCTGTAAAGAAAACTTTTATGTGGAGGTCTAGTTGAATTGTACTACATCCTCTCTGCTCCTTGCCAGATTAATGCCAAAACCAGGACAAAAGTGGTTTGGGCATCTTTAACTAAGGTGACACTCGGGCCAAGTGAAACACACCACAACCAACTATCCATTTGCTTAAACAAATAGATGACAAAAGTTCTTACATGGTGTGGCATTCAATTAAAAAACTACTCAGAAGCAACTAGGAATCTCAGGACACAAAGTCAGTGTTTCCTAAATTTGTGTCTTAAGTTTCTTTTCTTGTAAGTATGAGAACTCACTTTGTGAATAGGTGTGTCTATTTTGCTATTAAGATCTTAAGATCTGTATAACCCTGAGGACCCTTTTTCAATATCCAAATACTAGAGTCTGTAGAACCCAGTCATGAGATTGTGAGGAAACAGATACTAAGTATATAACTACCCCCAAAATATACAATCACAAATCTGAAGGAAGCGTATAGGTTGTAAGAGAAAGCAGAGATGGGCTTAACTTTGATTAGAGGTTCAGAAGCAGCACTCTGAGGAAGTGACATTTAATCTGAAATGGAAGGATTAGTGATGATTAGCTTGGAATTGGATAAGTTTAGGAGCATTCCAGGCTGAAGGAACAACAAGCAGTGCAGTGGTCTCAAGGGGGAGAGACATAAAATATTTAAGAATCTGAAGGAAACCCAGGGTTGCTGGTGCACAGTCCTGTGAGGGGACAATGGGTGGGGCCAGACCTTTCAAGGAAAGGACCTGGACAGCATAGTTCCCAGGTACCTAGTGAACAACTGAGTGAATGGAGTTGTCATTACAGAGATGGGGTATGTTGTCTGGGGAGAGATCAATAATTCAGTTTCGGACAGGTTTAGTTTGATATTTAAATAGAGACATCAAATGGGTGGTGAGACATTGGATTGGGAGTTCAAGGATAGGTCTGGAAGTGTGATGTGTGAGTACTCAGTACATCGAAGATTTTTAAGGTCAGGGGAAGGGATAAGAGCATCTAAGGTGATAATATGGAGAAATTACCAAGAGAATAGAGTCAAAGAAAGAGCCCTGAGGGACCTGAACACTTAAGGTTCAGTTAGAGGAGGAGGACCCAGGAGACTGAGAAGCAATTGCCAGAGAAGTAGGGGGAAGACTGGGTGTCACAGAAGCCAAGAGAAGAGTGTTTCCAGAAGGAAAGTGTACAACTGTGTCAAATAGTGCTGAGAATCAAGTGAGATGAAGGTTAAGAATTGGCCATCTGGTAGAGCAACATGGAGGCCCTTGGGGACTTAGTAATTGAGTTGTAGAAGCAGTGGGGACAGAGTCTAATTAAAATAGGCTAAAGAATGAGAGATGAGGAATTTGTGACAGTGAGTGTAGATAATGCTTGATAATTTAGTCTGGTAGTGTCGGGGGAAGAGAGAGGGAGCAAGAGAAAGAGAGAGGGTGGAGGGGACAGAGAATCCTGAGAGGGCACACGATAGGAGGGAGTCAGGAGTTTGCTTTGAAGATGGTAGATTCCAGGGCATTTTGCAGGGGCATATTTTACTATGGAAGAGAAGGAGGAGAGAGATTGAAGCTGCAAGAAAGAGGGGGTAACAGGAAGTAAGGACCCCTGAAGGCAGGAGGGCTACAGAACTCATATGAAGTGATGCCTAGTCTTTCCTGCACTGTGAGAAGAGGAGAGGGTAAGAGAGAGCTGGCCTGTGTGGAGATGATGAAAGCCCCACCTGGTTTCTATTTTTCCCACAAAGCTTGACACTGAGCATCTTTCTCTCAGATGATCCAAGAAATGAGGAAAAGGTCAGAATGCAGTAACTTGGCAGAGCATAATAAAATTACTTAGCTTTTTATTTTTCAAAAAGTTTTCCATTTTCTTAAGAAGTGAGGACACCTCTCTGTTGTTTTATTTTAGCTGGTTTCATTCATTCGTGCTTTAATCTAGTGAGGAATGTACATGGATTGATCGTTAGTTAAGAGGGTGAGCAGATTTTCAGGTAAGCCTGGGACTGTACCCACTTCTCTGTCCCTACTGTGGCTATACTGCTGGCTTCTTCTAACTGTTTTCAGGCTCACTCCAGCTGAACACCATTGTTGTGCACCAACAGCTGGTTGTCATTTCTAAAGAAATCTTAAATAAATCTTAAATAAGGAAATTCAGATTTCCCTCTGAGAGTCCACGTCTAAAACTGGAGTAGGGATGTACAAAGGCATTGGGGAGAAATGGGGGAACTTCCAGGAGGCAAGACTGGGTACCTGGAATGTATTCTTGACAAGTTAATAACTAAAAGGGCATCAGTCAGCTATGGAGAATAGAAAAAGGTGAATAAAAGAAACAAATGTTGCCAGTGCTCATCCAAGTACTGTCCTATGAGTGGAAGAGCAATAGCTTTTGAATGTTTTCCATCTCACCACTAAAGCCATTAGTGAAGTGGGGTTGGATGAAAATAGCACTAGCATCGCTTCTTGGCCTTTTGGCTAAGATCAAGTGTAGCATTAGCCCAGTGGTTCTCAAACTTTGCTTATATTAGGATCACCTGGGGAATTTGGAAAATTTTCAAGGGCCATTCTTCTACTTCAATAAGCCTGGACCTCTGTGCTGGATTAGCTCTCCAGGTGATTCTGATGCACATCAAATTGTGAGAACTGCTGCTTAGGTCAATTGATTTGAAACATTCTGGTTTTTTTGTAAGACTCTTCCTCCAGTGGTGTGGACCCAGCAGGTTCTGAGTACTGTGGACTCCAACTCCCCTTGTTCTGATTCCACTCTCACTAAACAACCTCTGATTAACTCCCTGCAGATTTAACTCCCTGCACACATCTGCTGATGGGTAAAGAGTGCAATGATCCCATTCTTTGATCATCAAACTTGGTGTCCACTAGAATCAATACTGAAGAAGCTTCTAAAAATCCTAACAGTAGGCCACAACCTAAATCAATGAAACCAGAATCTCTGGTGGTGTTGTTTTAGGAAGAGGGACCCCTTTCAGGGTCTGAAAGTGGGGTCTTGTCTAACATTTGGAAATGAATTGTCCAAGGAGACACATGTGCTGACAAAGCAAGAGAATTTATTGGGTAGGGGGACCAAGGTGGAGAGCAGTAAGATAAGGGAAACCAGAAGAACTGTTCTGCCACATGGCTTGCAGTCTTGGGTTTTATAGTTATATTAGTTAATTGGCCAGTCATTGTTACTCAGGGTCCTTCCTGGTGGTGCACTGCTCAGCAAAGATGGATGCCAACATGAAGGATTCTGGGAAGTGATAGGACACGTGGTGTCTCCTTTTGACCTTTCCTGAATTTTTCTGGTTGGCTGTAGCTTATTAGTTACATGTTCTTTATCAGGACCTCCTGTCATTAAATAACTCAGCAAATGGTTACTATGATGCCTGGCCAGGGTGGGAGGTTTCAGTTAGTGTGCTTCCCCTAACAGGGTGACCCAAATATCATAATTTTAAAAATAACATAATTTTTAAAGTGCTTCTCTGGTGAACCCATTCTCAATGTGCTGATGAAACCCAATATTAAACCTTAAGAGGTGGAGGGCCAGTCTTGACATTATTCACAAAGATAATGAATATGTCCTTGTGAGACCTTGGGGGTAGACAGCCAGCCAGTTAGCCTTTTCTGGAAATGAAAGATACACTATGCAGGCAATCCTATTGACCAGTTCCCAGAAAGGCTCTATACAGCTTTATGCAATGTTAACCTAAAATATCTTAGCTAAACCCAATGTCTTCTTTGTGAGATTTGCAGACAACTCTTGGCTCCATTTTCCCAAACAACTGGCCAGAAGGGATAAGAAGCGGGTGGACTAGCATCCCAGCATCAGCAGAGGGACAGGAGATGAGAGTGAGGGAACACACTCCAGTCCTTTTATGCAGACCCTCTTTTCCTCTAGAAGGAGGGTGCCCCCAGGGCACTGTTGCCATCCTGAGGACCACCCAACCATTCTTCAGTTACTTGCTCCAGTGCAAATCAGGAAGATGGATATGAAAATTTTGTTGACTTTAGAACCTGTTTACATTTTGGAAACTGTCCATTTTGACCACCTCTGATGATCCAGTAACCTCGCACCCCAACACTTGCAGCGTGGTTCCAGTCTCTCTGCATTAGCTCTGCTGGTTAGTGCAGGGCTGCTTGTTTTAACCCTGTCATTGAAAAAGCAAGAGAGTTCCAGAAAAACATCTATTTCTGCTTTATTGACTATGTCAAAGCCTTTGACTGTGTGGATCACAATAAACTGTGGAAAATTCTGAAAGAGATGGGAATACCAGACCACCTGACCTGCCTCTTGAGAAACCCATATGCAGGTCAGGAAGCAACAATTAGAACTGGACATGGACTAACAGACTGGTTCCAAATAGGAAAAGGAGTACGTCAAGGCTGTATATTGTCACCTTGCTTATTTAACTTATATGCAGAGTACATCATGAGAAATGCTGGGCTGGAAGAAGCACAAGCTGGAATCAAGATTGCCGGGAGAAATATCAATAACCTCAGATATGCAGATGACACTACCCTTAGGGCAGAAAGTGAAGAGGAACTCAAAAGCCTCTTGATGAAAGTGAAAAAGGAGAGTGAAAAAGTTGGCTTAAAGCTCAACATTCAGAAAACTAAGATCATGGCATCCAGTTTCATCACTTCATGGGAAATAGATGGGGAAACAATGTCAGACTTTATTTTTTTGGGCTCCAAAATCTCTGCAGATGGTGACTACAGCCATGAAATTAAAAGACATTTACTCCTTGGAAGGAAAGTTATGACCAACCTAGACAGTATATTAGAAAGCAGAGACATTACTTTGCCAACAAAGTCCATCTAGTTGAGGCTATGGTTTTTCTAGTAGTCATGTATGGATATGAGAGTTGGACTGTGAAGAAAGCTGATCGCTGAAGAATTGATGTTTTTGAACTGTGGTGCTGGAGAAGACTCTTGAGAGTCCCTTGGACTGCAAGAAGATCCAACCAGTCCATCCTAAAGGAGATCAGTCCTGGGTGTTCATTGGAAGGATTGGTATTGAAGCTGAAACTCCAATACTTTGGCCACCTGATGTGAAGAGCTGACTCATTAGAAAAGACCCTATTGCTGGAAAAGATTGAAGGAGAGAGGAGAAGGGGATGACAGAGGATGAGATAGTTGGATGGCATCACAGACTCAATGGACATGAGTTTGGCTAAACTCCAGGAGCTGGTGATGGACAGGAAGGCCTGGTGTGCTGCAATCCATGAGGTCACAAAGAGTTGGACATGACTGACTGATCTGAACTGATGCTGCTGGCCTCAAGGTTCATGGGGGAGAGCATTTCTAGGTAACCATTCAGAGCACAGGGAAATGTGAAAAGCTTGACCAAAGGAGGCCACCTAGGAACATTCTCTTATGAGATAACAAAGTATTTAGCTAGAGTAACGAGATACAGAAGGAGGGTAGGAAGAGGGAGAGAACACTGACAGTGGTGCTGCCCACACTTTAAAGCCCAGTGATTAGTCAGCCAGTTCCTAATAAGTTAGGCCAGGAAGTGAGCAATCCTCCTTTCAGTTGAAATGTAAAGGAAAAATAGAATATAATTTCTGTAGATGGTATTCAGCCAAGGGCTGAAGTTAATAATGCTTCTAATATTAAACTAATCTGCCCAATCAGGCAGTCTAAGAAGAGAATATTGATGGAATAAAATTGAACGTGTATGAAATGTTCTCTGCATGCTTGGACTTGTATTCTTTTCTCTCACAAGTTTATCTTTCAAAATTTCTTTACCTTGTGCTTTAGTTGAAATGATTCTATCTAAAATGAGACTGATGGCATTTTAAGATTGCTCCTCAATGTTTGCAAGCCTCTGTAAAAGTTAGGGTTTCAGTTTTGACCCTGTGACCTTTTTATACTTTGGTGAGAGATGTGAGTGGTATCAAGTCAATCAAGAGAGTGTGTCTTTCAGTGGGAAAGCATGTTTCCCAGTAGAGGGCATCCTTAAGTAATGAATTTCTCTTTGCCTTTAGAATTATTTGCAGGTACTGATGTGCACCAGGGAACAGATTTTACTTCTTAAGGCTTTTTTAAAGGTTGTTTCTGACAAGTCATTTACACACAAGGTGTTAAAGTGTTAAGAAGATTTGTTTCAATATTTTTCTTAGTAAGTGATAAGTTGTACTATCAATGATGGCATAGCAGATCATAAAATGGTTTAACTAAATTTAACTAGATTTTATTTACTCAAATTAAACAAATATTGAGTGCCTTCTATGTGTAAGAAAGGAGGTGGGGTGGGTTTCCAAGGTCAACCCTTCCTGGAAAAGATTTTATGATATATAGAGGGCTAAGACATAATTGCAGGAAGTTAAAATGCAAGAAAAAATATTTATTCTTGTTTTAAATACTTGCTTATTAGAAAAAATGACTTCTCTAATATTAATTGTTGGTGGGTTTTAGAATTCTTTCCATTTCCTGTTGTAGGCGGTGTCCAGAATATTCATGTTGTTTTCAGATCTTTTAGCTGCTGCCCAAATGGATTTGCTCAGGCCTCCTTTCTTTTCACTTTTGAAATTCAGCTCCATTTTAAGCAGAAATTAATCTGTACGTTGCAATTCCACTTTTAATTTTTGAAATAGGTTATTTGGAAAGATTTGTTCATTGTCTTGGTTTCCTCTAAAGTCTTTCCATGTCTAGAGAAAAAGGGGTATTATTGTAACTCGTGTATCGTCGGTCCAGAGGAAATCTAGAGTGAAATTCTGACTTGGAGAGTTGTTTAACCTTTTCCTATCAGAGTGTTGGCAGTGGAAGGTTTGTTGAAAGTGGGCTGAAGGGCACGCTGTGGGCTTGAGGTTGGGCCACAGGCTTGGGGAGGTTCATTTGATCACTGCCGGCCAGTATCCCCAGATGAGGAAGAAGCCACTCTCCAAGTTCAGATGCTTCCTTCACTTCAAGGGTGGGACCTCTCAGACCCACAAATAGGACTAGAACCAGTATGTTGAAAGACTGTCTGTTATCCTGATAGTATGGCTTATAGCACCTTCTGTTGGGGGTGGGGGAAGATGCAGTAGGGCAGAGTGAATATGGAGATGCTCTTCATCTTGGGTTCCACGTATTGTGAAGCCTCTAGAAGCAGTACCTGAAACTCAAGCTGTAACAAGTGAAGTTATGTGTGGGACCCTGGAACATGATAGTTTGGACTCCTCCAGAGGAAACACGGTGGCCCACAGTGACTACACTTTCTGTCATGGTCCTGCTTGGGGAGTGTGCCTTTCTGGAGGCTGGTTAAGTCTTTCAATCTTCAGCATCTATGGTGGGCATTGATAGTGTCTCCTTTATAGACTGGTGTCCCCAGGTGCTGAGTTGGCTGCTCATAGCTGCTCCTTTTTTGAGGAAATTGTCCTGCATTGAAGGGAAACACTCTGCCATAGAACTTATGGTCCTTTCAACAATTCACAAACAATGATTGGCTGAAAACGGGGTACAAAATATCAGGTTCCTTTTAGGCATCAATTTTGTTGTGTAACTCGTACTTCTTGGCTCCCCATGAAATCAGCCTGAAGGTAAAGTCTACCTCTTTTCTTAGCAATTTCCCCTGTAGCATCCTGCTTTCTCTACTCTTCTTTGGAGAGCATTCCTGCAATAAATAATGTCTAGCTGTGCTTTTAGAAACTGTACTTGAGAATACCTTTTTTTTTTGACTTGGTAGGACATATAGTCTTCTTTATATTATTCAATATGATGATAGCGTATCAGCAGTCACCTCTTCCTCCAACTTTTAAGAGAATATTTCATTTGGGCATCAGGTGGACTATGTGCCTCAGTCCATTCTGGTCCCAAATGATGAATCTGTTAAATCCAAGCCGGTCATGGTAGTTTCATTCTTCTTTCCAGTGAGTGGTTTGAGAATGGCTTGTGACCGAATTCCAGTCAATGGTACCTAAGGGAAGTCAGCAGAAGGGTATCTAGACATGGTTTCTTTGCTCTTAAAAGGTATCAGGGGGATCCTCCCTGGTGGTCCAGTGGCTAAGACTGTGCTTCCAATGCAGAGGGCCTGGGTTTGATTCCTGATAAGGCAACCAGGTCCCACATGCCGCAAATAAGAGTTTGCATGCCCCAACTGACAATTCCATGTGCCGCAACTAAGATCTGGCACAGTCAAATAAATAGATAAATAAATACTTTAAAAAATGGAGCAAAGGGGAAAAATATATTTGTATTCCTATTTCTGGATCAGTTCAGTTCACTTCAGTTCAGTCGCTCAGTCGTGTCCAACTCTTTGTGACCCCATGAATCACAGCATGCCAGGCTTCCCTGTCCATCACCAACTCCCGGAGTTCACTCAAACTCATGTCCATTGAGTTGGTGATGCCATCCAGCCATCTCATTCTCCGTTGTCCCCGTATCCTCCCACCCCCAATCCTTCCCAGCATCAGAGTCTTTTCCAGTGAGTCAACTCGTCACATGAGGTGGCCAAAGTATTGCAGTTTCAGCTTTAGCATCAGTCCTTCCAATGAACACCCAGGGTTGATCTCCTTTAGAATGGACTGGATGGATCTCCTTGCAGTATAAGGGACTCTCAAGAGTCTTCTCCAGCACCACAGTTCAAAAGCATCAATCCTTCGGCCATCAGCTTTCTTCACAGTCCAACTCTCACATCCATACATGACCATGGGAAAAACCATAGCCTTGACTAGACAGACCTTGGTTGGCAAAGTAATGTCTCTGCTTTTTAATATGCTATCTAGGTTGGTCATAACTTTCCTTCCAAGGAGTAAGTGTCTTTTAATTCCATGGCTGCAATCCTGCTGGGTAAAAATATGATGGTTGAACTTCAGCAGTAAATTTGTAATCATGAGGGAATACTAAGATTATCTTAACTCAGGATTAAAAAGTCACTAAGCCATTGAATTAACCAATACTACAGGCCCCCAACCACTTAGTTGCCCCACTTTTGGTTATATAAAATAATAAAAATTCGTATTTGTTTAAACAAACTTTAGTTAAGTATGCAGCTATTTATAAATGAGAACTTCCTAGATATTTATAGAGCACTAGCCTTGAAAAAAGTTGCTTTCTAATGTTCAAGTGCTATTGAGAACAGAGAATAGAAAAATGTAATCGATACTCTCCACTTTGTTTTTCTCTCATAAAGAGAAGAATTGGCAGGTAATAATGTATATACTATTTTGTTTTGGCTTTTGCAGCTGGTTTATCGAATGGGTCTAACTTAATGAAAGCAAAAACAGGAAATGGGTTTATTTTTCTTCCATTAATGACTTCAAACATTCTCTGTTGCATTTCCCTTGCCTTGTCTCTCCCCATGACAACTTTCTATTTACTTTCAGCTGTAAGAAACTCTCAATTTTGTGTTATAGTGCAAGTCAAGTCAATACTTTCAATCTTGCATTCAGTTAAAAATACGGTCTTTCCCTATAACTCAGCCTGAAGACTCAAACTTAGGAAAAAAAAGGAGCGGTGGTTTATTCCTTTGCTATCCCATTTTTGCATCCTCTCTTCCTGGGTCTTTTCATTCTCAGTGTGAAGGTGCTCAGGGGCTCTCTTGCCTGATACCTGCTGGCCACCATTTCCTCTGTTATGGCTGCTGTCCAAATGCCAGGCTCTTTTGTGGGACACATTAAAAAAATCTTTATTTATTTTAATTGTAGGATAATTACTTTACAATATTGTGATGGCTTTTGCTGTACATCAGCATGAATTGGCCCTAGGTATACGTGTGTCCCCATCATCCTGAACCCCCCTCCCACCTCCCTCCCCACCCCATCCCTTTAGGTTGTCACAGAGCAGCAGCCTGGGGTGCCGTGCTTCATGTATCAAACTCACACTGGTCAACCATTCTACATATGGTAATGCACATGTTTCAGTGATATTCTCTCAAATCATCCTGCCCTCTCCTTCACCCACTGAATCCAGAAGTCTGTTCTTTACATCTGTGTCTCCTTTGCTGCCCTGTATGTAGGATCGCTGGTGCCACCCTTCCCAATTCCATATATATGCGTTAATATACAGTATATGTCTTTCTCTTTCTGACTTACTTCACTCTGTATAATAGGCTCTAGGTTCATCAACCTCATTAGAACTGACTCAAATGCATTCCTTTTTATAGCTGAGTAGTATTCCATTGTGTATATGTGACACAACTTCCTTATCCATTTATCTGCCAAAGGACATCTAGGTTGCTTCCATATTCTAGCTATCATAAACAGTGCTGCATTGAACACTGCATTGAACATGTGTCTCTTTCAGTTATGGTTTCCTTGGTGTATATGCCAAGCATTACGATTGCTGGGTTGTATGGTAGTTCTAGTCCCAGTTTTTAAAGGAATCTCCACACCATTCTCCATAGTGGGGCTGTACCAATTTGCATTCCTACCAACAGTGTAACTCCTCTAGGAGTTTTATAGTTTCTGGTCTTGCATTTAGATCTTTAATCTATTTTGAGTTTATTTTTGTGTATGGTTTTAAAAAGTGTTCTAGTTTGATTATTTTACAAGTGGTTGGCCAGTTTTCCCAGCACTATTTGTTAAAGAGATCATCTTTTCTCCATTGTATATTCTTGCCTCCTTTGTCAAAGATAAGTTGTCCATAGATGCATGGATTTATCTCTGGACTTTCTATTTTATTTCATTGATCTATATTTATGTCTTTGCGCAAGTACCACGCTGTCTTGATGACTGTAGCTTTGTAGCATAGTCTGAAGTCAGGAAGGTTGATTCCTCCAGTTCCATTCTTCTCTCTCAAGATTGCTTTGGTTATTCACAGTCTTTTGTGTTTCCATACAAATTGTGAAATTATTTGTTCTAGTTCTGTGGTAGTTTGATAGGGATTGTTTTGAATCTATAGATTGCTTTGTGTAGTATACTCATTTTCACTATAATGATTCTTCCAATCCAAGAACATGGTATATTTCTCTATTTGTGCCATCTTTTATTTCTTTCATCAGTGTTTCATAGTTCTCTGTATGCAGGTCTTTTATCTCTTTTGGTAAACTTATTCCTAAGTATTTTATTCTTTTCATTGCAATGGTGAATGGTATTGTTTCCTTAAATTCCTTTTCTGATTTTTCATAGTTAATGTATAGGAATGCAAGGGATTCCTGTGTATTAATTTTACATCCTGTGCCTTTACTATATTCACTGATTAGCTCTAGTAATTTCCTGGTGGCATCTTTAGGGCTTTCTATACCAGACCACCTGACCTGCCTCTTGAGAAACCTGTATGCAGGTCAGGAAGCAACAGTCAGAACTGGACATGGAACAACAGACTGGTTCCAAATAGGAAAAGGATTACGTCAAGGCTGTATATTGTCACCTTGCTTATTTAACTTATATGCAGAGTACATCATGAGGAACGCTGGGCTGGAAGAAGCACAAGCTGGAATCAAGATTGCCGGGAGAAATATCAATAACCTCAGATATGCAGATGACACTACCCTTAGGGCAGAAAGTGAAGAGGAACTCAAAAGCCTCTTGATGAAAGTGAAAGAGGAGAGTGAAAAGGTTGGCTTGAAGCTCAACATTCAGAAAACAAAGATCATGGCATCTGGTCCCATCACTTCATGGGAAATAGATGGAAAAACAGTGGAAACAGTGTCAGACTTTATTTTTTTGGGCTCCAAAATCACTGCAGATGCTGATTGCAGCCATGAAATTAAAAGACGCCTACTTCTTGGAAGGAAAGTTATGACCAACCTTGATAGTATATTAAAAAGCAGAGACATTACTTTGCCAACCAAGGTCCTTCTAGTCAAGGCAATGGTTTTTCCCGTGGTCATGTATGGATGTGAGAGTTGGACTGTGAAGAAGGCTGATCGCCGAAGAATTGATGCTTTTGAACTGTGGTGTTGGAGAAGACTCTTGAGAGTCCCTTATATTGCAAGGAGATCCAACCAGTCCATTCTAAAGGAGATCAATCCTTGGTGTTCATTGGAGGGACTGATGCTAAAGCTGAAACTGCAATACTTTGGCCACCTCATGCGACGAGTTGACTCACTGGAAAAGACTCTGATGCTGGGAAAGGTTGGGGGCGGGAGGAGAAGGGGACGACGGAGAATGAGATGGCTGGATGGCATCACCGACTCTGTGGACATGAGTTTGAGTGTACTCTGGGAGTTGGTGATGGACAGGGAGGCCTGGCGTGCTGTGATTCATGGGGTCACGGAGAGTCGGACACGACTGAGCGACTGAACTGAACTACTGAACTGAACTGAACTGAACTGAACTGATGTAGAGGATCATATCATCCACAAACAGTGAGAATGTTACTTCTTTTACAATCTGGATTCCTTTTATTTCCTTTTCTTCTCTAATTGCTGTGGCTAGGACTTGCAGAACTATGTTGAATAGTAGTGGTGAGAGGGACAGTTTTTTTTTTATTGGCTTCTTGGTAAAAAGAAGAGCTTCTTGGTAAGAATAAGAGCTCTTATTCTTTTAATTCCTGGAGCTGTTGATTCATTTTTTGCTTGACTTTCTGGGACCCCTCTTCAGTTCCTGCCCTCACCCTTTCAGCTATTAAAATGTACACCATCAGTCTCTCTCTTCCCCAAAGTCTGATCTATTACTGGCTCCTATAAGACACTTTGAGCCTAGTCATCTTCCGCAGAACCCTTTGGTCAATTCCTTCATGCATTCTTACCTCTAAAGGGAGACCTGAACTTGCCTAAGGCTGACCTCTTTCTCTTTGCTTTTATTGTAGCCACTTTACCAGTCCCTTACACACTACATTTGAATTTCTCTTGGCATGAAGCAGACACTGGTCTCCATCTGTGTGCATGCTAAACTCCTGATGACATATACTGAGTCCTCCTAATAACATTTTCACTGCTCTGATGGCCACATCAAATTTACCTTCTGGGTTTTCCTCTGTCAGGAGTGAGAGTCCAATCTCCCTGATCTCATATGCTCTCTGAGGCATTATACTTGGGGTCCTATTTCATATGGTCTGGGGAGGATGCAAGAAGCAAAGGCAAAACATTTTCTACTCCAATGAATTCCTGCCAACACTGACCTTCAAACTTCTAACGTTTTCTGATTTAGGCTGGTAGTGTGTGATGGGAGATTGATAGTTAAAGGGGCAGGTTGGCCACCTCTTAGAAAGTTCTGAGGGATGGTTGTCCTATTAGTTTCCTATGTTGTTGTTTAGTTGCTAAGTTGTGTCCGACTCTTTGGTGACCCCATGGACTATAGCCCACCAGGCTCCTTTGTCCAGGGGATTTCCCAGGTAAGAATATTGGAGTGGGTTGCCATTTCTTTCTCCTGGGATCTTCCCAACACAGGGCTTGAACTTGTATCTCCTGCATTGGCAGATGGATTAAAAAAAATTTTTTTTTATCACTGAGCACCAGGGAAGCCGAATTTTATACATGGTGTGGTGGTGGTTTAGTCTCTAAGTCTCTCCTGAATCTTGCAACCCTGTGGACTGTAGCCTGCCGGGCTCCTCTGTCCTTGGGATTTCCCAGGCAAGAATACTGGAGTAGGCGGCTATTTCCTTCTTCAATTTTATACATAGTAGTGTGTATATGTTAGTCCTAACCTCCTAATTTATTCTTCCCCTTACCCCTCTTTCTCCTTTGGTAACAGTAAATAGTTTTCTATGTCTGTGAGTCTCTTTCTGTCTTGTAGATAATTTCATTTATATCATTTTTAAAGATTTTACATATAAGCAATATCATGTGATATCTATCTTTCTTTGTCTGGTTTAGTTTACTCGGTGTGATAATCTCTAGTTTCATCTATGTTGCTGCAAATGGTGTCCTGCTCTGCTGTGCTTAGTCGCTTAGTCATGTCTGACTCTTTGTGACCCCACAGACTGTAGCCTGCCAGACTCCTCTATCCAAGGGAATTCTCCAGGCAAGAATACTGGAGTGGGTTCTCAGGCCCTCCTCCAGGGATCTTCCCAACCCAGGGATTGAATCCAGGTCTCCTGCATTTCAGGCAGATTCTTAACCATCTGAGCCACCAGGGAAGCCCATGAATACTGGAGTAGGTAGACTTTCCCTTCTCCAGGAGATCTCCTTGACTCAGGAACTAAACAAGGGTCTCCTGCATGGCAGGTGGATTCTTTACCAGCTGAGCTACCAAATGACAAGTGGCATTATTTCATTCTTTTTTATGGCTGAGTACTATTACATTGTGTATGTGTATATGTGTACCACATCTTCTTTATCCATTCGTCCACTGAAAGACATTTAGGTTGCTTCTGTGTCTTGGTTATTTTAAATAGAAAGCACTGAAATTTTGCGGTTGTTTATTATTGCAGATTTACCTTGCCTATTCTGACTGATACTGTTCTTAGCTTTGGGCATTCCATGAAACTCTAAGACAAGAGGAAAACTCCCATTCAATGTGCTGTCATCTTTAGAATTGAAGTTTCTTTTTGGAGTGTATATTTATGTACTTCCTGAGAATACTCATATCTTAATACAATAATGCTAAAAAAACTTTAATAATTAAAACATTTTGGCTATTCTAAGCCAATGGGAATTTTCTATATGACTCAGGGAAGTCAAACAAGGGCTCTGTATCAACCTAGAGGGGTGGGATGGGGAGGGAGATGGGAGGGAGGTTCCAGAGGGAGGGGACATATGTATACCTATGCCTGATTCATGTTGGTGTTTGACAGAAAACAGCTAAATGCTATAAAGTAATTATCTTTCAATTAACAAAAACATTGTGGCTATTCTATAAAGAAATCCCTTGAGAAAACCTTTGAGGATTTCTCAGGGAAGATCATCATAACAAAAATCTGGTCTCATCTGGCTTATTCAGCCCTTCTGCCTCCTCTCTTCCACCTGTAACCTGCATGCCAATAAGATCTCTGGACCCACTTGCTCATTTCCACCTCTGAAAATTCATCTGAACATACAGTCACTTTTCTTGGAATTTCTTCTCTTTCCTTTCCATCTTTCTTCTTTCCTGAATTTAAGTCTTTTAACAAAATACTGATACTTACTGAGTAGTGGGTTCTCCAAGAGATTATCCCAGGAAATACCAACAGGGCAGTGGGGAATGAGGATGAAATAAATAGGGGGTGCATTAGTGAACAGGTTGCTGTTCAGGACAACTGGGGCTCAAACCTGCTGAGGACCTCTGGGAGATTGAATAGGACACTAACCTGTTCTACCTCAGAGGTGAAGTCAAATCCTGCCTCAGTACACTGACACCAAATTAAATCAGAGTTTTTAGTGAAGTGGAAAGAATAACATTATTGCTTTGCCAGGCAAAGAGGGCCACAGTGGACTAATGCCTTCAAAACTGTGTGTCCCAACCAGGGTGGAGGCTGTGAGGAGTCTTGTAGTCCTGGGGTAGAGTTGTTGATAAGAATCAGGGTGTGTGCAGGGCCAACATTCCTTCAACCCATAGATCATCTGGCATCAGGTGATGATGGGTGAACTGTGACCTTCTCTGGAACAAAGAATGCTTCATCAAGTCCTGTTTTGGTGGGGGTTTTAGTTCTGTAAAAGAGCTCAGAAATAATGTTCTGTATATACTTTGAGTGAGAACCAGGACCCTGCCTTCAAGGCTGCACTATTCTTTCTTTTTTATTGGAGTATAATTGCTTTACAGTGCTGTGTTACTTCTGCTGTACAATGAAGTGAATCAGCTGTATGTATATGTATATCCCCTCCCTTTTGGACTTCCCTCCCCACTCCCCCATCCCACCCATCTAGGCCATCACAGAGCACTGAGCTGAGCTCCCTGTGCTATATAGCAACTTCCCACTAGCTACCTATTTTACACATATATATTTTGTCAAACCTAATCTCCCAATTCATTCCACCCTCCTCTTTCCCCACGGTGTCCACATGTCCACTCACTAAATCTGCATTTCTATTCCTGCCCAGCAAATTGGTTCAACTGTACCATTTTTCTAGAATCCAGATATATGCATTAATATGTAATATTTGTTTCTCTCTTTCTGACTTAACTCTGTATGATAGACTCTAGGTGCATTCACATCTTTACAAATATGACCCAATTTCATTTACATCTTCTTTATCCATTCATCTGTTGGTGGACATTTAGGTTGTTTTCATGTCCTCAGTTCAGTTCAGTTCAGTTCAGTTGCTCAGTCGTGTCCAACTCTTATCTAGGTATTGTAAATAATGGTGCAATGAACATTGGGGTATATATACCTTTTTGAATTATGGTTTTCTCAGGGTATGTGCTCAGGAGTGGGGTTGCTGGGCCATATGGTAGTTCTATTTTTAGTTTTTATTTATTTATTTATTTTTAATTAATTTATTTTAATTGGAAGCTAATTACATTATTGTGTTGGTTTTTAAAGGAACTTTCATACTGTTATCCACAGTGGTTGTATCAATTTACATTCCCACCAGCAGTTCAAGAGGTTTCTTTATTCTCTTCATCCTCTCCAGAATTTAGTGTTGTAGGTTTTTTTTTTATGATGATCATTCTGACTGGTGTAAGGGGATACCTCATTGTAGTTTTGATTTACATTTCTCTAATAATTCGTGATGTTAGGCATATTTTCATGTGCCTCTTGGTCACCTGTATATCTTCTTTGATGAAATGTCTATTTAGGTCTCCCATTCATTTTTTGATTGGGTTGTTTGTTTTTCTGATATTGAGCTGCAAGAGCTGTTTGTATATTTTGGAGATTAATCCTTTGTTCATTGCTTCATTTGAAAATATTTTTTCCATTCTGTGGGTTGTCTTTTTATCTTATTTAGGGTTTCCTTTACTGTGCAAATGTTTTTAAGTTTAATTAGGTACCATTTGCTTATTTTTGTTTTTATTCATTACTCCAGGAAGTGGATTATGAAAAATCTTGCTACGATTTATGTCAAAGAATGTTTTCCCTAAGTTTTCCTCTAAGAGTTTTCCAGTGTCCAGCCTCACACTTAGGTCTTTAATCCATTTTGAGTTTATTTTTGTGTATGGCATTAGGAAGCATTCTAATTTCATTCTTTTTACATGTAGTTGTCCAGTTTTCCCAGAACAATTTATTGAAAAGTCTGTTTTTCCTCCATTGCCATCTTTGTCATAGATTAGGTGACCATGGGTGTGTGGGTTTAACTCTGGGCTTTCTATCCTATGCTATTGACCTATACTTCTGTTTTTGTGCCAGTACCATGCTGTCTTGATTAATGTAGCTTTGTATTATAGTCTGAAGTCAGGGAGCCTGATTCCTACAGCTCTGTTTCTCTTCCTCAAGATTGCCTTGGCTATTTGGGGCCTGTTATGTTTTCATAGATGCCCTATTGTTTCTTGACTGCTTCCCCTTTATCTCTGCATCTTCTCCTTTTCCTGATTAGCAACTGTTTGAACCTTTCCTTTGGAATTCAGGGAAGGGGGCACAGAAAGGCTTTTGTGCCCAGGAGCTCCACAGGTTCCTGCTCAGGTTCAGGGGCAAGGATCTTGCAGGTATTTAAGCTACTAATCCATGACAATATTTGGTGGAGGACTGTTCCCAGGGGTGTTTGTTCTACAGTTCTCTTCCTTCTTCTTTAGGGGCCAGCTAATCCAGTCACTGGAGAGAGGCTGTAGGGTAAGTTCATGGGTGCTTAAAAGAGGAAGTGTGTACCTGTAGAAGACTGTGAGTGCAGAGAACCCAGCAGCATTGGCTACAGTCACTACCTCTGTTGAGAGAGCTGATTTGATACAGCTCACAAGACTGAGCAGGGGAGGTAGGCAAACGCCTATCTACTATGCCATGAGGTAGGATGTATGTTAAGAGAATGACTAAAAAGATGCAAGAAGAGCATGGATGAAGGAGAAATTAATTTTTCTTTTGAGACTAGAAATACGGATTTTGATTTGGCTTTATTAGGTGGAATTGGGATTCTCTGGTGGCTCAGACAGTAAAGCATCTACCTGCAATGCGGGAGACCTGGGTTTGATCCCTGGGTTGGGAAGATCCCCTGGAGAGGAAATGGCAACCCACTCCAGTACTCTTGTCTAGAAAATTCCATGGTTGGAGAAGTTTGGCGGGCTAAAATCCATGGGGTCGCAAAAAGTTGGACAGACTGAGTGAATGGTGGAATGGATTAAGTGAAGAAGAAGAGCTTGTTTGAAATGGAGATATTCCTGTAGCAGAAGCATGACTGCTGCAGCATCAGATTGTGTTTTGGGAAAATTGTATTCAGTGGATTTGACAGGGACAAAAAGTGGTTGAGAGGAAATAGAAAACCAAGCTAGAAGAGCATAGGGCCAAATTATAGAACAACAACAGTTAGAATTGGACATGAAACAACAGGCTGGTTCCAAATTGAGAATATCAAGGCTGTATATTGTCACCTTGCTTATTTAACTTTGATGGTGGCTCAGACCGTTAAGTGTCTGCCTGCAATGCGGGAGATCTGGGTTCAATCCCTGGGTCGGGAAGATCTCCTAGAGAAGGAAATGGCAACCCACACCAATAATCTTGCCTGGAAAATCCCATGGATGGAGGAACCTGGTGGGCTACAGTCCGTGGGGTCGCAAAGAGTAGGACACGACTGAGCAACTTCACTTTCACTTTATTTAACTTATATGCAGAGTACATCATGTGAAATGCTGGGCTGGATGAAGCACAAGCTGGAATCAAGATGGCTGGGAAAAATATAAAAAAACCTCAGATATTCAGGTGACACTACCCTTATGGCAGAAAGTGAGGAGGAACTAAAGAGCTTATTGATGAAAGTGAAAGAGGAGAGTGAAAAAGCTGGCTTAAAACTCAACATTAAAAAATGTAAGATCATGGTGTCCAGTCCCATCACTTCATGGCAAATAGATGGGGAAACAGTGGAAACAGTGACAGACTTTATTTTCTTGGGCTCAAAAATCACTGCAGATGGTGACTGCAGCCATGAAATTAAAAAGACGCTTCTTGGAAGAAAAGCTATGACCAACCTAGACAGCATTTTAAAATGTAGAGATGTTCTTTTGCCAACAAAGGTCTGTCTAGTCAAACCTATGGTTTTTCCAGTAGTCATTATGGATGTGAGAGTTGGACCATAAAGAAAGCTGAGCACTGAAGAATTGATGTCTTTGAACTGTGTGCTGGAGAAGACTCTTGAGAGTCCCTTGGACTGAAAGGAGATCAAATCAGTCAATCCTAAAGGAAATCAGTCCTGAATATTCATTGGAAGGACTGATGCTGAAGCTGAAGCTCTAATACTTTGGCCACCTGATGAGAAGAACTGACTCATTTGAAAAGACCCTGATGGTGGGAAAGATTGAAGGTGGGAGGAGAAGGGATGACAGAGGATGAGATGGTTGGATGGTATCACCAGCTCAGTGGGCTTGAATTTGCTCAAGCTCTGGGAGTTGGTAATGGACAGGAAGGCCTGGTGTGCTGCAGTCCATGAGGTCGCAGAGTTAGACACGACTGAGCAACTGAACTGAAGAGTTCAGTATGTGATATTTTCAAAATATTGCTGGTGAATTTGAGGTTCTGTGTTTGCAAAATAATTTAGAGACAAAGTGATATTAAGAAGTAGATTTATTTAGAAAGAAACACACTTCACAGACAGAGTTTGGGCCATCTAAGAAGGCAAGAGAGTGAGAAAGCCTTGAAATATGGTATGGTTAGTTTTTATGGGCTGGGTAATTTCATTGGATAGTAAGTGGGAAGATTATTCCAACTATTCTAGGAAAGGGGCAGGGATTTCCAGAAATGGGGCCATTGTCCACTTTTCAGTCTTTTATGGTTAGCCTGTTATAAGCTTCCCTCATGGCTCAGATGGTAAAGAATCTGCCTGTAATGCAGGAAACCTGGGTTTGATCCCTGGGTCAGGAAGATACCCTGGAGAAGGGAATGGCAATCCACTCTAGTATTCTTGCCTGGAGAGTTCCATGGACAGAGGAACCTGGTGGGCAGATTCAGACACAACTGAGCAGCTAACACACACACATGGTTAGCCTCAGAACTGTAATGGTGCTGATGGGTGTATCGTTTAGATTCTACTGTGTTATAATGAGTATATAATGAGACTCAAGGTCTACTGGAAGTTGACTCATCCACCATCTTGGACCTGTTTGATTCTAATCATTTTTTGTCATGTGTTATAGCTATGTCAGGGCTTCCCACGTAACTCAGCTGGTAAAGAATCTGCCTGCAAAGCAGGAGACCATGGTTTGATTCCTGGCTTGGGAAATTCCCCTGGAGAAGGGATAGGCAACACGCTCCAGTATTCTTGGAATTTCCTGGTGGCTCAGATGTTAAAGAATCCATTTGCAATGCAGGAGAGCTGATTCAATTCGTGGGTTGGGAAGATCCCCTGGAGAAGGACATGGCAGCCCCCTCCAGTATTCTTGTGTAGAGAATCCCCATGGATAGAGGAGCCTGGCGGGCTACAGTCTGTAGGGTCGCAAAAAGTTGGACATAACTGAGTGACTAAGCACAGCACAGCAACATAGCTATATCGTTCTTTAAAGGTTGTGCCCTGCCCCTTTCCTCCTGTTTCAATAACAAGGGGAAAGCACCACAGTTTTAAAATTTATAGATGGACTTAAACTCTGGCCTCAGGATAGCATCCTTCAGGTAATACTTGATCTCTCCTCCACGTTTACCTGCCTCCTCTTTCTCTTCTTTGAGCCCTGTATTTGCTTTTTCCGGTCCATCTTTCTGAGTGCTTTCAGATTTTTCTGAGCTGATTTTCCCTTGACTTCTAAGATCTGTGTACTGGACACCGACCTCTTGCCGACTTTGTTTTCTGGAGCTCGAGAAGTGGCCTCATCTCTGTTCTGTCCACTTGGTGGTAACCATCTCTATTTCTTCCTTCATGTGCTGTCTACTTCTGGCTCTGAAATGCCCTGTCCTGACTTTCCTCCTTGCTTTTCCCATCAGGTAATTCTTCCTTTTATACCATAACATGGGTTATTAAATTCTTATTCAATAATTGCAAATCTTTCTAAAGAATTGTGTATCCCTGTTAGTCTATTGTAATTACAAAATATGCTTATACTGAAACTGAGATCCCTGGGTGGGAAAGATCCCCTGGAGGAGGAATTCACAGCCCACTTCAATATTTTTGCCTAGAAAATCCCATGAACAGAGGAGCCTGGTGGGCTACAGTCCATGGAGTTGCAAAGAGTCAGACATAACTGAGCACAAGTGTGGATGGACGGATGGAAACCAAGCCCTTTGGGGCTCCTGGGCACAAAAGCCTTTCTGTGTACCCTTCCCTGAATTCCAAAGGGCAGGTTCAAACTGTTGCTAATCAGGGAAGGGGGGAATGTGGAGATAAGGGAGGAAGAGCCAAGAAACAATAGTACAGTCTTAGGGGCAGGGTTCTGGTTTCACCTAAATGGGTACACATAACATTATCTCTGAGCTCTTTTGCAGGACTAAAGCCCCCACCAAACAGAAAACTTGGATGAAGCACTCTTCATTTCAAAGTCACAGTTCTGATCTCTGGGCTGAAAGAATGTGGGCCATACACACATCCTGGTTCTTATCAGCAACCCCACCCCAGGACTAGAAGACTCTTCATGGCACCCGCAGCTCCACTCCCAGGTTGGGACACACACTTCTGAGGGCATTGCGTGGTAAAGCAATAAAACTATTTTCTTCTACTTCACCCCAAACTCTGTCTCCAAGATTTAATTTGATGTTGGGGTACAGAGGCTGGATTTGGCTTCAGTACCCCTGGAATTTGTTGTAAGTTGCAGAAAATCATGTTATTTCTCTCATTCAATGATTCACTGTTTCATATATAGTATTTAAGAACAAGATCGATAATTGTATTTATAATAAGACACATGAATAAATAATTTTATTTACTTATGTAAACAAAATGAGTTACATTTTTAGCTCTGCTGGTGAAGCACACATTATGCTGAGTAAAACAAGCAGGAAAATAATTAATTTCCACATGCACTGATATTTAAGAAATAAAGCTTTTACAAAATGTTAAGCACTGTTCTGAGATTTTTATATGAATTAACATTTTAAATCATTATGGCAACCTTAGGGGATTGTCCTGTTGCTTTCCTTAATTTACAATTAAAGTAAAAGAGGTAGAGAGGAATTAAGTAACTTGCCTAAAGCCACACACTTTAGAATAAGCAAAGGTGGGATGACACTGGCTCAGAGTTCCAACTCCTTCCCACTAGGAAATAGTGTTACCCACTGTGCTAAAGGGGAGGGGTTCTCAACATGCACACCTGAGACCAGTAGCATCAGTATCACCTTGGGACCTGTTAGGGAGGCAAATTGTCTGGCCGTGGTCCAACCTACTAAACCAGAAACTCCGGACATGGCACTCAGCAATCTGTGTTGAAATAAGTCCACCGACTAACCCAACATGTACCAATATTTGATAATCACTGCAGGTAATTTTGACTTATGCTTTGAGCTATGGTTCTTTTTGGATAAATAGGAGAAACTTTTACAGAAACTCTGAGGGATGAAGGAAATGTTGTATTTGATTGGCCCTTTAAAATAACAGATGACACTGATAAAATTTTAAGTCTGTGGATAAGTCATAAAGATGATCATTCACAACTAATGGTTAGTTGCAATTTTACTACTGATAACCGAATGGGAAAAAAGTAAGATATTTTACTCCCTTTCTTTTAAATTGTTAACTTCTACTGGCGTGATATTGACTGTAGGCTGATAAGGTTAGAATAAAGCAGTCTTCATATTCCTTTCACAAAACCTCCAATGCCATACAGTGAGTGTACTGTTACCCTTGGCCTCAAACCAATGAGAGGCAATTTTGCTGTCTTGTTCAATTTTTGTCTTTTAAGGCAGGCCCTTCTCTGACACTGTAATTTTAACTGATCACCCCCTGGAGTTCTTTATTTCTCTTTGACACCAAGAGGAGTTATTTGTTCTCTCTTGCTTTTCCCACCTGTCTCTTTAAGTTTTCATTCCTCTTGTCTTTTTGGGATTTTGAAGAACCACTTTCTAAAATGGTTAAGCTTAGTTTTCTCTACGCACCCAATTTCACTTCCTGCAGCAAAACCATATGTGCCTGTCCATTTGATGTTTAGCTGCTGCCTATCGCCAGGTGTGGCCTGGGGAAAGGATTAGAGCAGCGCTTCTCAAACTTCAATGTTGTGCAGGCACCTGGGCAGTCTTGTTGAAACTTCATTTCTCATGCACTCCTAGGCTCACGCTTGGAATAGCCCTGCTCTGTCGATGGCTCTTGACCTGGGCTACAGGTTGGAATCACCTGGATGGCTTTCAAAACTACAAATGCTTGGCTTGCTCCCCATAGATCATGCCTCAGTTGATCTTGGGTGGTGACTGATAGAAGTTCCCTGGGGGATCCTAATATGCAGCCAGAATGAGAGGAAGGCATTTCCTTCAGTGGCTCTTTGAATCTGTACCTCCTGCTGCCTCCAGAGATGTGTTCTGACTGATCTAAGCTAACACCGTGTAGTGTAGAGAGCATGCCAAAGACTGAATCCTGACCTTCTGAATTGGAATCCTCATTCTCATGCTTACTAGCTGTGTGACCATAGACAATTTAATTAGCCTCTCTGTGCCTTAGTTTCCCAATTGGTAAAGTGGGGATAAGATGGCATGTTTTACTAAAAGGTCATTGTCAGTTAAAATATACAAAGTACTCAGATCTGTGAGGATGCAGTGATCTTGAAAGGGGCTGAAGAGTTATCTCCTTCCAAAATAGGCAATCACATGGCTATTGGCTACAGCCTCAGTTTCTCCCCAATCAGGCATCTTCGTAGGGCCACTTAAATGTCCTTGCAACATGGCAGTTGGTTTCAGTGAGAGTGACTGAAGAGAGAAAGATGGAGAAAGAGGAAGAGGGAGAGGAGGAGGAGGAGGAGGAGGAGGAAGCCTCAATAGTTTTTATGACTGAGTCTCAGAAGTCATACTATCACATGTCACATTTTATTCATTACAAGTGAAGCCACACTCAAAGGAGGAAGAATGAGTTTCCACCACTTATAGGGAGGAGTATCAAGGAATTTATGTACATAATTTAAAACCACCACAGTTTCTGCCTCATGGTTTTTGTTGTTTAGTCTCTAAGTCCTGTCTGACTCTTTGCATCCCATGGCTCATGGTAAGCAATGTATTTGTTAAATATTTATTATTTCATTAGCTGGTATTGAAACCATGTAGCCCAACTTGGGGCTTGAACCCACGCAGCCAAGACCTGAGCCTGTCCAAAACCCACAGTCTTTTAACTGAGATAACACATCTGGTTTCAGAACTTAATGAAACTCAGATTCTTGATGTCTCATTGCAGAAAGAATTCAGTGAGAGACAAAGTGATAGATAAGAAGTGGATTTATTTAGTGAAAAAACATACTCCACTGACAGACTGCCCCAAAATATGGGTGGATTAGTTTTTGATGGGCTGGATAATTTCATAGGCTAATAAGTGGGAGGATTAATCTAAGTTTCAGGGAAGGGGTGGGAATTTCCAGGAATTGGGAATCCCTACTTTTTTGATCTTCTATAGCCTCAGAACTCTCATGGCACTGGTGGCTGTGTCATTTAGCTTATTCTAATGAACTCCGGGAGTTGGTGATGGACAGGGAGGCCTGGCGTGCTGTGATTCATGGGGTCGCAGAGAGTCGGACACGACTGAGCGACTGAACTGAACTGAACTGAATATATTACAATGAGTGTTTATTGAGGCTTAAGGTGTAGTGGAAACTGACTCATCTGCCATCTTGGTCTGATTTGGTTCTAATGAGTTAACATCGTGTCCTTGGGCTATGCCATTCTTTTAAAGTTTGTGCCTTGCCCCCTTCACTCCTGTTTCAGAATCATATCTCCATAAAGGAAAAACATTGCCTGACATTCCAATTCTACAAAGATCAAGTCATTAGCCACTGCAGTTGACCACTGACAGTGTGCCCTGAGGAGAGTTCAGGATGGAGAAAAACAGGAAGTATTCTGTGCAGTCCCCAGGTAGTTAAGATGTATATCTAAGAACAAATTTTAATGACTCCAGGTTCTTGCAACTTCCCATACATAGAAAAACACTAAAACAGCTTAACATGTCTGTTCTTTGTGATTGGTTTGACTACATGTTTTCTTGCAGCTAAAATTCATCTAAATGCTACCTCCTTCCCTGCCTCCTCATAGCAGTTACTCAGAGCTATAGGAGAGTCTGTATCCTGGGCTATAGTCCTCAGTAAAGTCCCTGAATAAAACTGAAACTCACTGCTGTTACGTGTTTTCTTTCTTTCTTTTTTGTTTTAAAAATATTTATTTATTTACTTTTGGTTGCACTGGGTCTTCATTGCTGTGCATGGGCTTTCTCTAGTTGTGGTGAGTGGGGGCTACTCTCTTGTTTTGGTGCATGGGCTTTTCACTTTGGTGGCTTCTCCTGTTGCAGAGCATGGGGTCTAGGGTGCTGGGGCTTCAGTAGTTGTGGTACGTGTGACTTGGCTCTAGAGTGATGGCCCAGTAGTTGTGATGTACAGGCTTAGTTGCCCCACTACATGAGGAATCTTCCCAGACCAGTGATCAAACCAGTGTCCCTTGCCTTGGCAGGTGGATTCCCAACCACTAGACCACCAGGGAAGTCCTGTTGTACGTTTTTCTTACCGTTGACATTTCTGTCTGAAAATATATAATCATGCCATATTGTCTTCTAGAATCAGCTCTGGCCAACGGAACCCTCTGGGATGACAGGAGTGTCTGTTTCTACACTGCTTAACACAGTGGCCATGAGCCTCAATGGCTATTGAGCATTTGAAATCTGGCTAGTGAAACTGAGGTTCTTTAGTTCCTCTTCATTTTCTGCCCTAAGGGTGGTATCATCTGCATTTATGAGGTTATTGGTATTTCTCCTGGCAATCTTGATTCCAGCTTGTGCTTCATCCAGCCTGGCATTTTGCATGATGTACTCTGCATATAAGTTAAATAAGCAGGGTGATAATATACAGCCTTGACCTACTTCTTTCCCAATTTGGAGCCAGTCTGTTGATGAAAGTGAAAGAGGAGAGTGAAAAAGCTGGCTTAAAACTCAACATTCAAAAAACTAAGATCATGGCATCTGGTCCCAACACTTCATGGCAAATAGATGGGGAAACAATGGAAACAGTGACAGACTTTTATTTCCTTGGGCTCCAAAGTCACTGAAGATGGTGACTACAGCCATGAAATTAAAAGAGGCTTGCTCCTTGGAAGAAAAGCTATGGCCAATTTAGACAGCATATTAAAAAGTGGAGACATTGCTGACAAAGGTCTGTGAAGTCAAAGCTATGGTTTTTCCAGCAGTCATGAATGGATGTGAGAGTTGGACTACAAAGAAAGCTGAGCACCAAAGAATTGATGCTTTTGAACTGTGGTGTTGGAGAAGACTCTTGAGAATCCCTTGGACTGCAAGGAGATAAAATCAGTCTATTCTAAAGGAAATCAGTCCTGAATATTCATTGGAAGGACTGATGCTGAAGCTGAAACTCCAATACTTTGGCCACATGATGCGAAGAGCTGACTCATTGGAAAAGACACTGATGATGGGAAAGATTGAAGACAGGAGGAAAAGGGGACGACAGAGGATGAGATGGTTGGATAGCATCACTGACTCGGTGGACATGAGTTTGAGCAAGCTCTGGGAGTTGGTGATGGACAGGGAAGCCTGGCATGCTGCAGTCCATGGGGTCGCAAAGAGTCAGACATGACTGAGGGACTGAATTGAACTGAACTAGTGAAACTGAGGGCCTAGGTTTATGCTGTTTAAAGTAATTGCAGTTTAAATTTGACTAGCATGTGTGACTGACTACTGGCTACTGTATTGGGTAGCTGAGTTTCAGAGCCTTATTCCAAATGGTCTTCATTTTCTAACAATTCCCTTGTGTCTGTTCCTAGGACTGTATGTGGCATGGATGTAAGGTAATCAGGCAGCCACAATCCAGTTTGACCCTCCCAAGGCTGCTTGAAATCCTTAGAAGAGCAGCTGACATGGCCTCTTCATAGCTCCTTGACAATCACTTCCATCATACAACTGTATTTTATGCTCAGGAGCCTTTGTAACAATCGGCCCTCAGTTCTTCAGAATCTGTATGATTGACTCATTGTAGGAGAAAAGGAATTTTCAGGTCAGGAATGAGCTGCGTTTGTCACTTACCAGATGAATGGCAATGCTGATTCCTTTTTCTTGCTGATCCTCATGTGGAGGAAACCCACACTAGGGATGCATGTGATTCAGGGGCAGTAATGGGAGAACTGGGGAGGGCTGCGCAAGCAGCCAAGGAGCTGGGACCTTATTCAAGACTGACATTTTTTCAGTTGAATTAGTTTCTTTTTGAATGAAATCCTGAGTCCTCTTTTGTTTAGGAGTGGGTAGTTAGGGTTTTACTTTTATTTTCTGTTGACTAAAAGGGGACAACTGACACAGGTGATCCAAAGGGGAGATGCACTTCCAAGATTTAGAAACGAGGAAAAAGATAAGAGAGATGCTCAATGCTTGTGGACAGAATACCCTCTATTATTCTAATGTCCATATAAATAAAATCATCTCTAATATTATTAAATAATGTCATCTTTCTACCTTGTGTTCTTTAAGCACTGTCCCTACAGTTCTAGAATTTGCAAAAAGTTTACATTGGGCTTTAAAATTTAATAATTATCTCCAGAATCTTCTTTTTTTCTCATCAATTTCTCTGTGAACTTTTCAGTTATATAACCTGAGAGTGGTTATGTCCCATTCATTGTTTCAGTCCTGAAGGCAGATCAAGTTCTCCTTCCACTATTCATTTCTTTGTAGGGTACCAGAGGTTAGAACTTTAGTAAGAATGACATCAAAGAAGATTTATCTTTCTATTCTTTGTCAGTAACACTGTATTTGTCCTGTAATATGCAAGTATTATAACCCAGGCTATTTGCAAATGTCCATAATATTCACTTGGAAAAAATGTGATATATATTGAATTCAATGTCTGAGTTTTTGATTAAGCACCAAGAGAATAATTAATATAAATTAATGTAACTTCCAGATTATGGAAACCTAAAATTAAAATTTCATATTTGAGCACAGACCCATGTTTCCTTATATCACACATGACAAAGCTTCCAATTCAGTCCCAAGTAGGAGAAGCCAGGTTGTTTAAAGTGTATGTGTGTGTGTGTGGGTGTATTTGAATAGGTACTTAGCTTAGCACCTAGGCAGCTAAAATTATTGCACATGTGAAGCTAACCATTCTCAGGCATTCATGGCTCACAGGCCTTCATTTTACTCTCCCTTCAGCCTATGTTCTAAACACTTCCCAATCTTTACCTGTGGAACAGACATCCTCTCTTAGTTCTAGACACACATCTACCTGTGAACTGGTGTCCTCAGCTGAATGTTCCACTGGCATCTAAAACTCAACCCCACCTTTCACTGAATTCTCCATTCTTCCTTCACTCTTTCCATAACTTCTGGAAAACTGGGAATTCCCTAGATGTCTCCATCTCCAACTCCTTGGTTAAGAGACCATAGAGGAGGTAGGAAAGAGTATCTATGGCACTAAATTTTGACAAATTAGTTCCCAAAATTATTTTTAGAAACATATTCTAGAAGGGGGCTTCCCCAATGGCTCAGTGATAAAGAATCCCCCTGCAGTTCAGGGGATGCAGGAGAGGCAGGTTTGATCCCTGGGTCAGGAAGATCCCCTGGAGGAGGAAATGGCTACCCACTCCAGTATTCTTGCCTGAAAAAATCCCATGGTTAGAGGAGCCTGGAGGACTACTCTCTATGTGTTTACAAAGAATTGGACATGGCTGAGTAAATGAACTTGCTCGCATGTGTGCACACATGCACGCGTGCACACACACACAAGCGTACACACATATCCTAGCAGAAGTGTACAGGAATTTCTGTTTTTCTACATCTACTCCTTCATGCCTGATTTTGTTTCAAGAGTGTAACAATCTCATAAGAAGAATTAGGTACCATTTCCAATTATTCTATTTTCTGTGAGAGTTTATATGATGTAGAATTAAATATTCCTTGTACGACTTGTACAACTTGTATCTGAAACTATCTGGAAATGACGTTTTATCCGTAAGTAGTTTCTTTTTTTAACTACTGATTCTTTTCTTTACTCTTCTTGTTTTTACTTTAGTCAGTTTTGGTAAGTTACATTTTTATAGGAAATATCTATTCACCTAAGTTTTCAAATGTATTAGCATATAATTTTGCATAATTTTAATAATCATTTTAATCTTTATTTTAGCCATAGTTTTGTCACCTTTATAATTCTTAAGTGGATTATTTTACTTCCTTTCCTTTTTTGATATGTCATCCTCTCATGTTTATTTAAAAATGTCATTGGTTTCTTCTCTTTGCTTAATTTTTTCTTTATACTTTGAGTTTAATTTGTGATTTCTAATTTTTAAAAATGAGTGCTTAGCATCTTAATTTTCAGGTTTTTTCTTTTCCAAGAAGTAATTATAGCCAAGGAAATAATTGTCATACTAGATACCTCCCACAAGCTATGGAAAATAGTATTCTTATTATTAATTCCAAGTTAAAATTTTTTTCTATATAGTTCCTTTTTATACAATGGATCATTTAGAAATGTGTTTTTAAATCTCCAAAATATTTTAGTTACCCTTTTCCCCACATATTTCTACTTAGCTATACCATGGTCAGATGACATGATCTATATAAAATAGATGCTTTGAAACATACTAAAAATTGCTTTACTTTTTGTAAACATTCCACATATGTTTAAGATAAAGATGTATTTAATGGGGTTCTATATATGTCTACTAGATCACCTGAATCAAACCCCTTATGATTATACAGTGGAAGTGAGAAATAGATTTAAGGGACTAGATCTGATAGACAGACTGATGAACTATGGACAGGGGTTCGTGACAGTGTACAGGAGACAGGGGTCAAGACCATCCCCAAGAAAAAGAAATGCAGATAAGCAAAATGGCTGTCTTGAGGAGGCCTTGCAAATAGCTGTGAAAAGAAGAGAAGTGAAAAGCAAAGGAAAGATATACCCATTTGAATGCAGAGTTCCAAAGAATAGCAAGGAGAGATAAAGAAGCCTTCCTCAGCTATCAATGCAAAGAAATAGAGGAAAACAATAGAATAGGAAAGACTAGAAATCTCTTCAAGAAAATTAGAGATATCAAGGGAACATTTCAGGCAAAGATGGGCTCAATAAAAGACAGAAATGGTGTGGAGCTAACAGAAGCAGAAGATATTAAGAAGAGGTGGCAAGAATACACAGAAGAATTGTACAAAAAAGATCTTCATGACCAAGATAATCACAATGGTGTGATCACTCACCTAGAGCCAGACATCCTGGAATGTGAAGTCAAGTGGGCCTAAGAAAGCAACACTATGAACAAAGATAGTGGAGGTGATGGAATTCCAGTTGAACTATTTCAAATCCTGAGAGATGATGCTGTGAAAGTGCTTCACTCAATATGCCAGCAAATTTGGAAAACTCAGCAGTGGCCACAGGACTGGAAAAGGTCAGTCCTCATTCCAATCCCAAAGAAAGGCAATGCCAAAGAATGCTCAAACTACTGCACAATTGCACTCATCTCACACGCTAGTAAAGTCATGTTCAAAATTCTCCAAGCCAGGCTTCAGCAATCCGTGAACCGTGAACTTCCTGATGTTCAAGCTGGTTTTAGAAAAGGCAGAGGAACCAGAAATCAAATTGCCAACATCTGCTGGATCGTGGAAAAAGCAAGAGAGTTCCAGAAAAACATCTATTAAACATCTATTTCTGCTTTATTGAGTATGCCAAAGCCTTTGACTGTATAGAACACAGTCAGTTCAGTTCAGTTCAGTCGCTCAGTAGTGTCCAACTCTTTGCGGCCCCATGAATCATAGCATGCCAGGCCTCCCTGTCCATCACCAACTCCCAGAGTTCACTCAAACTCATGTCCATCGAGTTGGTGATGCCATCCAGCCATCTCATTCTCTGTCATCCCCGTCTCCTCCCACCCCCAATCCCTCCCAGCATCAGAGTCTTTTCCAGTGAGTCAACTCATTGCATGGAGGTGGCCAAAGTATTGGAGTTTCAGCTTTAGCATCAGTCCTTCCAATGAACACCCAGGATTGATCTCCTTTAGAATGGACTGGTTGGATCTCCTTGCAGTCCAAGGGATTCTCAAGAGTCTTCTCCAGCACCACAGTTCAAAAGCATCAATTCTTCGGCGATCAGCTTTCTTCACAGTCCAACTCTCACATCCATACATGACCACGGGGAAAACCATAGCCTTGACTAGACAGACCTTTGTTGACAAAGTAATATCTCTGCTTTTTAATATGCTATCTAGGTTGGTCATAACTTTCCTTCCAAGGAGTAAGCGTCTTTATTGTGGAACACAATAAACTGTGGAAAATTCTGAAAGAGATGGGAATACCAGACCACCTGACCTGCCTCTTGAGAAACCCGTATGCAGGTCAGGAAGCAACAGTTAGAACTGGACATGGAACAACAGACTGGTTCCAAATAGGAAAAGGAGTACATCAAGGTTGTATATTGTCACCCTGCTTATTTAACTTATATGCAGAGTACATCATGAGGAACTCTGGGCTGGATGAAGCACAAGCTGGAATCAAGATTGCCAGGAGAAATATCAATAACCTCAGAGATGCAGACTGTACCAACCTTATGGCAAAAAATGAAGAAGAATTAAAGAGCCTCTTGATGAAAGTGAAAGAGGAGATTGAAAAAGCTGGCTTAAGGCTCAACATTCAGAAAACTAAGATCATGGCATCTGGTCCCATCACTTCATGGGAAATAGATGGGGAAACAGTGGAAACAGTGGCTGAATTTATTTTTTGGGGCTCCAAAATCACTGCAGTTGGTGATTGCAGCAATGAAATTAAAAGATGCTTACTCCTTGGAAGGAAAGTTATGACCAACCTAGACAGCATATTAAAAAGCAGAGACATTACTTTGTCAACAAAGATCCGTCTAGTCAAGGCTGTGGCTTTTCCAGGAGTCATGTATGGATGTGAGAGTTGGACTATCAAGAAAGCTGAGTGCAGAAGAATTGATGCTTTTTATGTGTGGTGTTGGAGAAGACTCTTGAGAGTCCCTTGGACTGCAAGGAGATCCAAATTGATCCTAAAGGAGATCAATCCTGGGTGTTCATTGGAAGGACTGATATTGAAGCTGAAACTCCAATACTTTGGCCACCTGATGCGAAGAGCTGACTCTTAGGAAAAGACCCTGATGCTTGTAAAGATTGAGGGCAGGAGGAGAAGGGAACGACAGAGGATGAGATGGTTATATGGCATCACCGACTCAATGGACATAAGTTTGGGTGGACTCCCGGGAGTTGATGATGGACAAGGAGACCTGGTGTGCTGCAGTTCATGGGGTCCCAAAGAACCGAACAGGACTGAGCTACTGAACTTAAGTGAACTAGATCAAACTTGTTAATTAAGTTGCATATTTTATATACATGTTTTCCCCTGCATGGTTTACTGATTACTGAGAGAGGTGCATTTAAATCTCCACGTCTCCTTGATTTTCATTCACACTTTTTGCCTGTTAGGTGCATATACATTTAAACTTTACAAAACTTCCTGATTAGGTAAATGACTTATCATCATTTCTTTATCCTTGACAATGTGTTCTTTTAAAGCCTATCTCTTGTGATATTAATAGTGCCATACCAGCTGTCTCTGATTGGCATTTACTTAGAAAAAACTGTTTACATCCTTTAACTCTGGGTATTTCTATGTCCTTATATCTGACATATGTCTTTTGTAAATAGAAGATAGCTACATCCAATCTCGCAACTTTCTCTTATAATGTGCTATTCTAGTCTGATATTAATTATGATCACAAATATATTTGATTTATTATTTCTGTCTTATTCTATTTTGAATTTAAACTGATTTTTCTAAGTTGACATGTTTTTTCTCCATTGTCCTCTTTTTGATCAGTAAACTTTGTAACTTTTTTCCTATTCACTGTAAAATTTACATTCTTTTAAATGGTTATTATTAAAATACTAACATGCATACTTAAGATCTAAAGCTAACATTTCTGTCCTTTTCTATACAATTAAGAAGCTTGGAACACTTTAATCCCAGTCACCCCTACCATTGTACATTTTATCGTTTTCCAGTATTTATTCTAACTTTAAATCCTGGTTTGAAGTTATTATGATTATTTTCTATAGCTCCTATTTATAGAGACCTAAATTTACTAACAAAGCTAGTGGAGGTGATGGAATTCCAGTTGAGCTCTTTCAAATCTTGAAAGATGATGCTGTGAAAGTGTGCACTCAATATGCCAGCAAATTTGGAAAACTCAGCAGTGGCCACAGGACTGGAAAAGGTCAGTCCTCATTCCAATCCCAAAGAAAGGCAATGCCAAAGAATGCTCAAACTACCACACAATTGCACTCATCTCCCACACTAGTAAAGTCATGCTCAAAATTCTCCAAGCCAGGCTTCAGCAATATGTGAACCGTGAACTCCCAGATGTTCAAGCAGGTTTTAGAAAAGGCAGAGGCACCAGAGATCAAATTGCCAACATCCGCTGGATCATGGAGAAAGCAAGAAAGTTCCAGAAAAACATCTATTTCTGCTTCATTGACTATGCCAAAGCCTTTGACTGTGTGGATCACAATAAACTGTGGAACATTCTGAAAGAGATGGGAATCCCAGACCACCTGACCTGCCTCTTGAGAAACCTGTATGCAGGTCAGGAAGCAACAGTCAGAACTGTACATGGAACAACAGACTGGTTCCAAATAGGAAAAGGAGTGCGTCAGGGCTGTATATTGTCACCTTGCTTATTTAACTTATATGCAGAGTACATCATGAGGAACGCTGGGCTGGAAGAAGCACAAGCTGGAATCAAGATTGCAGGGAGAAATATCAGTAACCTCAGATATGCAGATGACACTACCCTTATGGCAGAAAGTGAAGAGGAACTCAAAAGCCTCTTGATGAAAGTGAAAGAGGAGAGTGAAAAGGTTGGCTTGAAGCTCAACATTCAGAAAACAAAGATCATGGCATCTGGTCCCATCACTTCATGGGAAATAGATGGAAAAACAGTGGAAACAGTGTCAGACTTTATTTTTTTGGGCTCCAAAATCACTGCAGACGCTGATTGCAGCCATGAAATTAAAAGACGCTTGCTCCTTGGAAGGAAAGTTATGACCAACCTTGATAATATATTAAAAAGCAGAGACATTACTTTGCCAACCAAGGTCCGTCTAGTCAAGGCTATGGTTTTTCCCGTGGTCATGTATGGATGTGAGAATTGATGCTTTTGAACTGTGGTGCTGGAGAAGACTCTTGAGAGTCCCTTGTACTGCAAGGAGATCCAACCAGTCCATTCTAAAGGAGATCAATCCTGGGTGTTCATTGGAGGGACTGATGCTAAAGCTGAAACTGCAATACTTTGGCCACCTCATGCGACGAGTTGACTCACTGGAAAAGACTCTGATGCTGGGAAAGGTTGGGGGCGGGAGGAGAAGGGGACGACCGAGAATGAGATGGCTGGATGGCATCACCAACTCTGTGGACATGAGTTTGAGTGAACTCCGGGAGTTGGTGATGGACAGGGAGGACTGGCATGCTGTGATTCATGGGGTCGCGGAGAGTCGGACACAACTGAGCGACTGAACTGAACTGCACTGAAATTTACTGATTTGTTTACTCACCATTCCTTTATGTATTGCAGACCTTTCTTTCTGGATTATTTTCCTCTTTCCTAGAGTACCTTCCTTTAGTGAATGATTCTAAGAATCAAATGGTCTTGGTTTTGATTTTCTGAAAAGTTTTATCTTCATTCTTAAATAAAGTTTAGCCAGATATAGGACAAATTAACAGTTATTTTTCTTTTATTATTTGGATGATATTATGCTATCATCTTCTAATTTGCGTAACTGCTTTAAAAATGTCAACTTTCAATCATATTGTTGTTTCTATGTAGATAACTATAAAAAAAATCTGATTTTTATTCTTTAATTTACTCAGAACAGCAGTCTATTTCCCAAGTGAGGATGAAGGAGGAAATAGTAGAGGCTGAAGAGAGAAGAAAATACAAGAGATGTCTATTGGGGCAGAGTAAGAGCATGAATGAGTTGGAAACTTGTTGTGTGTTTGCTAGCACACTAGAAGCCCACTTAAAGTTACCAGTTAGTATGGTTTGTATGTTCTGCTCCCCATGTTGGCAACCCAAATGTAGTAAACAGGCAGTGGAGAGTTAGAATTAAGGGATGAAGTTCTGCTAAGTGTGTGTTAAAATTTTTCTTAAGGGAGAATAAGAGGAATATTGGTCTTGCGTGTTAAGGTGGTGAAAGAGAGAGGAGAGGACACAAAGATGGTGAGAGACAGTGAAAAGATGTTAAAATACACAAATTCGAGGACCCAGAAGATCTAATGGATCATTCTCATTGGAGGTACTAGAGAGAGTGAGCAGGGAAGATAGGAGGTGGTGGATGAATATGGAATGCTTAAAAAGTGAGATTAATAGAAAACCAGGTGTTTTTCTATCCCTGTGCTCATACAATTATTTAAATTATGCTAGCTATTTAATAAATCTTGCAACTTTTATGCTGAGTCCCACTTTTTCTCCTTCTTCTCCCTCTCCCTCCCTTTCTTCTTCAAAATTGTTTTGGCTATTCTTGTCTTTTAATCTTCCAATCTGCCAAGTTCCTTGAAAAAGGCACTGAGAGAAAATATGTATATTTTCTACCTAGACAATTTTTCACGAATGGCTCCTGAATAGGGCCTGGTCCCTAGAAAGACCAAACCATAATTAGCTTTTGGAATTTTCAGCCCCAGCCTCCATCCTCCAGAGAGGTGAGAGTAGCTGGAAATGTGCTTAATGATTGTTCATGCCTACTTGGGGAAGCCTTCATAATATCCCAATAGTAGGGGTTTCTGAGAGCTTCCAGGTTAATGAATGCATCCACATAGGGAGGGTGATTGCACCCCAACTCCATGCCCCCCCAGACCTTGCCATATGTATCTCTTCATCCTGTTGCTCATCTGTATCCTTTATCGTATCTTTTAATAAACTCGTAAATGTAACTGTTTCCCAGAATTCTGTGAGCTGCTCTAGCCAATTAACCAAACATGGGGAGAGGGTCGTGGGAACTTCATGTTTATAGCCAGATTGGACAGAAATTATGGGTAACCTGGAGACCTACTACTTGTGATTGGCATTTGATGTGAGGTGGGAGCAGTTATGCTGGACTGAGCCCTTAACCCATGGATCTGCCACTATCTGATATTCTCTCTAGGTAGATAGTGTCAGAACTGAGTTAAATAGTAGAACATCTAGCTGGTGTTGTGGAGAATTGTTTGATGAGGGGAAAATCACCCATATTTTGGTGACCAGAAACTGTCTGAAGGGAAGTATTCTGTGTGAATAGTAAAGGAGACACATAGGGAAGGATTGGTTCGTTTTTAACTGAGATTTTAATTAGATTATAGGCTACTTTGGAAGAGAATTGACAAAATTATCTTCCCATCTAAGGCATTCCCTTTAATTTAAGCGTTATTTTCCAGCCTTTGGCTACATAGATTAATTTTCCCCAATAAGGACTTTCATATTTCCTGTTAGATTTTTCTATTTAAAACCTTTTTATAGTTTAGGTATTTTCTTGTGTTTTCTGTGTAGGCAATTATATGTGGCATGATTTTACTTCTTAACTATATTTTCTCATCTTATTGTACAACTCAGAAGTCTAGACCAGTGCTGAATTGAAATGATGAAAGCAGAAATTCTTGCTTTTCCCCTATTAAAGGTAATGTATCTAAAATATTTCAATTAAGAATGATGCTTACTGTAGATTAATGGGTAGATACATGCGACGAGTTGAGTCACTGGAAAAGACTCTGATGCTGGGAAAGGTTGGGGGCGGGAGGAGAAGGGGACGACGGAGAATGAGATGGCTGGATGGCATCACCGACTCTGTGGACATGAGTTTGAGTGTACTCCGGGAGTTGGTGATGGACAGGGAGGCCTGGCGTGCTGTGATTCATGGGGTCGCGGAGAGTCGGACACGACTGAGCGACTGAACTGAACCCAATTATTAAAGTCTTCGTATGACACTCAAGTCTAAATGTCTGTAGGTTTTCTTTTGGACTGTTCTGTTTCCCCAGGGTGGAACATTTAATTTCTTACCTGCAGGATAGGGTAACAGTCAATGATCTCAAGTGCCAAAACAAGAAGGGCACTTGTAATCTCACCATTAAAAGATTTCTCTGTTTCAGTTGGCATCTCACGCTTGCCTGTCACTGCTTGATCTCCCAGTTGTGAGGCTCTCTGGACAACCCTTCCAGGGAGAGGGTTTGTCTCTTGCTGGGGTCAAGAGGCCCTGCATATTTGGAGAGGATACCAGTTTCTTATGAAGGATTTCAACTAGACTTTCCTTTTCCTTAGGCTTGCAGAGGTGCTTGTTGCCTCTAGTTCAGGCCCTTCTGGCTTCTACTATGAGTCAGACACTTCATGTTGCTTCTTGCCTCCTGCAAACTGCCTGCTGTTGTCAGCTTTCCTTGCCCTGATGAGTCAGTTACCATTTATCCATCTACTTTCCTTCTTCCTAAACATCCTCTACATTTCTCATCTCTTCTGTGGCCTTTGTGGGCTTAATTCCCTTTGGGGACTTTAGAGACGAGTAACAATAATTGATCTGAATTTCTAGTGTTTAACTGAAAGTCAGATTTGTCTTCTCCATCTTTTTTCAGACAATTTCTATGTCATCTATGTCAGAATAGAATAATGATGAGCACACCCTTGGATTAAAAATCTAACTGAAAACCCAAGAATCTTTAACTGGCAAGTTTAACTTATCCATATTTATTATGAATATTGTTACACTTGAATTTATTTATTTCTGTCATCTTCATATTTTTGCTTTCACAGTTTTTCTTTACTTTTCTCTTTTTTCCCCAGTATCTGTTTTATTGACTTTTCTTTATTCCCTGCTTTTCCTTCTCTATTAGTTTGGAAACAATAGATTCTATTTCTATGGCTTTAGGGATTACACTTAAATTTTAAACTTGTATACTTGATTCAACTATATCTAAAAATAATCAACCTCTCTACCCTTATGCTGATAATACAACCCCCTAAGAATGATTAACTCTATCAACTCTTGATTATCATCTTGTCTGGCTTTTCAGGATCCCTTTGTCTTATGTTTAGCTTGTTGTTGTTGTTCAGTCACCGAATTGTGTCTGACTCTTTGCTATCCCATGGACTGCAGCACCCCAGGCCTGTCTCTCACCTCTATTGGAGTTTGCCCAATTTCATGTCCATTGAGTCGATGCTATCCAACCATATGATCCTCTGTTGCCCTCTTCTTCTGCCTTCAGTCTTTCTCAGCATGAGTATCTTCTCCAATGAGTTGGCTGTTCGCATCAGGTGGCCAAAAGATTGGAGCTTCAGCTTCAGCATCAGTCCTTCCAATGAGTATTCGGGGTTGATTTCCTTTAAGATTGACTGGTTTGATCTCCTTGCTGTCCAAGGGACTCTCAAGAGTCTTCTCCGGCATCACAGTTTGAAAGCATCAATTCTTTGGTGCTCTGCCTTCTTTATGGTCCAGCTCTCACATCTGTACATGGCAACTAGAAAGCTTTAGCTTTACATTTTTCTAAATGCCTCAGTTAATCATTATTACTATTATTATTGGCAGCCTTTATTTAACAATTTCTTTGCTCACAATTACTTCTTGTATCTTGCATTTTCCTTCTGGGTTCAATTAACTTATTACTGAAGACCATACTGTAGTGGTTTTTTTCCCAGTGCAAATCTTCGAATGGTACATTCTTTCATATTTTAGATAACTAAAAATGCATCTGCTTCATTTTTATTTTACAACTTAATTAGCTGGTTATAGTGTTTTAAGGCCATAGTTAGCTCTTTATAAATGCTAAAAATAGTTTTAATTGTCTCCTGACACCTGTTGTTACTATGGAGATGGCTTCTTTTCTTTTTCTTTTTTGCATGCATGGCATTTAGAATCTTATTCTCTGACCAGGAATCAAACTCATTTCCCCTGCAATGGAAGCACAGAATTCTAACCACTGGACCTCCATGGAAGTCCTGGAGAAAACTTCTGATTTTTCTTTGTGTTAAAAAATTAACTTTTTCCCTTTTTCTCCCTTCTGAGAATTTCTTTTTCTTTTTTGTTTTCCAGATTTATTAAAATACAGCTGGGTATGGATTTATTTTTATGCTTACAGTATTTAATCAATATATCTAGGTATTAATTTTTTTTATGCTTACAAGTTTTTGTATATTTTCTTCCTCAGGATTTATCCTTTTTTTTTTTTATCAGTTCTGGAGCATTCTCAGCCATTATCTTCTCAGCACCTCTGTTCTCTCTTTCTGGAGCTCCAGTTTTACATAAGCTAAATCTTCTCTGCTCTTTCCACACCTCTTATCAATTTTTTTAACTTCTTGATAATTCTCTATCTTTTTTCTTCTATGATATTGATTCATTTTTTCATTTTTGAAAATCAAAAATTTAATCTGTATTTTAATCCATCTGTTGAGACTTGGAATGCCACTAGTTCTTTCTCAAAGTCTTTTAGCTATTTTTTTCCCCAGAGTTCTCTGTTCTTGTAGTTTCTGTTTCTTAGTTCTTTATTTGAAAATTCATATTTTCTAATCTTTCTCAGTTTATTCTGTTCTTGCAAATTCTTGATGTGATACATATTCCAGTTTGTTTTATCTGCTGACTTCCTGTCATGGCAGATTATTTCCTGGCTTGCTGAGTCAAGTGTTTTGCATATGTATTTGTGGGTGTTGTATACAGCTTCAGTTCAGTTCAGTTCAGTTCAATCGCTCTTTGTGTCCGACTCTTTGTGACCTCATGAATCACAGCATGCCAGGCCTCCCTGTCCATCACCAACTCCCGGAGTTCACTCAAACTCATGTCCAGAGAGTTGGTGATGCCATCCAGCCATCTCATTCTCTGTCGTCCCCTTCTCCTCCTGCCCCCAATCCTTCCCAGCATCAGAGTCTTTTCCAGTGAGTCAACTCGTCGCACGAGGTAGCCAAAGTATTGGAGTTTCATAGGGGTTTTTCTTGCCTCTGCCTAGGGTCCTTGGGATTTCTATTGTCAAGTCAGCTTGGAATTCTGGTGTCACTTAATAGCATGAACTCTAGGTTTTCTCAGCCTTGATATTTTAACTTCTCATGGGAAAACACTACTTTTTCACTCAAATTTTTGGGAAAAGACAAGTTCCTTGATCCTTTATTAGGCCCCCAAACTGATTTTTTTTCTAGTTCTTTCACAAAAGGAGTAGCCTTTCACTATATATATATTTTTAATTAATTAGTTTATTTTAATTGAAGTCTAATTACTTTACAATATTGTAGTGGGTTTTGCCATACACTAACATGTATCAGCCACGGGTGGACATGTGTCCCCCATCCTGAACCCTGCTCCCACCTTCCTCCCCATTCCATTCCTCAGGGTTGTCCCCATACACTGGCTTTGAGTGCCCTGTATCACGCATCGAACTTGGACTGGTCATCTGTTTCATATAGGGTAATATAGATGTTTCAATGTTATTCTCTAATCATCCTACCCTCTCCTTCTCCCAGAGTTATATTTTTTAATGCAAGTAGTCCAGAAACACCTTGCCTCCTCCGTGCCCCAAATCATAACTTTGTGTTTTCACAGATAATAAGATGCCCTCCCAGCTGTGAAACATGAAATTTGAAGCAGATACTTTACATTGGCAATTAAATAGTCATTGAACAGTAACTCTAAAAAGTTTTACGTTTGTAAAAATATGACCTTTTAATTACATTTTTACAAACTAAATAAAATTGTTATCCATTAGCTATAATGTGAAGGATTTTGATATAGGCTTGACATTAACACATGCACTCACTCCTCTTTACTTCTTCCATCTGCAGAATTCTTTTTTCCCCTCTCTTTCTTTTTGTATTTTATCCACATGTTTTTGTGTCCATAGTGGGAGAAAGATCAGTTTAGTCTGCACTTAGTTTAGTTGCTAGAATTGGAAATAATAAATCAAGATAACACTCAAAATTACTTTCTATCCTCTTATTTTAAATAATATGATTGAAAATTTACAAAATATCAAAGATGACAGAATTAATTATTATCTTTCTTGTCTCAATATTTTATTGATGGATCAGCAATGTTTGGATAAATAATAAGGATCTATATAATTATTAAATTAATTTTATAAATTTTTATCAGAAAAATCATTATTTTTAACCAATATTTTTACAAAATTGACATTGATTTGACAGAACTGGCATTCAGTTCAGTTCAGTTGCCCAGTCACGTCCGACCCTTTGCTACCCCATGAATTGCAGCACGCCAGGCCTCCCTGTCCATCACCAACTCCCGGAATTCACCCAAATTCATGTGCATCGAGTCTGTGATGCCATCCAGCCATCTCATTCTCTGTTGTCCCCTTCTCCTGCCCCCAATCCCTCCCAGCATCAGAGTCTTTTCCAGTGAGTCAACTCTTCTCATGAGGTGGCCAAAGTATTGGAGCTTCAGCTTTAACATCAGTCCTTCCAATGAACACCCAGGACTGGTCTCCTTTAGGATGGTCTGGTTGGATCTCCTTGCAGTCCAAGGGACTCTCAAGAACCTTCTCCAACACCACAGTTCAAAAACATCAATTCTTCGGCAATCAGCTTTCTTCACAGTCCAACTCTCACATCCATACATGACCACTGGAAAAACCATAGCCTTGACTAGATGGACCTTTGTTGGCAAAGTAATGTCTCTCCTTTTCAATATGCTATCTAGCTTGGTCATAACTTTCCTTCCAAGGAGTAAGTGTCTTTTAATTTCATGGCTGCAATCAGCATCTGCAGTGATTTTGGAGCCCCCAAAATAAAGTCTGACACTGTTTCCACTGTTTCCCCATCTATTTCCCATGAAGTGATGGGACCAGATGCCATGATCTTCGTTTTCTGAATGTTGAGCTTTAAGCCAACTTTTTCACTCTCCTCTTTCACTTTCATCAAGAGGCTCTTTAGTTCTTCACTTTCTGCCATAAGGGTAGTGTCATCTGCATAACTGAGGTTATTGATATTTCTCCCAGCAATCTTGATTCCAGCTTGTGCGTCTTCCAGCCCAGCATTTTGCATGATGTACTCTGCTTATAAGTTAAATAAGCAGGGTGACAATATACAGCCTTGATGTACTCCTTTTCCTACTTGGAACCAGTCTGTTGTTTCATGTCCAGTTCTAACTGTTGCTTCCTGACCTGCATATACGTTTCTCAAGAGGCAGGTCAAGTGATCTGGTATTCCCATCATTAGATTGATCTAAAAAATTAAAAAGTTAGATGAAATTGTAATTAGTGTACATTACTATTTTCACTAGAATGTAAATTAAATGTAAAAAAAATAAAAAATTAAAATTTTATTCATTTGTCTTCAAAGTTATTTTTCTTCTAAACTATAAAAAATTACTTATCAAAATTAATATCCAAAAGATAAATTGTAGCTAATGGATATCAGCGTTATTTAATTTATGAAAAACTGCTCTCTCCCCTTTCTGATCTTTATTGTTCTTACAGTTTGTAGCACATCACTTAGTACTTTATCATTTCCTGCTTGTATCATTCAAGTTAGGTGGTGAACAACTTGAAAGCTAGAACCATATCTTGGAGAAACTTTGTAGTTTATATTAACCTAATTTATGCTATTGCTTGTTACAGATTGATTCTCTTTTCTGAGGTACATTTCTCAGGCTCTTCAGCACGTGCATTAATAGATCATATAATCATCAAAGCATAAATAGGTGTTTTAAAAAATAAAAGTTGGAGGCCTATGAAGATCCCTCTCCCCACTTCATTAACATTAAAATACAATTTATTGAATTCTTTCTTTTTTTCCCCCTTCTACTTGGTTGCTTTGTGCTAAGTGAAAGTTTTTTTTTTTTTGGTAGTATGTATATGAGAAATGCAAACAAAGAAGCAGTCCTTTTATGGTATAAACTATGTTTGCCTTCAGGCCAAGTGAATGTGTAAACTCATCTACATTCATGGAAAGGAATCATTAGTTTTGAGTTTTCAAGTTCTTACTTTTAAAATTTATTGAGATTAGCTCAGGCAGCATTAAATTTGAGGCTTCCAGATGACTTTTATGATTTTTATGGTTTTTTAGAGGACTGACATATTTTTATTTCTTTACACTAAGAAAAGACAATAGAATTATTTAAATACCAACAGGTATTTTTAGAGATGCATGTTTGTCCAATTCACTTTGCTTCTTTTTTTTTTTTTTCTTATTAGATACATTTGGGATTTGAAGAGAAACAAAGCTATAGACCTTACCATCAAACAGTTAACATAAGAGCACAATACATCAGTTTTTCTTTAAAAATTCAGAATTTTCCCCATATTCCCCAAAGTATGTATTTAATTCTCTTGGCATGTTACATAGCAAACTGAAAGTATTTATGAATGTGGCTACTTCTTTTAACAAGTTCCAATAACTGCTTCCTAAACTTGTGTTTTTATATCAATTACATACAGTAAGCACTGAAATCAACCAAAGAGAACTGCGGAGGCCAACTTGAGATATTCATGTTCAATGAAGACTGAGCCTGCCAAAAATAAAATGTGGATATAATTTTATAACACCATTTTATAATTAAAGTCATAAGTGAGGTTTCCTGCTATTGTTTAAAAATGTGTCATGATAAATTTAAATCAAAGATATGGGCAAAGAAAGGTCTGTAAAGTAACAGATGAAGGCAACTAAGATGGTACAGGAACACAGCCCAGTGCAGAAAAGAAACACATGCAAACAATTTCAGTGAAATAATTACATTTATTGTAGATGGAGTTCTGTTTTAGAAACTATAACCACTTAGAAATGGTTTTCATTCATGTCAGACTGAGGTTAACTTGTTGGTACTGTCTGTCTATTGAGAGATTTTTTACCAGCAGAGAAACTTAATACATTGATTTAATGATAAGACTATGTCTTCTGACCAAATAGCCACCAAACAAAATCCCCTAAAACAGAAGAAGGTAGTTCTTGCATGTGGTCCACAGTTAGTGTCACCAGATTTAGCAAATAAAAATACAGGACACCCAGTTAAATTAGAATTTCAGATAAATTACAAATACATATTTAAGGGTAAATATGTCTCACACAATACTAGGAACTAAATTCTAAAAAAGTTGTTTGTAGTTTAATTGATATTCTAATTTAACTGTGTATCTTGTATTTTATCTGACAAGTTTAACATTAGTAAAAACACAAAGTTTGGCAATGGATTTTTGTAATTTTAAGCTAAACATTTGAATGACAATACATTTAAATGATCAAAGCAGAGAATGAGGTTAATTTATTTTTGCACTGTCAGCTCATTAAATTTCTGATGTTCATAGGTATACGGATGAGTGATGATTTCTGTTCAGTAATGGAGAAGATTTTTGTTTTGCTAGTGAACACAGCTCATTTAAAAGAAATTCTTCCCATAGGAGATAAGTTGATTCACATACATGGATAGATTTAATCATTAGGGCATTCCTGGCTTTAATAAGTCATGTTTGTCTAATGCACAGGCCGTTCCCAATGTATCAATTCATTCATCTTGTCTCTAATACAAGCCATGTGTTTCTTATGGGAGTTGAAAGGACATTAATCAGAATCTCCCCCTTCAGCCAGTCCAAGGGGACACAAAGTTCTTGGTTACATCTCAAATGTCAAGATACGGGGAAATGGAGAGTAACATTCAAAGCGTATCAGTTGTAATTCATACCGTTGTTACAATTGCTGTGAAATGTGTTGGGGGTGGGGCAGCAACGAACCATAAAGCAATGTCTTTTCTGTGGAAACTGTGGCTGGAAGGGCCTGGAGGGCTGTATCTGTTTTTCCTCAGCAGACAAAACTTCCACTGAATCCACGAGAAAGCAGGATTTGGTATCCGAACTTTTGTATAGCTTGATTGTCCTTTAAGAGTAAGGGAAAGATGTAGTCATCTCTGACTTGATTCCCTTGTTATAGATCAGTGGTTCTAAATCTTGGCTGCAGATAGGTACCACCTGGGAGCTTTTCTCTTCAAATCCCTCAAAAACTCCTGAGGTTTTTGCCACACTCCAGAACAATTAAATAACGATCTCTGGATTGGGATCTAGGCATCAGTCCTTATCAAAAACTCCCCACATAGTGCCAGTGTGCAGCCAGGCTGGAGAACCACTGGCTCATCACAGGAAATTATGTTTATAAACATGGAAACACTTACTGACTTGATATTCGTGGCATTTGATTTCATATAAATTTATGCTATTATTTGGAAACTTCTCTATTTTACAAAGTTTTGTTAGTTCACTATCATCATTCATATTATGAATATCATCTCTTATGCACTTAGAAGAAAAGTGATGGCAAACAAATAAGCATAATAAATATCTTGTAATGAGACGCTGGGCTTCCCTGGTGGCTCAGTAGTAAAGAATCTGCCTGCAATTCAGGAGATGCAGGTTCAATCCCTGGGTTGGGAAGATCCCTTGGAGAAGAAAATGGCAACCCACTCCAGTGTTCTTGCCTGGGAAATATCATGGACAGAGGAGCCAGCAGGCTACAGTTCATGAGGCTGCAAGAATTGGACACAAGTTAGTGATTAAACCACCACCAATGAGATGCTAACATTTGAAATGGATGGAATACACCAGGTGGTGGGCTAGGGTAATCAGAAAAGCCCTCCTCTTCAGATGACTTTAAAGTGAAGCTATAAAACTGGTTCTCAAAGTACAGTCCCAGCCTCCATGTTACCTGGAAACTTGCTCAAAATGCAAATTCTCAGGCCCCACCCACTCTAGCACTCTTGATCAGAGACTCTGGGAGTGGGGCACAGAGGCCTACATTTTAACAAGCTCTTCAGCTGCTTCTGATGTATGGGCAAGTTTGAGCTTATAAATATTTCTCCTAATGTTGATTTAAAGCAATCCTGTAGGAATTGCTGTGCTCTCATTCACTTTCAGTTTTGACCTACCTTTTAAGTTAAGGGTGATAGAGAAGAATGTTTTAGATTCCAAGTTGGGTAACTTTTGGTTGCTAATTTCCAGTTTTATTTTTTTTAATTTAATTTTTATTTTTTTTAACACCAAAAATATTTTGTATTGAAAGTGTTAGTCACTCAGTTGTATCCGACTCTGCAACCCCATGGACTGTAGCCCACCAGGCTCCTCTGTCTGTGGACTTCTCCAGGCAAGAATACTGGAGTAAGTAGCCATTCCCTTCTCCAGGGGATCTTTCCAACCCAGGGATAGAACCCAGGTCTTCTGCATTGCAGGCAGATTCTTTACCATCTGAGCTACATAAATGTCTTATTTTGTACTGGGATACAGCCAATTAATAATGTTGTGAGAGTTACAAGTGAACAGTGAAAGGACTCAGCTATACATATTTATGTATTTTCCCCCAAGCTCCCCCCTCCTATTCAGGCTGGCACATAAGATTGAGCAGAGTTCATGTGCTATGCAATAGGTTTGTGGTTATCCATTTAAATATAGCAGTGTGCACATATTGGTATATGTTCCACTTGGCAACCATGAATTTGTTTTCTAAGTCTGTGAGTTTCTTTCCTTTTTGTGAGTGAATTCTTTTGTATCATTTCTTTTTAGATTCCATATATAAGGGATATCGTATGATATTTCTCTTTCTCTGTCTGACTTACTTCACTCAGTATGACACTCTCTGTGAAAGTGAAAGTTGTTTGTGTCCGACTCTTTGTGATCCCATAGACAGCAGCCCACCTCCGTCCCTGGGATTCTCCAGGCAAGAACACTGGAGTGGGTTGCTATTTCCTTCTCCAATGCATGAAAGTGAAAAGCGAAAGTGAAGTCGCTCAGTCCTGTCTGACTCTTAGCGACCCCATGGACTGCAGCCCACCAGGCTCCTCCGTCCATGGGATTTTTCCAGGCAAGTGTACTGGAGTGGGGTGTCATTGCCTTCTCTGATGACACTCTCTAGGTCCATCCAAATTGCTGCAAATGGCCTTATTTCATTCTTTTTAATTAATTTCCAGTTTTCTTGTATTGTCTTTATATAACATCACATAGATGATTTCTTTGAGGCTATCAGACCAATTTTACAATATTTCATGGATTTTGGGAAGAATATATATCTTTTGGAGTACATATTCATATATACTAAGTCAGGATTGCTTATTCAGTAATTTTTTCTGTGCTTGATCTGTCAATCTCTGATGATGTGAAAGGCTTCCACTCTGGGGCTGGCTGTTTTTCACCTTTCCAACATTTTTGTTTCATGTGTTTCAAAATGATGTCCTTACATAAAAATCCATGAGTGTTTTACCTTGATAAGTCTATTAGCATTTATAGCATTTTATCAGCTTGTCATTCCCTATTAATGTTATTTTTGCCATTCTATTTTGTCTGATATTTACTTTGCTTCACGTATTTTTGTTCATCACCTTAAAATAATTTTATTTGTTTATTTTAAATTTAATTTTATTTATTATTTTTGGTTTTGCTGGGTCTTCATTGCTGCATGGGCTTTTCTCTGGTTGTGGTGGGTGGGGGCTACTCTTTTTTGCAATATGTGGGCTTTTTGTTGTGGTGGCTTCTCTTGTTACCGAGCATGGGCTGTAGGGTGTATGGACTTCAGTAGTTGTGGCACATGGGCTTGATAGTTGTGGCTCCCAGGCTCTAGACACAGGGTAATAGCTGTGGCACACAGGCTTAGTTGTTCTGTGGCATATGGGATGCTCAAGGATCTGGGATCGAACCCATGTCTCCTGCATTGGCAGACAGACTCTCTATCGCTGAGGGAAACCCTGTTCGTCACTTCTGCTGTCATATTTCTTTTAATACATTATGTCTCTTAAGACAGCCTACAGTCTGTGGATAGTTACTGGTTTTGTTAGTTTTGAACCTAATTGGAAATCTCTTTTTAACAGCAGAAATTAGCCATTCATATTCATTGTAATCTTTGAAACATTAAAACTTCTATGTTATTTTGTGATTACTAGTTTTTAAATTTTATTATTTCATTTTCCCTCTGACTTTTGATAGGACTATATATATATTTTTTATTTTATTTTTTTTAAAGTAACTTTTCTTCTAGTAAGTTGTTGGAAATAATACATCTTAAACTACTTAGAAATCTGTTTTCAAGTTCTTTGACACTTTTGCACTAAGAAGTGGGGTCTAAACCCCCTTCTCCTAAATAAACGCCAGGTCTAACAAATAGAATGTGATAAAATGATACAGGTACCACATCTTTTGTCTGATGTTCTATCTCTCAATTTCTCTCTCTCAGAATGCTTGCCACTGGAACCCAAGCACCATGCTACAAGGAAGCTTGGTCTGCACGGTGAGGCCGTGTGCAGGTATTCTGAGTAATAGCTCCCGCCGAGGTTCCAGCAGAGACTCAGCATCAACTAGCACACATATAGATGAAGAACCTTCAAGCCTTGTTGTGCTCAATCAATCCCCAAACCATGAGAGAGGAAAAAGGAATGGTTATTGTTGTTTTAAGTTACAGATGCCAAAGCAGTGGTAGATAACTGAAGCAACATCTTACTTTAATATTTGTTAGTTTTACATTTATACTGATGGCAAGATCAAGCATTAATCAATATTTATTGTCTATAACATGAGCAAGGCAAGGTCTTTAGCAAATTTATACTTAACCTCCTTCTCTCTTTTGGTTTATTGGAAATAAATATGGGATTGTTATTACATCTTATAATGTGTCTTTGTTATTTAATATTTTATTATTAATAGTGTTTTAAGTGTCCTATGCGTATTCCCAGCAATTGTTTAGATTCAATTGTAAGTTTTGTTGCATATCTTACTCACTACTATTCCAGGTATCCCATGTCTTTATCTTTCTTGGATTTATTATTTCATTTCACTGTGGTATATACTTGGATCATTTTTCAAAGAAGATATATGAAGATCGAATATTTTGATCCCTTACCTATCTAAAGCTTTTTTTCTCACATATCAATGATGTTTCTCCTGGGAGTAGAATTCTCAGTTTTAAATAACTTTCTTTTAGGACTATGAAAACAATTCTCCATTGTCTAGTAGCACCTCCTGTCAATGAGAAATCAGATGCCAATTCAGCATTTATTCTTTTGTTTATAAGGTATTTTTTTACTTTTGGGATTTTCAGTTTAATTTTTAATATAAATATTTTTGCCAATCTGTACCTCTGCATACGACTTAAAATTATTTCTGCTTATGCTCTGATGGTCTATTTCAGACTGAAGACTCAAGTCCTTTAGCTCAGGAATTTTTTCCTATTATTCCTTTGGTTATTCTTTTTGTCCTCCATTCTCTTTTTTCTCTGTTTCTTGAATGCCTACCAGATGAATGTTGGCATCCTGGGACTCTCTTCCATGTTTTTAAAATTGTATTTTTGTATTTTCAATCTAATCAGTTTCTTTCATTCTCTTCCTCTCCCTTCCTCCTTTCCTTTCTCTTTTTTTCTCTGTCTCTTCCTTTTTGAGCTTTATCACGATATTTATCATCTAGCACAATATTTGGGTTGATTTTTAGTCATTTTATTATTCAGCCCTTCTGTTCAATATATTATTTTGGGAATCAGGTTTTTAGTGTCAAAGAGCTCTTTGTTGTTCTCTGAATGCCTGTTCTTATGTTATGGGTCCACCGTCTTCTCATAATTAGAACTTAAAAAATTATCATCTATTTCTTGTATTGTTGATTTCTGCCTTTGTATCTTCAAATATATGGTGATAGTGACCACCTGTTCATAAAAGGAGGATTAGATTGTTTATCAAAGTTATGAGACACATGTACTATCTGGAGGTCTCTTTCCACAACAGGCATGTTTCTTTTTAACTTGAGTGAGCAGAAAGCAGTGAGGAGAGAGAAATCTGAATGAACCTTGAGTCTGATTTCCTTCTGATAGTTTAGCAAAGAACTGACTCAGCAGGCATGAGTTAGCTTAGCAGGCTGATAGGAGGCACTCAGCTTCCAAAATTGCTTCTAACAATGTCTCTTCCCTGGCCAGAAAATTCCAGAGTAAATTATTTTTCATAGCTGTTCCCTTTTCCTGATGCTAACAAAAGCAAAGGAGAAAAGGAAAGATATAAGCATCTGAATGCAGAGTTCCAAAGAATAGCAAGGAGAGATAAGAAAGCCTTCCTCAGTGATCAATGCAAAGAAATAGAGGAAAACAACAGAATAGGAAAAACAAGAGACCTCTTCAAGAAAATCAGAGATATCAAGGGAACATTTCATGCAAAGATGGGCTCGATAAAGGACAGAAATGGTATGGACCTAACAGAAGCAGAAGATATTAAGAAGAGGTGGCAAGAATACACAGAAGAACTGTACAAAAAAGATCTTCACGAGCAAGATAGTCACGATAACGTGATCACTGACCCAGAGCCAGACATCTTGGAATGTGAGGTCAAGTGGGCCTTAGAAAGCATCACTACGAACAAAGCTAGTGGTGGTGATGGAATTCCAGTTGAGCTCTTTCAGATCTTGAAAGATGATGCTGTGAAAGTGCTGAACTCAATATGCCAGCAAATTTGGAAAACTCAGCAGTGGCCACAGGACTGGAAAAGATCAGTCTTCATTCCAATCCCAAAGAAAGGCAATGCCAAAGAATGCTCAAACTACCGCACAGTTGCACTCATCTCTCATGCTAGTAAAGTCATGCTCAAAATTCTCCAAGCCAGGCTTCAGCAATATGTGAATCGTGAACTCCCAGATGTTCAAGCAGGTTTTAGAAAAGGCAGAGGAACCAGAGATCAAATTGCCAACATCCACTGGATCATGGAGAAAGCAAGAGAGTTCCAGAAAAACATCTATTTCTGCTTCATTGACTATGCCAAAGCCTTTGACTGTGTGGATCACAATAAACTGTGGAACATTCTGAAAGAGATGGGAATACCAGACCACCTGACCTGCCTCTTGAGAAACCTGTATGCAGGTCAGGAAGCAACAGTTAGAACTGGACATGGAACAACAGACTGGTTCCAAATAGGAAAAGGAGTGTGTCAGGGCTGTATATTGTCACCTTGCTTATTTAACTTATATGCAGAGTACATCATGAGGAAAGCTGGGCTGGAAGAAGCACAAGCTGGAATCAAGATTGCTGGGAGAGATATCAATAATCTCAGATATGCAGATGACACTACCCTTATGGCAGAAAGTGAAGAGGAACTCAAAAGCCTCTTGATGAAAATGAAAGAGGAGAGTGAAAAGGTTGGCTTGAAGCTCAACATTCAGAAAACAAAGATCATGGCATCTGGTCCCATCACTTCATGGGAAATAGATGGAAAAACAGTGGAAACAGTGTGAGACTTTATTTTTTGGGGCTCCAAAATCACTGCAGATGCTGATTGCAGCCATGAAATTAAAAGACGCTTACTCCTTGGAAGGAAAGTTATGACCAACCTTGATAATATATTAAAAAGCAGAGACATTACTTTGCCAACAAAGGTCCGTCTAGTCAAGGCAATGGTTTTTCCCGTGGTCATGTATGGATGTGAGAGTTGGACTGTGAAGAAAGCTGATCGCCGAAGAATTGATGCTTTTGAACTGTGGTGTTGGAGAAGACTCTTGAGAGTCCCTTGTACCGCAAGGAGATCCAACCAGTCCATTCTAAGGGAGATCAATCCTTGGTGTTCATTGGAAGGACTGATGCTAAAGCTGAAACTGCAATACTTTGGCCACCTCATGCGACGAGTTGACTCACTGGAAAAGACTCTGATGCTGGGAAAGGTTGGGGGCGGGAGGAGAAGGGGACGACTGAGAATGAGATGGCTGGATGGCATCACCGACTCTGTGGACATGAGTTTGAGTGAACTCAGGGAGTTGGTGATGGATAGGGAGGCCTGGCATGCTGTGATTCATGGGGTCGCGGAGAGTCGGACACGACTGAGCGACTGAACTGAACTGATCATGGGTTAGAGTCCTATGACTGGAATTTTGGCCATGTTCACACACTTCATCCATGCTTGGCCTAAGCATGGGTTAATGAGAAGCTCAAAGACTCTGTGCGTTCTACTACTTCTCTGCTTATAATCACAGTTTTTCACTTTGGTAAATTCTGGTGTCTGCACTAGATACACGGATCTATGGCCCACCCATTTGTATGACAAGCAGGCTTGGGGAACCCTAAGTTATCCAAAGCTGAGATGGGTTTGCTCTAGGCATGGATGATGTTTTTATTTTCTATGCATTGCTGCCTTTTGATTTTTTTTCTTCATGGTTACTGTGGAGTTAGGCACTTCCCTCTTTGGACCTAAGTTCTGCCCTGGAGCCTTCCCCCAGTACTCTTCTCCCACAGTTGTGATTGACCTGGAAGCAAAAGCAACTGACAGCAGCTCTGTTCACAGAGGGTCAGGACATGTGTTCATTTGGGTGTTTTGACATCAACTATAAAAGAAGCTTACTCCTTGGAAGGAAAGTTATGACCAACCTAGACAGTGTATTAAAAAGCAGAGGCATTACTTTGTCAACAAAGGTCCATCTCGTCAAGGCTATGGTTTTTCCAGTGGTTGTGTATGGATGTGAGAGTTGGACTATAAAGAAAGCTTAGCACAGAGGAATTGATGCTTTTGAACTGTGGTGTTGGAGAAGACTCTTGAGAGTCCCTTGGACTGCAAGGAGATCCAACCAGTCCATGCTAAAAGAGATCAGTCCTGAGTGTTCATTGGAAGGACTGATGTTGAAGCTGAAATGCTAATACTTTGGACACCTGATGCAAAGAGCTGACTCATTGGAAAAGACCCTGATGCTGGGAAAGATTGAGTGCAGGAGAAGAAGGGGACGACAGAGGATGAGATGGTTGGATGGCATCACTGACTCAGTGGACATGGGTTTGGGTGGACTCTGGGAGTTGGTAATGGACAGGGAGGCCTGGCATGCTGTGGTTCATGGGGTTGCAAAGAGTCAGACATGACTGAGCGACTGAACTGATCCAGAGGTGGGGGGCGGTTGGGGGGTGGGGGAGGGGAGAGAGAGAGAGAGAGAAGGAAACTAAAAGTATTACTGTGACAAACCTTCCAATCTAGTCAGTAGTGAAGAACAAGAGCAGGTGTGAATCTGTTTTGGTTCCAACATGCCACTCAGGTTGAGCATCTTATCAGACTGAGTATGATTCTAACCTTAAAAAATATCTTTTATTTTCTGTATGCTCTTAACGCATGTCATAAACTATCTGGTGCTCCAATGAAAAGCTATGATCTGTCCCAGTGCTGGAGGAAAATCTATCAACTTGTAGACTCTATGGTGATTGAAGATATTTTCAAGGTGATAATGACTCCAGGAAACTTCTGCCTTATGTGATGATCTTAAAAGGCTCCTTGAGAGCCTGACTCACCCACATGGGCCAAACTTTATTTAAACTCCTGTAGAGTTGTTCCAATGGAGAAGGCAATGGCAAGCCACTCCAGTTCTCTTGCCTAGAAAATCCCATGGATGGAGGAACCTGGTAGGCTGCAGTCCGTGGGGTCGCTAAGGGTCAGACACGACTGAGCAACTTAACTTTCACTTTTCACTTTCACACATTGGAGAAGGAAATGGCAACCACTCCAGTGTTCTTGCCTGGAGAATCCCAGGGACGGGGAAGCCTGGTGGTCTTCCGTCTATGGGGTCACACAGAGTCGGACACGACTGAAGTGACTCAGCAGCAGCAGCAGCAGCAGCAGAATTGTTCCAAAACCCAACCCCACACCCTGCTTTGTTAGCTCAGAGCTTGGAAATTCTTTGGGACTTTTTGGAAAGAGGTTATTTATCCTATGTAAATTTCTTTGCAAGTTCAACTTTAGGTTGGAATATTTTTTCCTCTTCTATATTAATCTTATTCCATCTACTTACATTTAAAAAATATTATTTTTGAAATTATCCATTCTCAATGTAAAATTTCAATCCATAGCAAAAAAAAAAAAAAAAAAAGAAAGGGCATCTTCGATGTCCAATCTAGAGTAGACTTGAATTTCCATTTTTCCCCATTACTCTGTTAAATGTTTATTCAAATGTATTTTTAAAATCTGATCTTCTTTATCCAAATATGTATATATATGCATAGTTTTAAAATGTAGTTGCGCTTTCTAGTGGTCTTTTTGCTCTGTCTACAAATCACTCCAAACTCAGTGGCTTAAAACAACATATATTTTATTATATCTCATGATTCCATGGATTGGCCATGGTTAAGCTCATCAGTTTTTCTACTGTCCTTGCTTGGATGCTGTAGATAAAAATGTCCACAACAATATTCCCTATTTTACATGCTACACTCTGATCAAATGGTGGAGACTATGTCCCCGCCTCTTAAGTTAGGTAGGCCATTGTGAATTGCTCAATACTCATAGCACAGAGTATAGCAGAGGAGATTCTATGTAACTTCAAGGCTAGTTCATGAAAGGTAATATGGCTTCCACTGGGACAGTCTCTTGGGACAGTTTCTCTTGGGACACTCACACTTGGAACCCAGCCTGAAGAAGCCCAGCTTATATGAAGTCTCAGTCCTGGCCATACAACTTAGCAAGTTTGTATGTGAATCCTTTAGCCCTCAATCAAGTTTACTCCAGGTGGCATAATGTATAGCATCAGGCAGCAATGCCAAGCTCTGCACAAATTGAAGATGTGTGAGTAAGTAAATGTTACTGTTTTGAGCCACTTCAAATGTTCTGGAGTGGTCTGTTTTGCAATAGTAAGATAATGGGATAACTCTCGTGCAGCAGCATCTGATGGTGGTGTGGAATAAGATGTATGGTGCCTTGTATTCCTCAAGGTAGACTCTCACCCCGATGGGAGCCTGTACACCTTTTGTGGAAACTCAGAACTCCAAAAAGGAGAAAGTGGAAATTTTCAAGCCTCTTTCATGCCTCAGCTTGGAAGTCCCAGAATGTCACTTCATCCACATTTGATTGGTCAAAGCAGTCAGAGGCTCAGCCCAAATTTCAGTGGGGAGACGTAGATCCAGCTGCTGATGGGAGGAAGAAAGAACATGATGTGCATATAGGAGGGAGAGAGAATTGATGCTGGCCATCTTGGAAACCAACTGCCACACTGTCCTTCATTAGAATACCAGGTCCACACCAGCCCCAGCCTTGCCTCTCTTGTTCACCGTCGCATCCCCAGCACCTACTGCTGTATTTGGCACATGGTTTCTGTGAAAATATTTATTGCAAAAGTAAATGGGTATACAATACAAAGGAAAAGTGATTTTGTATGAGACCATTTCTTTTGACCAGAAGTCTTCCTTCTCTCTCCCCTGCTGACTAACTCCCTCTCCTTTTCAAAACTCAGTTTATGTGCTGTTTCCTTTATGACTCCAGGCTGGGTCATTCTCTCCTCTTGGATTCCTTGGTCCATTGCTCATATCTCATTGTTGTGTTGGACATTTCTTGGTTTCCTTCTGGGAGGACCTCAAAGGGCAAAAATCATGTCTTTGTCATATATTTGAGTGATTTCCAGTGTCTGGCAGGTAGTATGCTCAGAAATAGAGCCATGCTTAGATGAACACTCAAAAGTGGAATCAATTACTTCTAATTCTGGGCTCCATCACTCAACAGAGAAATGAAAGATTTGAAGTACATTTTAAGAAGAGCTTAAAGGCATTGTAGTGGGAGTGGGGCAGGCAAAGATAGAGATCAAGAAATCAAGAAAAGACAGAGTCAAGAACAAGGCAGTTATTTCCAAAGAAAAACATGGAGACTACTAAAATGTTAAAAATAATTATATGAACTTGCAATAATAGGAATGTATAACCTTCTAGACTTCATCTGTAAAATGGGGATAAAATAGTTCTTATAAAAATTTAAGGTTGATGTGAAGAGTAAATGAAATAGAGTATGCATAGTGCTTGGATCAATGTGTGGAGCATACTAAGTGTTTGATAAATGCTAACTATAATGAAGAATTGAAGCTTTTGAATTGTGATGCTGGAGAGACTCTTGAGTCCCTTGGACAGCAAGGAAATCAAACCAGTCAATCCTAAAGAAAATCAACTCTGACTATTCATTGGAAGGACTGATGCTGAAGCTAAAGCTCCAATACTTTGGTCACCAGTTGGGAAAAGCCTACTCATTGTAAAAGAGCCTGATGCCGGGAAAGACTGAGGGCAAAAGGATAAGGGGGTGGCAGAGGATGAGGTGGTTAGATAGTATCACTGACTCAATGGACATGAATTTGAGCAAAGTCTGGGAGATAGTGGAGGATAGAGGAATCTGGTGTGCTATAGTCCATGAAGTTGCAAAGTGTTGGACACAACTTAGTGACTGAATAACAACACAAACAATAATGAAAACTCCAGCAATATTTGCCATTGGCTGACTGACCGCTTTGTGCCAGAAACTTGTCTCACAGATATGGATGCCAAGCAATGGATGTTTGTTTACTAGAGCAATTCAACACGATGCAAGAAAGGGATGGGAGCCTTTCTGGAAACAAGTTTGTGGCGCTTCAAGAAGTTCTCTCCTGTTGTTTATCACTGGTGCTTTCAGAGTCTAGAATCTTCTCCAGTGCAGGAGGGAAGAGCAGGTGAACCTGAGATTGGCAGTTTCTGCAAGGTGGTGAATAGGAGGAAAAGCCTCGTTCTTGCTTGTCTGTCACTTAGAACAGAAAAATCCATGTCTGAAGAGAAATCTCTGGGTCCAAGATTTCTAGATTTTGGGAATTTGGAGCTTGTTTTATGTAGCAATTCTTTTCTAGCCAGCTATTGGAACAAAAAATGTCTGCTATATTAAAACCAGTCTTCCTGTGAGAGTTATTCTGAATAGAGAAATGGCAGAATTCTTGCTCACCTGATGTAGGACCAAGTGGACATGTCACAGGCAGTCTCTCATGCATACTCAGCAACACTCTCAAGGTTTCTTGGAGAATCCATCGTCAACTGACATTGCTTTGTCTGATACCTTACATGGCCTGTTCAACGGCAGATGGCCCAGACAGACCTCATTGCTAACTGGCAGCTAATTAGTTTACCTCCAAAATACAAAATAAGGTCTACTGTTCTTATTGTTTTTTCCTCTTCTTTCTCACCACTGTTTTTTTTCCAGTCCTGCTTTTACCTCTGTTCACTGACAACAATCCAATAGCCATCACCTTTACATACAAGTGAATTGTTTGGCATGTAGATAATTAACTACATGTCTCTGAGTCATTCTTTGACATATGACATCATGGAGACTTACTGTCATCTTATATGCAGTCCCTTAAAATATTAGTAAATATTCTGTTTTGATATTTTCAATATAAACGCCACTTTTGGGGACTGATTTTAAAATACAGAAATGAGGGTAGATGCCTTTTTGAAATAGGATGCATCATTATATAAATGGCCTTTGGACACTGATTGATCTGGATGCCAGATTTTGAAAATACCTGGAGATGTACTGGTTGAAGATTCAGGTAAATATTTTAATCAGAATTGTCCAGTTAATGTCAATATATAAGTGAAAGAAGATTAATTATTTTCTAAGATCTCTAGGACAGTGGTTTCTCCACCAGAGGACAGTTTTGCCCCCTGGGGAGCACTTGGCACTGTCTAGAGACATCTTTGGTTGTCACAGCTGGCACAGGGTGGGGGAGGGTGTAGAGTGCTACTGGCATCTGGTGGGTAGAGGCCAGGGATGCTGCTAAAGGTCCTACTGTGCACAGATCCTCACAATTACAAATTATCTGGTCCCCAGTGTCAATAGGGCCAAAGTGGGAAACCTAATCTAGGGTTACAAGTCCTAATGACCATCGCCCCAGGTAGCACTCATTAGGTTAAAAGTTCCTTTTTTCTCCTTCCCCTATCTCTACCTTTGTTGTTTTGTCAACTAAGCCAATGTCAAACACAAGGCCTGGCACACACTGAGCACTCAAACACTCCTCCTTGACTTCTGTGACTTTGGTGAATATTTGTTAGATGAGTAAAGGGTCTAACTTTACCAGCTAATTGCAGTGTTTGTGCTCCTCAAACATTGTGAGCTTTCTGTTTTCTTGCCTTAAATGACTTTCCTCTGGGTTCACTGGGACTCAGATTTCCAATTACCCAAGAGATTAATTCTGCAGGGATTTGGAAAGATAGTAGTGAAGCTACACGTGGCAGGGAGGTAAGTAACATTGCTCTGCTTTGATTCTAAGGTTACTAGGCCCTCTGGATTACAGTGAATTTATAAGGGATTACATGATTTGCAGAAATATTTGCACATTAAACACATTTGTTAAAAAAACTCACTTGAATTAACTAATCTCCATAATGTTCCTGCAGCAGATCTTTATTAATCTTTACGCCTATGAGCAGTTATTGAGTGCCTTTTACAAACCAAACCCAATTATTTCCTCTAACTTTGATGAGACCAAGAGACTTTATATCATTAGCTGGTGAGTTGTTCCAAAAGTGTTGGCTTATTCATGACCAGAGAATTCCATCTCTTTTGTGGCCTTGGCTAGATTGTATAAAGCATAGCCTCTTGTTTATTTATAATGAACTTTGAGATCCTTGGACGAGATGTATTACATATGTGCGAAGGATTAGAGGGCAGATTTTAATAACAACAGGAATAATACTGCTTTGTACTGCTAAACTGTAGATCTTTTCTTCTAAAGATTTAAAGCCCATTATAGACATAATTTGATTGTTGCTCTATTGCAACAGTGTTTTTCCTTCTCTCCCTGTCCAGTCAGATTTTTTTCTTTATTAAAGATGGCACAGATACTTTCTCATGTTATGACCTCTTTGATAAACAGCTCAGGATGTTATAAAAGCAAAGCAGGAGATGTCTCAAATAATTAACAACAGAAGGCTTGCTGATGCTTGGGTGTTAATGTTGCCAGAAAGCTCGGCTATTTGTGGGTTGCTCAGTACGTTTTTGTACAGATGTGTGTGAGGTTGAGTTTCAGCCATATGCCTGTAACAGCATCAGGAAACATTTTGTCATGCTACTTCCTTGGGTGATCTTTTATGACCAAAAGAAAAAAAAGTAATATTTCTGTCTTGTGAAATTGAACTCGAATTCTGGGTAGTTTAACAGTAATCAGTATATGCCTGAATCGCAGCTGCATGGAATGGTTTGTATTATATACCAATGGCAACTATTGCTCTAAATATGGAAATTAAATACTTTAGGTTCAGGCTGATTCAAATCTGTGGGTAGGAAATGTCTGATTTTTCTCAAGATAAGTTTAAAGTGTGTGGAGCTTTCTCTAGGGCTGCAAATCCTGTTCACATTCATATGTATTTCTTTGGGGACGGTCCCTTGAGACCTCTTGGCAGCCTCCTTCTTTAATATAATGGAGAGACTGAGATCCAGAGGAATGCCAAAAAAAGAGAAAGAAAACGTCCTCAGTAGATTACCAGAGTGTGGTTGATCTAGAAACCAAATCAGACAGTTCCAAGCCTCAAAAGATAAGTATCAAGCAATACTTGGCTTCCCTCCCTCCAGGCATCATGAGACATCCACATTTAGCCAGAGTCAGTTCGTAATTTGGAAGCTTCTTACATTACTGACATTCTCAGATCCTGCACCAAATTTCTCATCTACTCTCCTAATCATAAGTAGTTATATATAGTGTTATGGTTGTAGTACTTGTAGTAGTTGTATGTTGTATTATGAAGTCTTGAAGCTTCTATTATCGATCCATCATTCTAGATGTATTTCTTGAAGCCTCTGTAGCCATGACACACACTCTAATACAAGATGGCACATACTCAAATATACACACTAATACTCTAATACAAGATGACCATATGAAACTCACCTAGTAGGCTTTCTTAACGTGGTTTTCTTTTCTAAGAAAAACAATTTTTAAAAATTTTGTATTGGGGTATAGAAGATTAACAGCATTGTGATAGTTTCAGGTGAACAGTGAAGGGACTCAGCTATATGTATATTGATACATACATTCATTCTCCCCCAAACTCCCCTCCCATCCAGGTTTTCTTAATTAGTCTATGTTAGAGCTCACTCAGATTTTTTTAAGGGGTTAAAGTGACATGATATGTCAGAAGTTATTTACTAGTGCCTTACCAGACCATCTAGTCTATGACCTTCTGGACACCTAGCAGACTGTGCTGTGCTCTGTCTTTACCAACTCCACGCACCCTAGTGGTTGTGGGCAACTTTGGTGGACACTTTCTGTCACACTCATGACTTCTGATCGCAAGCACTTGTGTTCTCTGCCTGAAGCCTTCTTTGGCCTGAGGGCTGACTCATCCTGGCTTGGGGCACAGCAGGGGAATTAGGATTGGTCCTCAGTTGTTGAGGGATGAGAGCTGGTGGATAGGAACCCAGGCTTCCTCACTATCTAGGTCAGCCCTGAGCTATGTTCCGCACAGTGGCTGAGAGGGTGCCCAGGGGACTGAACCCTACAGCCTGTAGTAGTCTGCTATCTGTAACAGCTTCTTCTAATTCCTTCTTTCGCCTTCCCAGTCCTTGCTGCTATCACTGCTCACATAAAGTACCTGCACCCAAATTCTTATATACTGGGATCTGGGATCTGGTGTTGGAATAATCCAGACTACGGTAGCACCTAATACAGCAGCCCTCCAGGGAGCCTGCCTCTTTTTAGTGGGCTACTAAGAGCTTTGGCTCTACTTCCTACATAACCTTTGAATTTTCTCCTCTTAGGTTTCCCTGGTGAGTCAGCAGTAAAGAACCCAGCAATACAAGAGACACAAAAGATGTGGGTTCAATCCCTGGGTTGGGAAGATCCTCTGGAAAATGGCATGGCAACCCACTTGTTTTCTTGCCGGGAAAATCCCTACAGTCCATGGGATTGCAAAGAATCGGACACGACTGTAGTGACTGAGCTCACCATGGCACTAATTCTAGAAGTTGGTTCCAATCTGTAGAATCCCACTTAGTTGATTACAGTGGCATTCTAAGGGATGTCTCCATTTTAATCTATCTCCCCATAACCAGTCTCCACAGTGTCGCCAGAGATAAGATTCCAGGAGGCATACCTGATCTTGTTACTTCCCAGCTTCAAACCTTCCAATGGCTCGGCCATTTATCACCAAGCCCTGGCTTACCCATCCCACACCCATCTTGAACTCCATACTGTTGCACATGTTCTGGGGCATCAGTGGGGGATTTACACTCCACTTTTGTTCGCCAGTGAACTTCAGCACAATTTAAGGACAAAATAAACTTTACCTTCTCTTTGAAGCAGTCCTTTAGTAATCACAGTCAGGGGTGGCTTCTTCATTCCATTGCTTTATCTTGTACACATCTCCACAAATGCTTTCATCTGTTTATTGTGTGAATGTATCAACCCTTACCATTCCATCTATGATTCTAGGCCACTGGCTCAGCACTAGGCATGAAATCAGTTCTTGGTCCTGACAGGGACATGTTGGCCATTCAGTTTGTCTCTTGAAAGATTCCTCTGGGAAATATGGTGGGGCTGAAAGTTGGGAGGAGGCTCTTTATTTTCCTGACCCATAAGAACTGATTAATGAAGAGAAACAAATTGATGATGATGGTTGCTTGACCCAAAGGTTTGGTGGGACAACATGGTTAAAATAATCATTAAGTATTTTATATAGAAAAAGACCCATTTTGGTGCTTCATTGTTAAACCTACTTGTTTTGCTATGTTGAATTCCTGTTACAAGGGACACACTTATTAGCCTTTGCTGACCATATAGAAGGAAATGAAAGTAAATTTGCAGGAAACTCCTGTTCTCTCAGATTTATTCTGTCCCTACCCCTAGATTTGTTAAGACTTGGAGTCAATGAAGTCAAGTGATAGAAAAATTATAGAGTAAAATAAAACAATGTTTAGTTTTGTCTGATCTCAGCTTGGAAGGTACTTGGATTTCTGTTGGTTAGTTGTACCTCTCTGGGGGAACATGGTATTGGGAAGCCAAAATACCCAGCTCTGTTCCTTCTGACGGAGAACTTGTGGGGAGGACCCTGTTTTCCTGGTGCTGTGGCTTGGGTATGGGCTTTGGCTCCCTTTCCTATGCAAGTGTCTCCATTCTAGAAGCCAGATTCCTATCTACAGTCCCAGGGAAGGTGTGGCAGCAAATTTCATCCGTTTATACATGGTCTAGTATGGGGAGGTTGATTCCAGTTTTTTGAAGCTGCTCTCCTTAACTTCAGCAGCATCCCCTAGAACTTCTTAGTATCAGGGCAATATGGTGGAATGGAGAAAGCATGGCACTTCCTGTCTCCTTGGTGTCTCCATGGCTAAGAGTTGAGAAGGAACAGAGTTGCTAAGCAAGGTTGAAGTCAACCATGGTCAGCACAGCCACTTCCTAGCTGCATTGAAACACACAGCCACACTCACGGTGGTGGCTGAGGCTTGTCTCCTGGGCAGGATGGGAAGCTAGGTGTTCCCAGCCTTGCAAGGGGCTGGGAACTGCTTTTTAATTGGGTAGAGCCCTGAGGCTTGTGTGATGGGATATAGGCGTACCCTGCAATACAAATAAAGCCACAGGTGTGGGTCTACCCCGAGGAATGGAGACAGGAGATAGCAGCCAAGCCTAGGCAGAGAGGAGGCTGGGAAACCACTGCCTGTGAGCAGGGTGCGAGGGTCCAGTTCCCACGCACAGTGAGTGGCTTCGCCTCCTGCCTGAGTTCCTAGCGGAGTAGCCCTCATAGACCCAGCCTGAGGTTTCGCTTGCTGGTATTGGTTTCCTCACTCTTTCCATGGGTAGTCTGTTGTGCTGTGTCACTGTGTGTTTTCTCACCCTGCCCGGCCCATCTGAAATTGAAAGGTAGTGGTGAGTCCTGAGCTCCAATCTGAGATCTTCCCCTCAACTTCCATGTTCTCTCTCTGTTCTCAAATAGAGTTTTTTAAAAAATTAAAACCAATTTTATATATTAAAAAATTATTCTATCAATGATAATAAAACTTCTGGTTATTTTGTTCTATATTGAAAAATATCAAAGAATTAGTTTTTTCCATTTTAACAAAAATAATCATAATGGTTTACATTAAAAAAATATTTTCCATGTGGCTTGGTACAATGTTAAGAGCTTTGTTTCCATAGTTTTGTTTAATTTTCATGACTTCTCTAAGGAAGATATTACTATGAACTCCATTTTATAGACAAGGAAACAGAAGAACAGAGATATTAAGTAACTTTCCCAAGGTCACACAATAAAAGCAGAAAAGCAGGACTTCACTCCAGGCTAAATAAATGTAAACAACGCAGACTCAGCATCGGGGAGATTCTCATGGTGGAAACAGCAGTGCTGTTGGGGTACATTTACCTTGTTGCAAAGGACATGGAGGTTGGGGTCCATATTTTAAAGGGCTTTTTACCCTCTTACCCACATTTGTGTCTCTTTATGGGATACTCTCACTCCCTCCCAACTTAGATTTTCAAATTCTTTTTATTTCCCCTCCCTTACCTCCAATGGTCCCCTATTTCCTCTCCCATAGAACAGTGGCAACCAGATGGCATCACTGCTTGTCACAAACCTGTGGGAAAGAGTGCCCACATTTATTCTATCTATTCAGGAAAGCCCAAACAAGCAATTACTATCTTCTACACTTGCACTTCCCAGCATGGGAGCCACCAGATCCATGTGGCTGCTGAGCATTAGAAATAGGGGGAGTTGAAGCTGGAATGTGCTGTGAGTGTGACCAGCACATACACTTTCGAGGACTTACTATGAGAGAAAAAAGATTGTAAGATATCTTGTTAATAGCTTGTTAATATTGACTACAGGTTGAGTGTTGGCTTAGATAAAGTACATTATTAAACTTAATTTTGCTGGTTTCTTTTAACTTTTTCTAATGAGGTTACTAGAAAATTTAAACTTACCTGTATGGCTTGCCTGACGTTTCAGCTGGATGGGGCTGGTCTAAACCCTATACTCCCTGTTTGGGGTAAAGAAAAGAGAGAGGTGCAATCCCTCCCTGAGAGATTCCTGGGGTGTTCGGTGTCGGTGTCGTACCTCTTCTAGATGCTGGTGCTCAGGAAGGATCCAAATTCTGTGGGGGGCCCTGTGAGGACCTTCTGCATATTTAGGGAAGGCAGATGCTTTCTTTAATCTAATGGAGGGAGCTCAGGCATCAGCATTCGGCTGCTGAATCAGTGTCAGCTGTCAGGTTCTGGATGGAGGAGGCCACACCTTCTCTGCAGTTTCTTGGCATGGTGCCTCAGTAGTTGTTCAGTGCTTAAATGTATTTGAGTTCACAAGGCTTCTGTCTGGTATCCCATTAACCTCCTCACGTGGGCAGCCTCTTCTTGTTCCTGATGGATTTCTCTCGCCCTGTTGCCACATCTGCCTCATTACCAGGCCTGCCAGTCCCTCTTCTCATTGCTGTCAAGTACCCTCTCCACGTCCCAGTCCTAACCAGACCCTCATCATCTCTCACTTAGATCTCCTTTAGTCTTCCCACCTCCAGACTAGCACAAACTCCAGCAGAAGTCAGAGTCATCTGGAGGACTCCTTAATGCACAGCCCGCGGGGCCCCACCCTCAGAACTCTGACCCAGGCCTGGGCTGGGACTTGAGAATGTGCATTTCTAATTAGTTTCCAGGTGCTGTAGATGTTGATGGTCCAGAATCTACATTTGGAGGATTGCTGGCCTAGCCAATCATCTTCCTAAAATACAAATCTGATCATGACATTTTTCATAAGACTCACCAATAGGTCTTTAGGCTGCCCCCCAGGCCTTCAGGGTCTGTTCCCTGGGTACCATCCTAGTTCCATCGATGAGGGCTTTGCTTCCTCAGGTGCCTGCCATTCTCCTGATTAATCAATCTCTACCTCCCCTCTAGGTGCCCTGCATGTTGTACATATCCCCCCACCCCCTTATCCTGTAGGCTGCTTTCCCCAGGCTCCTCTGACTGCTAGCTTCATGCTGAATGAAGCCAGTTGGAAATAATTGAAGGAGGTGGGCAGGTGGTGGGAGGAAGGTCTATTTTTCTCTCTTCTCTACTCTTTGAGCAGCATCTCCAGGAGTGACTATGTCTTCTCCATGGACTCAATTTCTGTCAGATCACTCAGTCATAGTGTACTGGAAATAACACATTTTCCTAAGATCACTGTTGTCTTGGGGCAGAGCAGCTTCCTGCTGTCTTTAGTACTGGCTGCTTCTCTGGCCTCATTTGGCTACTCAGCTCTTCTATTTTCAATATTCTGTATATAGTTCTCTCTAAATGAATAGAAGTTATACCAAGGATAACCAATATAAATTTTTGTCAAGATGTAAATGTTCTTTCTAAATGCAAGTGGCCAATAGGCACATGAAAAGATGCTCAACATTGTTATTTATTCAGTTCAGTTCAGTCGCTCAGTCATGTCTGACTCTCCGCGACCCCATGAATCACAGCACTCCAGGCCTCCCTGTCCATCACCAACTCCCGGAGTTCACTCAAACTCATGTCCACAGAGTCGGTGATGCCATCCAGCCATTTCATTCTCTGTTGTCCCCTTCTCCTCCCGCCCCCAACCTTTCCCAGCATCAGAGTCTTTTCCAGTGAGTCAACTCGTTGCATGAGGTGGCCAAAGTATTGCAGTTTCAGCTTTAGCATCAGTCCTTCCAATGAACACCCAGGATTGATCTCCTCCAGAATGGACTGGTTGGATCTCCTTGCAGTCCAAGGGACTCTCAAGAGTCTTCTCCAACACCACAGTTCAAAAGCATCGATTCTTCGGCGATCAGCTTTCTTCACAGTCCAACTCTCACATCCATACATGACTGCAGGAAAAACCATAGCCTTGACTAGACGGACCTTTGTTGGCAAAGTAATGTCTCTGCTTTTCAATATACTATCAAGGTTGGTCATAACTTTCCTTCCAAGGAGTAAGCGTCTTTTAATTTCCTGGCTGCAATCAGCATCTGCAGTGATTTTGGAGCCCAAAAAAATAAAGTCTGACACTGTTTCCACTGCTTTTCCATCTATTTCCCATGAAGTGATGGGACCAGGTGCCATGATCTTTGTTTTCTGAATGTTGAGCTTCAAGCCAACCTTTTCACTCTCCTCTTTCACTTTCATCAAGAGGCTTTTTAGTTCCTCTTCACTTTCAAATGCAAATCAAAACTACAATGAAGTATCACCTCATGTTGGGCAGAATGGCCATCATTAAAAAGTCCTCAAATAACAAGTGCTTGAGAGGGTGTGGAGAAGTAAAGGGAACATTTTACATCTTACATAAGTTGGTGCAGCCACTATGGAGAACAGTATGTAGGTTCCTTAGAAAATGAAAAATAGAATTACCATATGATCCAGTAGTCTCATTCCTGGGCATATATCCAGAGAAAACTATAATTCAAAAAGATACATGCACCCTTATGTTCATAGCAGCACTGTTCACAATAGCCAAGACATAGAAACAACCTAAATGTCCATTGACAGATGAATAGATAAAGAAGATATGGTACATAGGTACAATGGAATACTACTCAACCACAAAAAGAACAAAACAGTGTCACTTGCAGCAACATAGATTGCAACTAGAGATTATTATACTAAGTGAAGTAAGTCAGAAAGACAAAGACAAATGCCATATGATATCACTTACATGTGAAATCTCAAATATCACACAAACGAACCTATTTATTAAACAGAAACAAAATCAGGGACATAGAGAATAGTCTGCTGGTTGCCAAGGGGGAAAGGAGTGGGAGAGGGTTGGATTGGCAGTTTGGGATTTGCAGATGAAAACTGCAATAATTTCGATGCATGATACAGGATGCTCGGGGCTGGTGTACTGGGATGAACCAGAGGGATGGGATGGGGAGGGAGGGGGGTTCAAGATGGAGAACACATGTGCTCCTGGGGCAGATTCATGTCAATGTATGGCAAAACCAATACAATAATGTAAAGTAATTAGCCTCCAATTAAAGTAAATAAATTAAAAAAATAAATATCCATGGTGATCATAAAAATGTCATCATAATGGCAAACAAGATAAGAGAATAAGCAAGGTCCTTTAAGTATGATTTTCATTTTTTAGCAATATTTTTATATATGGTCAACTATACAAAAAGGCTGGTAGTGACAACAGAAAAAACAAAACAAAAAACATTCAAAAAACCAAGATCATGGCATTTGGTCCCATAATGTCATGGCAATTGATGGGGAAAAAGTGGAAATAGTGACAGAGTTTATTTTCTTGGGCTCTAAAAATCACTGCAGATGGTGACTGCAGCCATGAAATTAAAAGACATTTGTTCCTTGGAAGAAAAGCTATGACAAACTAGACAGTGTATTAAAAAGCAGAGCCATCACTTTGCTGAAAAGACATAGTCAAAGCTATGTCTTTTCCAATAGTCAACTGTGTGGAGTTGGGCTATAAAGAAGGTTGAGCACCAAAGAATTGATGTTTTTGAATTGTGATGCTGAACATGACTCTTGAAAATCCTTTGGACTGCAAGGAGTTGAAGCCAGTCAACCCTAAAACTCATTGGAAGGACTGATGTTGAAGAGGAAGCGCCATTACTTTGGCCACCTGATAGGAACAGCCAACTTGTTGGAAAAGACCCTGATCCTGGGGAAGACTGAGGGCAAGAGGAGAAGCGGGAGACAGAGGGTGAGGTAGTTGGATGGCATCACCGACTCAATGGACATGAACTTGAGCAAACTCTGGGAGATAGTGAAAGATAGGGAAGTTTGATATGCTGCAGATCATGAGGTCACAAAGAGTCAAACATGACTTAGTGACTGAATAACAACAAAGCTGGATTATAGTCTTTGAGTTCTTACTCCCTGCTTGTCAGGGTTCAGGGATCCTTTCTCTTGCTGTGTGTGGCCTTGCATCTGCTCTATTTCTTCTCTCTTTTATGTTTGTTAGAGTTACATGTCAAATAAGAGTAAAAAGGTTCTAACTGGGGACCTAAAATATTTGCTTTTCTTTTAACCTTCATTATGACATCTCTGGTGGGCTATAAATTTTTGGGAAAAGATCACCCCTCATCATTTTAAAGATAAATTGTTTCTAAGGACATGGAATCACATCAGAAACTAGGTGACCACTCAGTGCAGTGTTGCATGCAGTGTGGTTGATCTTGCTATCACAAGTTCCTTCTCTTCATGCCAAACTTGGAGGTCTCTGCCATAGGCCAAGTGCATTGCTCTCAACACCAAGCTCTTTAACATATGTGACCTGTAGGCTGCCCTGGGGAAACTTGCTGCAAACAAACTGTGCCCCAAATAGGAACTGTTCATGGCATTCAGGTCCTTCCTAATTTTCTAACCAGCCTCAGGAGCAACAAGGCCATGTCCCCATCCTGGGGTCTCCAGTGTTTTAAAAACTTGGGCATATAATAATATGTCCACTTTCAGCTTTTCAGGACCCTGGAAAACCCATATATTTTGTTCTTTTTTCCTTTTTTTTTGTCTTAGCTGTGTACTATATTCTTGAGTCTGTGGCCTATAGATAAATATAATTGCTATTTTATAGGGCATCTTCATGGTTCTGTACTAAAAATGACATAAAACAAGCCAGTGGACATAGCATCTTGACTTCGGTAGCTGCAAAACTTGGGCAAGTTACTTAACTTCCCTGTGCCTATTTATTCAATTGTAAAATGAGAATAATAATGGGACCTAGCTCTTATGTAGCTGTAAATGTTAAATAATTGAGGTTTTGTAAAGTTAGTACTTTAATAATTCAAGACAAAAATGTCATACTCAATATGTGGAAGCTGCTGTAAAGAAATTAGTAAAGTAGGAAGTGAGTTTACTATGGGCTGTAAAACGCATGTGGGATTTTGAGAATTTCCTGTACTGGAAAATAAATCCCTTAAGTGGGGGCTGTCCTACTTAAGGGTGGGATACCAAATCCTGGGCCATGGACTGGTACCATTAGGAATCAGACTTTGGAACCGGAGGTGAGTAGCAGGCCGGCAAGTGAAGCTTCATTTGTATTTATAGTTGCTCCTCATCCCTCATATTACTGCTTGAGCTCCACCTTCTGTCATATCAGTGGCTGCGTTAGATTCTCATAGGAGTGCAAATCATACTGTGAACTGCCCATGTGAGGGATCTAGGTTGCATGCTCCTTATGAGAATCTAATGCCTGATGATCTGAGGTGGAGTTGAGGTGGTGATGCTAGGATTGGGAAGTGGGTGCAAATACAGATTATTATTAGCAGAGAGGTTTGACTGCTCAGAGGCCATAGTAAATCAATTACTTACAGACTCGTATCAAAACTCTATCATTGAGTGGAAAGTGACAGTTAAGCTGCATCTGGTGAAAGGCTGTATAGTGGCAAGTGAGTTGATGTACTTCTATTGTACAGTTGCATCTGGTGGCAGGCTTTAGGTCAGAATCCAACACTTATTCTAATCTGCAAATGGCCTGCCCATTATTTTATTTACCACTTCCATCCATGCATTTTTCTCGCACTGTGCATTTGTCTCAGTCACAGTTTTGATAAGCCCACAGGCTAACCCTAACCAAAATGAGTATAAAACAAACATTACCGGAGAGCTTCTTTGAAAAGGGGGAAAGGCCCAGGGATGAGACTCTAAGACTGCCAACAAAAAGAAAGCTGAAAATACAAAGAGTCCTACTTAAATTATGGGTTCCTTGCAATAAGTGATTCACATTCTCCAAGCTTGCTTATAAATATATATATAATAAGTGGTTGACCAACTATCCAATAAAGCCACAAAACCTTCAAAACTGCTTCGCCATGTGGAGACCAAGCACCCTGCATTAAAAGACGAGCCTTTGGAGTTTTTCAAAAGAAAAAAGAAACATGAACATGAAAAACAGTCTTTTGGACTCTGTGGGAGAGGGCGAGGGTGGGATGATTTGGGAGAATGGCATTGAAACATGTATATTATCATATGTGAAACAAATCGCCAGTCCAGGTTTGATGCATGACACTGGATGCTCGTGACTGGTGCACTGGGATGAACTAGAGAGATGGTATGGGGAGGGAGGTGGGAGGGGGGTACAAGATGGGGAACACATGTACACCCGGGGCGGATTCATGTCAATGTATGGCAAAACCAATACAATATTGTAGTTAGCCTCTAATTAAAATAAATAAACCAAAAAAAAAAAGAAGTAATTATTAAAGACCACCATTTATGTGTGGAGCACAACAAATTGTAGAAAATTATTAAAGAGATGGGAATACTAGACCACTTTACCTATCTCCTGAGAAATCTATGTGCAGGTCAAGAAGAAACAGAACTGGGCATGCAACAATGGACTGGTTCAAAATTGGGAAAGAAGTATGTCAAGGCTGTCTACTGTCACTCTGCTTATTTAACCTATATGCAGTGTACATCATGTGAAATGCCAGGCTGAATGAATCACAAGGTGGAATCAAGATTGCCAGGAGAAATATCAATAATTTCAAATATGCAGATGACACTACCCTAATGGCAAAAAGTGAAGAGGAACTAAAGAGCCTCTTGATGAAGGTGAAAGAGGAAAGTGAAAAAGCTGGCTTAAAACTCAAGATTCAAAAAACTAAGGTCATGGAATCTGGTCCCATAACTTCATAACCTTTCCCTTCTCCAGGGGATCTTCCCAACCCAGGGATTGAACCCAGGTCTCCTGCATTGCAGGCAGATTCTTTACCAGATGAGCCACAAGGGAAGCCCTCATGGCAGATAGATGGGGAAAAATTGGAAACAGTAACAGACTTTATTTTCTTGGGCTCCAAAATAACTGGGAATGATGACTGCAGCTATGAAATTAAAAGATGCTTGCTACTTGGAAGTAAAGTTATGTGAAACCTTGACAGCATATTAAAAAGGTCTAAATGGTTTTTCCAGTAGTCATGTACAGATGTGAGAGTTGAACCATAAAGAAGGCTAAGCACTGAAGAATTGATGCTTTCAAACTGTGTTGCTGGAGAACACGCTTGAAAGATCAACAGAGAAAACCAGTCAAAATAAAGGAAATCAACCCTGAATATTCATTGGAAGGACCAATGCTAAAGCTGAAGCTGCAGTACTTTGGCCACCTGATGTGAAGAGCTGACTCATTGGAAAATACCCTGATGCTGGGAAAGATTGAGGGCGTGAGGAGAAGGCAGGGGGCAGAGGATGAGATGATTGGATGGCATCATTGGCTCAATGGACATAAATTTGAGCAAGCTCTGGGAGATAATGAAGGGCAGGGAAGTCTGGCATGCTGCAGTCCATGGGGTCACAGAGGTGGACACGGCTGAGTGACTAAACAACATCCACTTCATCAAATGTGTCTGCACTTATAAATCAAACAAGATCTTCTATGACCCACCTCCAAAGTAATGGAAATAAAAGCAAAAATAAACAAGTGGGACCTAATTAAACTTAAAGCCTTTTGCATAGCAAAAGAAACTACAAACAAGGTGAAAAAACAGCCTTCAGAATGGGAGAAAATAATAGCAAAGGAAACAACTGACTAAGAATTAATTTCCAAAATATATAAGCAACTCATATAACTCAATACCAGAAAAGCAAACAACCCAATCAAAAAGTGGGAAAGGGACCTGAAGAGACATTTCTCTAAAGAAGACATACAGATGGCTAACAAGCACATGAAAAGATGCTCAGCATCACTCATTATTAGAGAAATGAAAATCAAAACTACAAGATACCACCTCACACCAGTCAGAATGGCCATCGTCAAAAAGTCTACAAACAATAAATGCTGGAAAGGGTGTGGAGAAAAGGGAACACTCTTGCACTGCTGGTACAGCCACTATGGAAGATGGTATGGAAATTCGTTAAAAAGCTAGGAATAACGTGGAAACTTACATTCAGTTCAGTTCAGTTCAGTTCAGTCGCTCAGTCCTGTCCGACTCTTTGTGACCCCATGAATCACAGCACGCCAGGCCTCCCTGTCCATCACCCACTCCCGGAGTACACTCAAACTCATGTCCACAGAGTCGGCGATGCCATCCAGCCATCTCATTCTCCGTCGTCCCCTTCTCCTCCCGCCCCCAACCTTTCCCAGCATCAGAGTCTTTTCCAGTGAGTCAACTCGTCGCATGAGGTGGCCAAAGTATTGCAGCTTCAGCTCCAGCATCAGTCCCTCCAATGAACATCCAGGACTGATCTCCTTTAGAATGGACTGGTTGGATCTCCTTGCAGTATAAGGGACTCTCAAGAGTCTTCTCCAACACCACAGTTCAAAAGCATCGATTCTTCGGTGATCAGCTTTCTTCACAGTCCAACTCTCACATCCATACATGACCACGGGAAAAACCATTGCCTTGACTAGATGGACCTTGGTTGGCAAAGTAATGTCTCTGCTTTTTAATATACTATCAAGGTTGGTCATAACTTTCCTTCCAAGGAGCAAGCGTCTTTTAATTTCATGGCTGCAATCAGCATCTGCAGTGATTTTGGAGCCCAAAAAAATAAAGTCTGACATTGTTTCCACTGTTTTTCCATCTATTTCCATGGAAACTTACATTACCATATGTAAAATAGACAGCCAACAGGAATTTGCTGTATGGCTCAGGAAACTCAAACAGGGGCTCTGTATCAACCTAGAGGGATGGGATGGGGAGGGAGGTGGGAGGGGGGTTCAAGATGGGGAACACGTGTACACCCGGGGCAGATTCATGTGAACGTGTGGCAAAACCAATATGATAATGTAAAGTAATTAGCCTCCAATTAAAATAAATAAATTAAAAAAAACAAAACAAAAGGGAGGGGATATATGTATACCTATGGCTGATTCATGCTGAAGTTTGACAGAAAACAACAAAATTCTGTAAAGCAATTATCTTTCTTTTTTTTTGTAGTTAATTTATTTTTTATTGGAGGCAAATTATTTTACAATATTATATTGGTTGGTTTTGCCATACATTGATATGAATTTGCCCCGGGTTTACATAAGTTCCCCCTCCTGAACCCCCCTCCCACCTCCCTCCTCCCTTTATCCTCCCTCTGGCTCATCCCCGCATGCCAGCCCCGAGCATCCTATAACATGCATCGACCCTGAACTAGTGATTCATTTCACATATGACAACATAGGTGTTTCAATGCCATTCTCCCAAATCATCCCACCCTCAACCTCTCCCATAGAGTCCCAAAGACTGTTCTATACATCTGTGTCTCTTTTTGCTGTCTCGTATACAGGGTTATCATTTGCATATTTCTAAATTCCATATATATGTGTTAGTATACTGTATTGGTGTTTTTCTTTCTGGCTTACTTCACTCTGTATAATAGGCTCCAGTTTCATCCACCTCGTTAGAACTGATTCAAATGTATTCTTTTTAATGGCTGAATAATACTCCATTGTGTATATGTACCAAAGCTTTCTTATCCATTCATCTGCAGATGGACATCTAGGTTGCTTCCATGTCCTGGCTATTATAAACAGTGCTGCAATGAACATTGGAGTACACCTGTCTCTTTCAATTCTGGTTTCCTCGGTGTGTATGCCCAGGAGTGCGATTGCTGGATCATATGGCAGTTCTATTTCCAATTTTTTGAGGAATCTCCACACTGTTCTCCATAGTGGCTGTACTAGTTTGCATTCCCACCAACAGTGTAAGAGGGTTCCTTTCTCTCCACATCCTCTCCAGCATTTATTGCATGTAGACTTTTGGATAGCAGCCATTCTGACTGGTGTGAAATGGTATCTCATTGTGGTTTTGATTTGCATCTCTCTGATTATGAGGGATGTTGAGCATTTTTTCATGTGTTTGTTAGCCATCTTTATGTTTTCTTTGGAGAAATTTCTGTTTAGTTCTTTGGCCCATTTTTTGATTGGGTCATTTATTTTTCTGGAATTGAGCTGCAGGAGCTGCTTGTATAATTTGGAGATTAATCCTTTATCAGTTGCTTCATTTGCTATTATTTTCTCCCATTCTGAAGGCTGTCTTTTCACCTTGCTTATAGTTTCCTTTGCTGTGCAGAAGCTTTTGATTTTAATTAGGTCCCATTTGTTTATTTTTGCTTTTATTTCCAATATTCTGGGAGGTGGGTCATGGAGGATCCTGCTGTGATTTATGTCGGAGAGTGTTTTGCCTACGTTCTCCTCTAGGAGTTTTATAGTTTCTGGTCTTACATTTAGCTCTCTAATCCATTTTGAGTTTATTTTGGTGTATGGTGTTAGGAAGTGTTCTAGTTTCATTCTTTTACAAGTGGCTGACCAGTTTTCCCAGCACCACTTGTTAAAGAGACTGTCTTTTCTCCATTTTATATTCTTGCCTCCTTTGTCAAAGATGAGATGTCCATAGATGCGTGGATTTATCTCTGGGCTTTCTATTTTGTTCCATTGATCTATATTTCTGTCTTTATGCCAGTACCATACTGTCTTGATGACTGTGGCTTTGTAGTAGAGCCTGAAGTCCGGCAGGTTAATTCCCCCAGTTCCATTTTTCTTCCTCAAGATTGCTTTGGCTATTCGAGGTCTTTTGTATTTCCATACAAATTGTGAGATTATTTGTTCTAGTTCTGTGAAAAATATCTTTGGTAGCTTGATAGGGATTGCATTGAATGTATAAATTATTTTGGGTAGTATACTCATTTTTACAATATTTATTCTTCCAATCCATGAACATGGTATATTTCTCCATCTATTAGTGTCCTCTTTGATTGCTTTCAGTAGTGTTTTATAGTTTTCTATGTACAAGTCTTTTGTTTCCTTAGGTAGATATATTCCTAAGTATTTAATTCTTTTCGTTGCAACAGTGAATGGAATAGTTTCCTTAATTTCTCTTTCTATTTTCTCATTATTAGTGTATAGGAATGCAAGGGATTTCTGTGTGTTGATTTTATATCCTGCAACGTTACTGTAATCATTGATTAGCTCTAGTAGTTTTCTGGTAGAGTCTCTAGGGTTTTCTGTGTAGAGGATCATGTCATCAGCGAACAGTGAAAGTTTTACTTCTTCTTTTCCAATTTGTATTCCTTTTATGTCTTTTTCTGCTCTGATTGCTGTAGCCAAAACTTCCAGAACTATGTTGAATAGTAGTGGTGAGAGTGGGCACCCTTGTCTTGTTCCTGACTTTAGGGGAAATGCTTTCAGTTTTTCACCATTGAGGATAATGTTTGCTGTTGGTTTGTCATATATAGCTTTTATTATGTTGAGGTATGTCCCTTCTATTCCCACTTTCTGGAGGGTTTTTATCATAAATGGATGTTGAATTTTGTCGAAGGCTTTCTCTGCATCTATTGAGATAATCATATGATTTTTATTTTTCAGTTTGTTAATGTGGTGTATTACGTTGACTGATTTGCGGATATTGAAGAATCCTTGCATTCCTGGGATAAAGTCCACTTGGTCATGATGTATGATCTTCTTAATATGCTGTTGGATTCTGATTGCTAGAATTTTGTTAAGGATTTTTGCATCTATGTTCATCAGTGATATTGGCCTGTAGTTTTCTTTTTTTGTGGGGTCTTTACCAGGTTTTGGGATTAGGGTGATGGTGGCCTCATAGAATGAGTTTGGAAGTTTCCCTTCCTCAGCAATTTTCTGGAAGAGTTTGAGTAGAATAGGTGTTAGCTCTTCACTAAATTTTTGGTAGAATTCAGCTGTGAAGCCGTCTGGACCTGGGCTTTTGTTTGCTGGGAGATTTTTGATTACAGTTTCAATTTCCGTGCTTGTGATGGGTCTGTTCAGATTTTCTATTTCTTCCTGGTTCAGTTTTGGAAAGTTGTATTTTTCTAGGAATTTGTCCATTTCTTCCAGGTTATTGATTTTATTGCCATATAATTCCTGATAGTATTCTCTAATAATCCTTTGTATTTCTGTGTTGTCAGTTGTGATCTCTCCATTTTCATTTCTAATTTTATTGATTTGGTTCTTCTCCCTTTCTTTCTTGATGAGTCTGGCTAGTGGTTTGTCAATTTTATTTACCTTCTCAAAGAACCAGCTTTTGGCTTTGTTGATTTTTGCTATAGTCTCTTTTGTTTCTTTTGCATTTATCTCTGCCCTAATTTTTACAACTTCTTTCCTTCTAATGACCCTGGGATTCTTCATTTCTTCCTTTTCTAGTTGCTTTAGATGTAGAGTTAGGTTATTTAGTTGACTTTTTTCTTGTTTCTTGAGGTGTGCCTGTATTGCTATGAACTTCCCCCTTAGCACTGCTTTTACAGTGTCCCAGAGGTTTTGGGTTGTTGTGTTTTCATTTTCATTCATTTCTATGCATATTTTGATTTCTCTTTTGATTTCTTCTATGATTTGTTCGTTGTTCAGCAGCGTGTTGTTCAGCCTCCATATGTTGGCATGTTTAATAGTTTTTCTCCCATAATTGAGATCTAATTTTACTGCATTGTGGTCAGAAAAGATGCATGGAATGATTTCAACTTTTTTGAATTTACCAAGGCTAGATTTATGGCCCAGGATGTGATCTATCCTGGAAAAGGTTCCATGTGCACTTGAGAAAAAGGTGAAATTCATTGTTTTGGGGTGAAATGTCCTATAGATATCAATTAGGTCTAACTGGTCTATTGTATCATTTAAAGATTGTGTTTCCTTGTTAATTTTCTGTTTAATTGATCTATCCATAGATGTAAGTGGGGTATTAAAATCTCCCACTATTATTGCATTATTGTTTATTTCCCCTTTCATACTTGTTAGTAATTGTCTTACATATTGCGGTGCTCCTATGTTGGGTGCATAAATATTTATAATTGTTATATCTTCTTCTTGGATTGATCCTTTGATCATTATGTAGTTTCCTTCTTTGTCTCTTTTCACAGCCTTTGTTTTAAAGTCTATTTTATCTGATATAAGTATTGTTAACCCTGCTTTCTTTTGGTCTCTATTTGCATGGAATATCTTTTTCCAGCCCTTCACTTTCAGTCTGTATGTGTCCCTTGTTTTGAGGTGGGTCTCTTGCAGACAGCATATATGGGGGTCTTGTTTTTGTATCCATTCAGCCAGCCTTTGTCTTTTGGTTGGGGCATTCAACCCATTTACGTTTAAGGTAATTATTGATAAGTACGATCCCGTAGCCATTTTCTTTATTGCTTTGGGTTCGAGTTTATACACCCTTTCTGTGTTTCCTGTCTAGAAAAGATCCTTTAGCATTTGTTGGAGAGCTGGTTTGGTGATGCTGAATTCTCTCAGCTTTTGCTTGTCTGTAAAGCTTTTGATTTCTCCTTCATATTTGAATGAGATCCTTGCTGGGTACAGTAGTCTGGGCTGTAGGTTATTTTCTTTCATCACTTTAAGTATGTCTTGCCATTCCCTCCTGGCCTGAAGAGTTTCTGTTGAAAGATCAGCTGTTATCCTTATGGGAATCCCCTTGTGTGTTATTTGCTGTTTTTCCCTTGCTGCTTTTAATATTTGTTCTTTGTGTTTGATCTTTGTTAATTTGATTAATATGTGTCTAGGAGTATTTCGCCTTGGGTTTATCCTGTTGGGGACTCTCTGGGTTTCTTGGACTTGGGTGATTATTTCTTTCCCTATTTTAGGGAAGTTTTCAACTATTATCTCCTCAAGTATTCTCTCATGGTCTTTCTTTTTGTCTTCTTCTTCTGGGATTCCTATGATTCGAATGTTGGAGCGTTTAACATTGTCCCAGAGGTCTCTAATATTGTTCTCATTTCTTTTAATTTGTTTTTCTTTTTTCCTCTCTGTTTCATTTATTTCTACAATTCTATCTTCTAGCTCGCTTATCCTGTCTTCTGCCTCTGTTATTCTACTGTTTGTTCCCTCCAGAGTGTTTTTGATCTCATCTATTGTATTATTCATTGTATATTGACTCTTTTTTATTTCCTCTAAGTCCTTATTGAACCTTTCTTCCATCTTCTCAATCCTTTTCTCCAGGTTATTTATCTGTAACTCCATTTTGCTTTCAAGATTTTGAATCATTTTCACCACCAAGATTCGAAATTTTTTTTCATGTAGATTCCCTATATCTTCCTCTTTTGTTTGTGTTGGTGGGCATTTATCTTGTTCCTTTACTTGCTGGGTATTTCTCTGCTTCTTCATCTTGCTTATAATGCTTTGCTTGGGGTGGCCTTTCCCTCTTCTGGCCGTTTGTGGAGTTCTCTTTATTATGTAGTTTCCTTGCTGTGTGTGGGGTTGGACAGGTGACTTGTCAAGGTTCCCTGGTTATGGAAGCCTGTGTTGGTGTTCTGGTGGGTGGAGCTGGATTTGTTCTCTCTGGGGTGCAATGAAGTGTCCAGTAATGAGTTATGAGATGTCAGTGGGTTTGGAGTGACTTTGGGCAGCCTGTATATTGAAGCTCAGGGCTAGTTTCCTGTGTTACTGGAGAATTTGCGTGGTATGTCTTGCTCTGGAACTTGTTGACCCTTGGGTTTAGTGTAGGTATGGAGACGTTTGATGAGCTCCTATCGATTAATGTTCCCTGGAGTCAGGACTTCTCTGGTGTTCTCAGGATTCGGGCTTAAGCCTCTTGCCTCTGGTTTTTGGTCTTATTCTTGGAGTAGTCTCTAGACGTCTCTATCTGTCAATTCCAAGGTGGTTCCCTCTGTTTTAGCTTCTGTCTGCTGGTCTCTTCAGTGTCTAATTTCCGCCCTGATACTAGGGGGTGGGTGGACACTTTTAAGGCTCAGTTGTTCAGTCCTGTTCTGGGAAGGGAGGAACGCTGCAGTCGATTATCTCTGGCGTCTGTGGGGAGTGCTCGCAGCATCTCAGCCACACTGGGTTTGCCCCCGCTCACAGCACGTATGCTGTCCCAGTCTATACTGCACAGTCTCTAGGTTGCTCTGCTGGGAACTGTCCGAGGCTGGCGCCGGGTTGAAGGACTTCCCAGGTCTGAGCGGCTCAAGTTCAGGTTCTCAGGTACTCCACAAAGGCACAGACTTGGTTGGGCCTGCGTTTTGTGCCTTCCCCAGTCCGAGCAGCTCAGGGGACCAGATGTTTGGCGAGCGCGGTCTCTGCGACTTATCGCCTCCCCAGTCCCTGCCACTCAGTTTTCTGGGTGTATAACCGGCGCACCTTCTCAGGGGGATATCGACCGGCCCGAGCCCAAGAAGTCCTGAATAGCAACAAGCCTGCCTGCAGTTTGTATCGGATGCCTTTCTGGGGCCGCGGTTGCCCGCTCCGGCTCTGGCTGCGCTCCCTGCCTGTCTCGGCGGGGAATGGGGGATGGGCCGACCGCAGCCGGCTTGCTCTGCTCAGTCCTTTATTCTGTGAGCGGGGCTGGCCGAGTCATAGGTTAGAGCTTTCCGCCTTTTCGTGGGGAAGCTATCCCACAGTCTGCTTTGCTCTCCCCAGTTCTCTCAAATTGTTCTCGCGGCATTCAAGCCCAGTCCTCTCTCTAAGCAGTTCAGCCGGCTCCTCCCTGCCCAGCCCCCGCTTGCTAATGGCGTATGCAGGCGTCAGCGCTGCTTCTCCGCTGGGAGTTACCGTTTGGCGGGTAATCTGTGGGTTTTAAAAAAATCTTAAAAAAAAAAGAGGGTTATGTGGCCCTCTGAGCTTCCAAGGCTCGCCACAGAATCGCCAGTGAGAATGTTTCCTGGTGTTTGGAAACTTCTCTCTTTTTAAAGCCTCCCTTCCCGGGACGGAGCTCCGTCCTTACTTCTTTTGTCTCGCTTTTTATCTTTTATGTTTTTTCCTACCTCCTTTCGAAGACAATGGGCTGCTTTTCTGGGTGCCTGACGTCCTCTCCCAGCATTCAGAAGTTGTTTTGTGGACTTTACTCGCATTCAAAAGTTCTTTTGATGAATTTGTGGAGGAGAGAGTGGTCTCGCCGTCCTATTCCTCTGCCATCTTGTTCCTCCCCCTCCGCAATTATCTTTCAATAAAAAAATAAAATGAAAAAAAAAAATAAAAGAGATAACAAATGCTGGCAAGGGAAAAAAAAGCTAGGAATAAGACTACCACATGACCCAGCAATCCCACTCCTAGGTATATACCTTGAGGGAATCAAAATTGAAAAAGACAGATGTACCCCAATGTTCATTGCAACATTATTCACAATAGTTAGAACAAGGAAGCAACTAGATATCCATTGACATGAATAGATAAAGAAGTTGTGGTACACATATACAATGGAATATTACTCAACCATGAAAAGAACACATTTAAATCTGTTCTAATGAAGTGGATGAACCTAGAGCCTATTATACAGAGTGAAGTAAGTCAGAAAGGAAAATATAAATATCATTTACTGATATTTACTGATATATATGGAATCTAAAAAGATGGCACTGATGAATTTATTTTCAGGGCAGCAGTGGAAAAACAGACATAGAGAACAGACCTATGGACACAGGGAGGAGGAGAGGAGGGAGAAGGGGAAATGTATGGAGAGAGTAATATAGAAATTTACAATACCATATGTAAAATAGATAACGGGAATTTGCTGTATGACTCAAGGAGCTCAAACAGGGGCTCTGTATCAAGCTAGAGGGATGGGATGGGGAGGGAGATGGGAGGGAGGGATGGAAGGGAGGTCCGGGAGGTACATGGGTGTACCCATGGCTGATTCTTGTTGATGTATGACAGAAAACCACAAATTTCTGTAAAGCAATTATCTTTCAATTAAAAAAAAATTACCTTGATGTTAGGGGTAGCTGTTATAAAGTAAAAATTATACATTTATGGAGATGTTTATTAAATGTATCAATCTGATGATGGCAAAAAAGAGAGCTTGAGCCAAAAAAAATGTGTCTGCGCTGGGCGCATCATTATTAGTAGTTGATTGCATTGGAGAGCTAAGATGCCCTTTACTATTGGTGAAAAGTTGATCTTGACTGCTACTATGGACATTTTTCAAGAACTTTTAGGAGAGGCTGCAGTTCAAAAGATGGCATATGTCCCTCTTTCAGCTAGCACCATAACTAGATGAATGGATGAAATAGCAGAGGATATTGAGGAACAATTGTTAGAGAGGAGTCACTCTTCTACGCTCCAGGTTGACGAGTCTACCGATGTTGACAACAAGGCAACAATGCTGGTTTTTGAGGAATACATTTTTTCAGGAGAATGTGCATGAGGATATGTTATGTGCACTTTTGTGGCCAAACAACACCACAGGTGCAGAACTATTCAATTTGTGTTGTTACACACATGAACAGAGCAGCTGCCATGACTGGACAGTCTTGTGGTTTCACCCAGTTCAGGTCAGCTCAGTCGCTTAGTTGAGTCCAACTCTTTGTGACCCTATGGATTGCAGCATGCCAGGCCTCCCTGTCCATCACCAACTTCTGGAGCTTGCTCAAACTCATGTCCATTGAGTTGGTGACGCCATCCAACCATCTCATCCTGTCATATCCTTCTCCTCCCACCGTCAATCTTTCCCAGCATCAGGGTCTTTTCCAATGAGCCAGTCTTCACATCAGATGCCAAAATATTGGAGTTTCAGGGCTTCCCTGGTGGCTCAGAGGGTAAAGTGTCTGCCTGCAATGCAGGAGACCTGGGTTCGATCCCTGGGTCAGGAAGATCCCCTGGAGAAGGGAATGGCAACCCACTCCAGTACTCTTGCCTGGAAAATCCCATGGACAGAGACGCCTGGTAGACTACAGTCCATGGGATCGCAAAGAGTCAGACACAACTGAGCGATCAACCACAGCTTCAGCACCAGTCCTTCACTACTTGGGTTATAGAGATTGCCTCTGAATATGAGTCTATGTACTGGGTTATCCATACAGAAATGCTGACTAACTCTAAACTGTCACCTGAACTTAACAATGTTTTGCAGGATGATCAACCACATTAAAGTGCATGCCCTTAACTCATGTCTGTTTGTGCAACTCTGTGAGGAGTTGGATGCAGAGTACACACATCTTCTCTTATACAAAGAAGTGAGATGGCTTTCTAAAGGTAGATCACTGGCCAGAGTTTCTGAGTTATGAGAGCTGCTCCAGAGATTTCTTTCAGGAAAACAGTCTCCACTGGCAGACTTTTCAGTAACCCAGAAAAAGTCACAAAATTTGCTTTCTTGTGTGACATATTCAACCTGCTTAATGAACTCAACTTGTCACTTCGGGGGAGAATGACAACTGTTTTCAAGTCAGCAGTTAAAATGTTTTCATTCAAACCAAAACTGGAATTATGAGGGCAACAAGTGAACATAAGGATTTTTGAAATGTTTCAAACATTAGCAGAGATTTTGTTTTTTTCTTTTCCATTTCTTTTTTTTAATTTTTTCAAAAACAATTTTAGGAATCTTTACTTAAAAACAACCTTATCTTAAAATGGAGTAACTTTGGTTTTACGAGCAGCAAGCAAAGTACAGAAGCAAAAATGCATTACAGGAGCATTAAGTTCTACATTAGGTCACAGCATCTAATCTGAAATCACACCCATAATATCATTTTTCAGGATATCTGGGAAATAGTTATTTCCCAGGATGTCTGAACCATAGCTACTCTATTTTGACTTTTAATTGTAAAAACAAAAAAATTTTTTTAATAGCCAAAGCAGAATTCACCATTAATGACGTCAGTGTTTTTCTAGGTATGAGAAGATGCAAGAATTGGAACTCATAAAACATTTTTCTGAAAAGATCTAACTATCTGAAGGCCTGTTCTGCCAGTTTTTTTTTTTTTTTTTTTCAGAGCACAGAGTGCCTCATTCCTGATTTTCACCCTGAACTTCTTTCAGGGGGTGTTGAAGGTCAGCAGCTTGCAATGGTCATGATGTAATCTTTGTAGAGGCAGCTGGCAAGTACCAACTTCCAGTCAGCAGGGTCCCTTCATAGCCACATATCTGACCATGTGACACCATTTCATGGCCATTGTGTCCCGCAGTGCTGGGAAGGCTCATTCCCGGGTCTAGGGAAGTGATGGGCCACTCAGTGTGCTAAAATTGGACCACGCCTTGCAAGTAGCAAAAGTCTCTGGACCACTGTCTTACTAGCCTCCTGGTCCAGGAAAATATTTCCTCTTGTTGTTTTTTCCCATACCCAGAGTCACATTATTACAATTATTGATCTCATATGGAACTGCATATCAGCTTTATATCACAGACTCAGTGAAACAAGTGACATAGAAAATAATATAGTCATAGTAAGCCAGAAAGAAAAACACCAATACAGTATACTAACACATATATATGGAATTTAGAAAGATGCAAATGATAACCCTGTATACGAGACAGCAATAGAGACACAGATGTATAGAACAGTCTTTGGGACTCTGTGGGAGAGGGTGAGGGTGGGATGATTTGGGAGAATGGCATTGAAACATGTATGTTGTCATATGTGAAACGAATCACCAGTTCAGGGTCGATGCATGTTACAAGATGCTCGGGGCTGGTGTGTGGGGATGACCCAGAGGGAGGATAAAGGGAGGAGGGAGGTGGGAGGGGGGGTTCAGGAAGGGGAACTCATGTACACCTGGGGCGGATTCATGTCAATGTATGGCAAAACCAACCAATATAATATCATAAAATAATTAGCCTCTAATAAAAAAAATAAAATATAAAAAAATAAAGTTAAGTTTGAGACTCCATAAAAGTCTCAGCAAAAAAAAAAAAAAAAAAGGGTCTATGGTTATACAAATAATCAGGTCAAGTTTATTGAGAACAGATCTATTTTTTAAACAAGTCTTAATTTGGTTATATTTGGTAAAAATGAGGGTGATTTTAGGGAGAAAAGTATGCTTCAATAAATGTTAAATCCCAGTTTGTTAATGGTGGTCTACCAATGGAGGTAGTAAGACTCATTTCTTGGATAGTTCCTTGCTGTTATGTGATATTAATGTAAAAGTTTGTTTTTGAAGCTTATCTCAGTGATCTCTCTTTGGATGCCTCGTGACCTGCAACCAGGACTAAAATAAAAAAGAAAAAAGGACATAATTTAAAGGACTGTCTCCAATCTGGATGGAAGGACTTTTTTCAGAAGAAACTACACTACACCAGGATGAGAAGACGACGACATCAGAGGTAGACAGCTTGCCCAAGATGCTGGACCTGATTCGTATGATCATTTATAATGTTTTCTTGACTTCTTAGCCCTCTGCATATAAATCAAATGCTTTTCTACCATAGGCCTGATCCTATGCTAGTTTTAGAAATTAATCCAATTGTCGGGTTTGTAGACATGTAAAAGCTCATTCTGCTTATACAAAAACTCTGTTAGACTTGTGCCATCCTAATGTTCTTAAACCATGGCAACAGTCTGCTTCTAAATTGGAAAATTAAAAACAATAGCTGGAAATCAGAGTCAGGGCTATGGGAAATCCAAGAGGGCTGCTTGGCTTTTCCCAGCTCCCTGACAAACCTCATTTTTTATTTGATGGGTTAAAGCCTCCCTGGCTACAGGGCCTCCATAATGAAAAATCACGGAATATTAAGTTTTGTAAATTGTTAAATTAAGTTTCTAGTTTTGTTAATGTCTAGTGTTTACTAAGACTCACTGCTGAGACAGTTCCTTGTTACGTGATACTGCTAAAAGATTTAAATATTAAAAAGGACACTCTAGGTTAGTTTCTAAGGCTTATCTCAGTAACCAATCTTCAGATAAAGGTCGGATGCTCCATAATGTACAACCAGGAGATTAACACCAGACTATAATCATTTAACGAATGAAGTCAGGTGACTTGGGGTATACCAGGTTTATCTAATGAAAGTTCTTGACGTATAATTCTTATTTTACTAATAACTGCTAGCAGAGATTTTGAAAGAGACTGAGCAAGAGCCTTCTTTCTCCCACCTGGTTCACGGTCACCTATCTTAGCTTTCAAAAGAGTTTGAGCATTATTTCCCAATCACAAAAGACGTTCAAACTGGCAAGGAATGAATCTGCGACACACTTGTGAATAAACCAGGTGAATCAACCTTGTGACAGAAGAGGTCAACTGCTTAAGATTGCAAATGACGGTGGCCTTGAAAGTATGTTTGAGACAACTTCAAATCTCCATGCAATCTGGAGTCAAGTCAAAGTAGAATATCTTGAGATGGCCAAAAAACCACTGAAAAGCCTGCTTCCATTTCTAAGATCCTATCTATGTGTAGCAGGGTTTTCTCTGGTGACACCAATCAGAAAGAGGTGATAGAGTAGACTGGGAACAAGCAATGCACTTCATGTATCACTGTCTCCCATCACACCCAGATGGAACTCTCTAGTTGCAGAAAAACAAGCCCATGACACCCACTGATTCTGCATTATGGTGATTTGTATAATTATTTCATTATATATCACAATGTAATCATAATAGAAATAAAATGCAAAAGTTATCTTCCATGATACCAGTCTCTAGTGCCAAAAAGGTTGGGGACCACTGCCCTAGAGGTTCCTATTAGGATTTCATATTCAACTGAATATCTTTTATTTTGGATAACTGACTACTGTGAGCTGAATCTGGTGTCCTCATGCAAGTCTAGGGGAAGACCCCCAGCTCTGATAATCTATTTTTTGTAGGTAAATGAACAGAGATAGCTGCCAATTCGTTGCTGAGATCAAGTGCATGAGGGCTCTGAACATGAGGGACCACTAGGTTGGAACAGTCTGCCTCCCAGACCCTGCTTCCCTGGCTTTTGGGTGTCTTAAAGCTGCCTACTAAACTTAGGTTTTCCAGGTAGTGCAGTGATAAAGAATCTGCCTGCCAATGCAGGAAATGCAGGCTTGATCCCTGGATCAGGAAGATTGCAGGAGTAGGAAATGGCAACCCACTCGAGTATTCTTGACTGGAAAGTTCCATGGACAGCAGAGCCTGGCTACCGTCCATGGGGTTGCAAAGAGTTGGACACAACTGAGCATGCAATCACACTGAACTCAAGCCTAGTCTCCCTCCCATAATCTTAGTCTGCAGACTTATTACCTTGGATTTTTTCCTCCGTGGCATCATTTATTGCTTTCTAATTGTACAATAGGAAAGAAAGATTCACTATATAGACTTTCTATAACTAACTATAAACGCTTTTAACATGGGGTTTACAAGGAGACTTGTGTATAATTGCCCAACCCTGGAAACAACCCAATAATCTATCAATTAGAGACTGGAGAAAAACAAATTGTGGTGTATCCGTCCAATGGGATACTTTTGAAAGGGCTTCTCTTTTAGCTCAGCTGGTAAAGAATCTGTCTGCAATGTGTGAGACCTGGGTTTTAATCCCTGCGTTGGGAAGATCCCCTGAAGAAGGGAACAGCTACCCTCTCCAGTATTCTGGCCTGGAGAATTCTGTGGACAGAGGAGCCTGGCAAGTCCATGGGGCCACAAAGAGTCAGACACTTACTACTCAGCGATGAAAAGGGACAAACTAACACACACAACAACATGGACTGAGGTCAAAAAAATGTTGAATAAAAGTAGCCAGGCAGAAAAGATATACTATATGACTGCATTTATAGAAAAACTTGTTATAGTAAGAGAAATTAAGACAGAATCTGCCTCTGTTGGGGGATAGTGTAAAGCCTAGACTGACTGGAGAACATTTTGAGGTGCAGAAAAGGTGCTATGTCTTTATCTGTGTGACATTTGTATGAATTAAATGGCAAAATTCATTGAGCTGTAGTCTTGAGGTTTGTGCATGCTACTGTATATAAATACCTCAATAAAGTGCTATTAATATTAGCATATTAAAAAGTTTTAGAAAGGGAATATGTGTTGTGCAGGAAAATGAAAAAGAATGCTTAAAAATGCTTTATCAAGTGAAAAATCTTTAAGAGTGAGAATTCTGTATAAGTGTCTGGCTCTATTGTTAACCAGGATTTATTTCAGGGAATGATTAGCTCAGGACCTTTTGTTCCTTTCTTTCCCTTGTTTGACTGCTGGTCTGATTTCACTGCTTATTGGCATCTTATGCAGCACATTGAAGGAGAAATCAAAGAGTGGGTGGGGGCGGGAAATTTGCAATAGGAAGGCACTGCAGCATCCAGAAATGGACAGGGTTTAGGTGAGTTTCCTAAAAGCAGAGCTGAAGTGGGGATTTTTGAGCAAGTGATTTATGGAGGCAGAGGTCTCAGGTGAACCTGTGAGGGAGGCAAGATGGGGTTCAGGAAGACCCTGGGCAAAGACGTGGGCTGGGTGGAGTCTGGCCTCAACCAGAGCACTCTGGAACTCGAATGACACCACAGAGTTGTTTCACTGGAGGTAGGACACTTGGGCTTCTGCGTCCCTGTCTCTATGGTCGTGGAGGGGGTGGGGTGGGGTGGGGGGGTCTGCTGCATATACACGTATGGTCACATGCACACACGTGTGGGGCAACTTCTAGGCATTTCCTGTACTTTCCTGAGATGGGAGCAGCTGTGAACTATCAGCGACCAATGCGGATAGCAACTGGTCTAGGAGATCTGGGAAGGCAAGGACAGCTCCCAAGGCCATCACAGGCCTGGTGCAGCCAGTATTGAAGATAAACTGGTAGTACCAATTCAGGTCGTTAAAAGTCAAGGGGGAATAGAGAATGCACAAGGAGGTCCACAGAGCCCCAGAGCACTGGGAGCCATGGCATGGGCCATGGACTTGCTTTGGAGAAAGTGGGATATGCTGGCACCTGTTTGGAATTTAAAAAGAACCTCTAAAGAGAAAACCAAATTCTGGATTCCAATTACAGGTGTTCAAAATACCCTATACTTTTTCTTCACTGTAGTTATCACAATTGCAATTGAATTCTAATTGTTTTTGGGCTTGTTTAATGTCATCCCCATGATACAGTAGATGCTAGGAAGAGGCTCATGATAACACACAATGACTCCTATATCTCTCATGCCTAGCACATATTAGGTGCTCAATAAATACAGATGAAGGAATGGGTGGGTATGTTTAAGAAAGTGGAAGAAAGGGGTTCATAGAGGTGATGTCTTAGCTCAATTGTTTTACTTTCCTGGAATGCCTTCTCTGCTGCCCATACCAACCCAAGCCCATTCTTTAGTGTCCAGTTCATTACCTATCTCTGTCAGGTGTCTTCTTCCTAACTCACTATGCACAGTGCCATTTAGCACTTATGAACATGTGAAGTCTGTAAACCTTGCTTTTGTAAGTGGTTTTCTGTATTTATCTGTCATCTAACTCATTACAGAAAGGGACTGGTTGGAATTTTTTGATGGCCAAGTTCCTGTCTTGCCTTTGGTTTCTAGGATGCTTCCTCTCTTCTGCCTTTCCTGTTACCTGCGAAGTACTTCCCCCAACAATCATCACCTACTAAAATCCTTAAAAGGCCTGTTCATGGGCCATTCCTTTACTGGCTGATCCAGTTGGAAATCATCTTTCTCTCATCTGAATTCTACCACTCTGAAGACACTAACTTTTGCGTCATTGCATGCTAGTTATTCCTATATATGTCATAGTTTCTCTCTAGGTCTGTTGGTTCTTTTATAACAAGACCACATGTTGAACATCTTAGTGCTGGATGCACTGTAGATGCACAATAAATGTCTTTTATACTGTTAACATAAATGTATAGATTGTTGTTGTTTTTCAGTTGCCCAGTCATGTCTGACTATGATTTCATGGACTGCAGGACACCAAGCCTCTCTGTCCCTCACCATCTCCCAAAGTTTGCCCAAGTTCATGTCCATTGCATCAGTGATGCCATCCAGCCACCTCATCCTCTGACACTCTTTTCTCCTCTGCCCTCAATCTTCCCCAGCATCAGAGACTTTTCCAGTGAGTCAGCTGTTCACATCAGATTATCAAAATACTGGAGTTTTAGCTTCAGCATCAGTCTTTCTAATGAGTATTCAGGGTTGATTTCTCTTAAGATTTAATGATTTCATGATCACTGCCTTGTCATAATGAAGGGGCTTGCACAATGCAATGAAGCTATGAGCCATGCTGTGTAGGGCCACCCAAGATGGATGGGTCATAGCGGAGAGTTCTGACAGAACGTGATCCACTGGAGGAGGGAATGGCAAACCACCCTAGTATACTTGGTATGAGAAACTCATGAACTGTATAAAAGGATACAAAGCTATGACACCGAATGATGAGTCCCTCAGGTCTGAAGGTGTCCAATACGCTACTGGGGAAGAGTGGAGGAGTACTACTAATATCCCCAGAAAGAATTAAGTAGCTGGGCCAAAGTGGAAATGGCACTCAGTTGTGGATGTGTCTTGTGATGAAAGCAAAATCTGATGTCATAAAGAACAATATTGCATGAAATGGTAGGTCCATGAATCAAGGTAAATTGGATGTGGTCAAGCAGGGGATGGTAAGAATAAACATCGACATCTTAGGAATCAGTGAACTAAAATGGACAGGAATGGCGAATTTAATTCAGATGACCATTATATCTACCGTTGTGGTCATGAATCCCATAGAAGAAATGGAGTAGCCCTCAACAAAAGAGTCCAAAATGCAGTGCAACCTCAAAAATGACAGAATGATCTTGGTTCATTTCCAAGGCAAACTATTCAATATCACAGTAATCCAAGTCTATGCCTCTGCCACCACTGCTGAAAAAGCTGCAGTTGACCAATTCTATGAAGACCTAGAATACCTCCTAGAACTAACACCAAAAAAAGATCTCCTTCTCATCATAGGGGATTGGAATGCAAAAGTAGGAAGTCAAGAGGTACCAGGTGTAACAGGCAAGTTTGGCCTTGGAGAACAAAATGAAACAGGGTAACAGAAACAGACTAACTGAATTCTGCCAAGAGAATGCATGCTGCTGCTGCTGCTGCTAAGTCGCTTCAGTCGTGTCAGACTCTGTGCGACCCCATAGATGGCAGCCCACCAGGCTCCTCTGTCCCTGGGATTCTCCAGGCAAGAATACTGGAGTGGGTTGCCATTTCCTTCTCCAAGAGAATGCATAGGTCATAGCAAATACCCTTTTCAACAACACAAGAGATGACTTTACACATGGACATCACCAAATGACCAATACTGAAATCAAATATATACATATTAGACAATATATCAAGACTATAGGATGACTTATAGTAATAAGGGTGGAAACTGGACAGGAGAGAAGGTGACTTCTTTAAGTTTTTGGAGTGACCCAAATTCAATATTTAATCTTTGAAGAATAGGCAGAGGAAGAAGAGAGATGGCAATGGAGGAAATATAGCAGAGAGTCGTCTGTTCACAGACTAATTGGGATCAAGAGGGTCCCAGGGCAGGATGGAGCATAGCTCCATGAGTTTCCTTTTCTTTTCTCGTATCTAGTGGGTGATATGTGCCAAACTTGGGTGATAGAGACCTTGCCCTGGAACTTCACCAGTCTTCCATTTTAGGGCAGTTCTTCCCAGAACTGAGTCCTGTGGTTTGTGGTCAGTGAGGCCCAGCCTGTCTTACTAGATTTGGCACAGATGTTGATGATTGTTCCTTCAGCTTTGAAACAAGGGTTTATAGTGCCAACAATTCATATTAAACAAAGCCCGTTTCCTCTATAATGTGAGAGCACTTTCCTGATCACTCTTTAATGAAAACAGATGTTTTTGAAACAGCCTATAACAGGATATGGAAAATTTGGCCAATAATCAAATATAGGTTCAAAGGGAGATCCTTGATGGCCCCGTTTGCACTGTGGGCAATGGCTAAAAATAGCACATTGATACAGTACTTTTAAAATGTAACAACTGTTCTAGATTGGTGCTGAATTCTGGAAGCAGCCATCTGATGTCAGGAAGATGCTCCCCAGTGAAGGAGACAGAGTGAGGTGGGGGTTTCTTCTCTGTGGAGGTGAGTCCTGTCAGTGCTGTGCTCTGCCAGGTGTACCTTCCCTCTCATAACCTCCCCCAGACTTACGAAGCTGAGTCACTTCCTTCAGTGTGTATAGTTCCAGAAACACAAAGAGCAGGCATCTTACCTCAAACCTGGTTAATAGTAGGGGAAATTTAATGCTACAAATACCAATTAAATACCTGTGCTAACTTGCTACTGTCCTGGATCCAAAGATGCACAAATAAAGCTAAGTGTTGAAGCAGGGAATTTATTAGTAGAATTATAGAGTTAGATGGGATTTTAGGAATTAGCTCTCACAAAACCCTCATTATAATGATCGTGAGGTGGGAAGGGAGGGGAAAAGAAATTATCACTTATTATGTGATGATTATATGTCAGGCATGTATATTCTGTTATTTTGTCTCCCAAAAACTCTATGTGGGAGAAGGTGGGAAGGAATACATGAAAAAAACATTTTTTTAAAAAAGTTGCATACAATGGAGACATTGTATCTTTGAGTAATTTGAATTCTCACAAAATTCCTATAAGATAGATGATATATTTTCCATTTTGGAGAAGAGGAAAATGAAACTCAGAGATATGAAATGTCATTACTGAGAAGTGACTGAGCTGGGATTTGAATGGCTCATAATCAAAGCCTTTGCTCTTTCCTGACCCCAATATTTCAGATAAAGACACAAATAGGCACAGGGTATGGCATGTTTCAAACAAGACTTCTGACCTATGACTCAGTTGTCTTAAACCCAGGGATCGAACCCAGGTCTCCCTCATTGCAGGTGGACTCTTACCAACTGAACCACCAGGGAAGCCAATTCATATTGAGTGCGTCCCCCGTGGGGGACTAGGAGGAAGCAGGCATCAACTGACCAAGCATGCTGGACCCCAGTTCAATCCTTCTTCCTAGGTTATATGCCTTCAGTCAGTAACTGTAATCCAAAATTTTCTACGGGAACAAATCCCAGAGACCAACAAACATCACTTCTTTTTAAGATGTTTTCAAAGTTGCTGATAAGACTATTTAAAATGTTCCATTTGCTCAACCCTTTGTGCATTTATGAAAATTTTTTGAAGCATAGCTTTTTTTTTTTTTAGTGGACAGAATACTCTACAGTGAATTTGATCTATAACTGGTTTTCTCAAAATGCAGTCTAAGGATTTATGAAATTTTAATCTATTCTTTTCAAGACAGTTTATGTTATCAGAAATCTGTTTCCAGCCTCCCACTATGTGTCCCGGCCTTTCCTCTTCCTGGTGTCTACTTTAGGTCCCTGTGGTTGGAGTTGGAATAACTTCCTCATTCTTTTTCAGATGTGTTAGAAAAAGGCAATAGTAATTCTCTGAAGAGCACCCATTGGATAGTTGGAGGTAGTTGGGGAACCCCTTTCACCTTTTAGTAATATGAGCCTTTCCATTAGAGCTAGTTTTTAAGAATGGAGAAATCAAATATGTTCAGACATGTCTTTATGCTTTGGGGAGGGCGTGTGTAGAGCAGAGAGGGAATTGTGGAGGCTTCTTCATCTGTGTTTGAGCATAGGGGAATCCAAATATGCTTGGATGGAACCTACACTATGGTAGAGATCAAAGCTGAAAGATTTTACAGCACTGTGTAAATCTCAGATGGTCCTTTGCTGGTCGAGGAAAGAAGCAAATTAGTCTAATGGCAGGTGTTAGGGAACCAATACTTATTTGCTATGATCAAGCATGTTTATCTGGATTCTTGCCTTTAATTACAAGACAATGTGGTCAATGGGATTAGTACCGGCCAAAGACTCAGCACATCTGGTAACTAATTAAGTAACCCAGGGAGGGCCTCTTCATCTCTCTCCTCTCTCCTTTCTTTGGGGTAAAATGAAAAATTGGAATAACAGTCCCCTAGAGCTCACCCCCATGGAAAAGAAATGCAAAAAAGGAAAATGGCTGTCTGAGGAGGCCTTACAAATAGCTGTGAAAAGAAGAGAAGTGAAAAGCAAAGGAGAAAAGGAAAGATATAAGCATCTGAATGCAGACTTCCAAAGAATAGCAAGGAGGGATAAGAAAACCTTCATCAGCAATCAATGCAAATAAATAGAGGAAAACAACACAATGGGAAAGACTAGAGATCTCTTCAAGAAAATAGAGATACAAAGGGAACATTTCATGCAAAGATGGGCCCAATAAAGGACAGAAACGGTATGGACCTAACAGAAGCAGAAGATATTAAGAAGAGGTGGCAAGAATACACAGAAGAACTGTACAAAAAAAGATCTTCATGACCCAGATAATCACGATGGTGTGATCACTCACCTAGAGCCAGACATCCTGGAATGTGAAGTCAAGTGGACCTTAGAAAGCATCACTATGAACAAAACTAGTGGAGGTGATGGAATTCCAGTTGAGCGATTTCAAATCCTGAAAGATGATGCTGTGAAAGTGTTGCACTCAAAAATCCAAAAGTCTACAAGCAATAAATGCTGGAGAGGGTGTGGAGAAAAGGGAACCCTCTTACAGTGTTGGTGAAAATACAAACTAGTACAACCACTTTGGAGAACAGTGTGGAGATTCCTTAAAAAACTGGAAATAGAACTGCCATACAACCCAGCAATCCCACTGCTGGGCATACACACCAAGGAAACCAGAATTGAAAGAGACACATGTACTCCAATGTTCATCGCAGCACTGTTTATATAATAGCCAGGACATGGAAGCAACCTAGATGTCCATCTGCAGACGAATGGATAAGAAAGCTTTTTTACATTTACACAATGGAGTATTACTCAGCCATTAAAAAGAATACATTTGAATCACTTCTAATGAGGTGGATGAAACTGGAACCTATTATACAGAGTGAAGTAAGCCAGAAAGAAAAATACCAATACAGTATACTAACGCATATATATGGAATTTAGAAAGATGATAACGATAACCCTGTATACGAGACAGCAAAAGAGACACAGATGTATAGAACAGTCTTTTGGACTCTGTGGGAGAGGGCGAGGGTGGGATGATTTGGGAGAATGGCATTGAAACGTGTATATTATCATATGTGAAATGAATCACCAGTCCAGGTTCGATGCACAATACAGGATGCTTGTGGCTGGTGCACTGGGATGAACCAGAGGGATGGTATGGGGAGGGAGGTGGGAGGTGGGTTCAAGATGGGGAACACAGGTACACCTGGGGCAGATTCATGTCAATGTATGGCAAAACCAATATAATATTGTAAACTAATTAGCCTCCAATTAAAATAAATAAATTAAAAAAAAAGAAAGTGTTGCACTCAATATGTCAGCAAATTTGGAAAACTCAGCAGTGGTCACAGGACTGGAAAAGGTCACTTTTCATTCCAATCCCAAGGAAAGGCAATGCCAAAGTATGCTCAAACTACCGCACAATTGCACTCATCTCACACGCTAGTAGGTTCAGTTCAGTTCAGTTCATTTCAGTCGCTCAGTCATGTCCGACTCTTTGTGACCCCATGAATCACAGCACGCCAGGCCTCCCTGTCTATCACCAACTCCTGGAGTTCACTCAAACTCATGTCCATCGAGTCGGTGATGCCATCCAGCCGTCTCATTCTCTGTCGTCCCCATCTCCTCCCACCCCCAATCCCTCCTAGCATCAGAGTTTTTCCAGTGAGTCAACTCGTCGCATGAGGTGGCCAAAGTATTGGAGTTTCAGCTTCAGCATCAGTCCTTCCAATGAACACCCAGTAAAGTCATGCTCAAAATTCTCCAAGCCAGGCTTCAGCAATATGTGAACTGTGAACTTCCAGATGTTCAAGCTGGTTTTAGAAAAGGCAGAGGCACCAGAGATCAAATTGCCAACATCCGCTGGATCATGGAAAAAGCAAGAGAGTTCCAGAAAAAAATGTATTTCTGCTTTATTGACTATGCCAAAGCCTTTGACTGTGCAGATCACAATAAACTGGAAAATTTTGAGATGGGAATACCAGACCACCTGACCTGCCTCTTGAGAAACCTGTATGCAGGTCAGGAAGCAACAGTTAGAACTGGACATGGAACAACAGACTGGTTCCAAATAGGCAAAGGAGTACGTCAAGGCTGTATATTGTCACCCTGCTTTTTTAACTTATATGCAGAGTACATCATGAGAAACGCTGGGCTGGAAGAAGCACAAGCTGAAATCAAGATTGCAGGGAGAAATATCAATAACCTCAGATATGCAGATGACACCACCCTTATGGCAGAAAGTGAAGAGGAGCTAAAAAACTTCTTGATGAAAGTGAAAGAGGAGAGTGAAAAGGTTGGCTTGAAGCTCAACATTCAGAAAAATAAGATTATGACATCTGGTCCCATCACTTCATGGGAAATAGATAGGGAAACAGTGGAAACAGTGTCAGACTTTATTTTTGGGGGTTCCAAAATCCCTACAGATTGTGATTACAGCCATGAAATTAAAAGAGACTTACTCCTTGGAAGGAAAGTTATGACCAACCTAGACAGTATATTAAAAAGCAGAGACATTGCTTTGTCAACAAAGGTCTGTCTAGTCAAGGCCATGGTTTTTCCAGTGGTCATGTATGGATGTGATATTTGGACTGTGAGGAAAGCTGATTGCCAAAGAATTGATGCTTTTGAACTGTGGTGTTGGAGAAGAGTCTGGAGAGTCCCTTGGACTGTGAAGATATCCAACCAGTCCTTCCTAAAGGAGATCAGTCCTGGGTGTTCATTGGAAGGAGTGATGTTGAAGCTGAAACTCCAATACTTTGGCCACCTCATGCGAAGAGTTGACTCATTGGAAAAGACCCTGATGCTGGGAGGGATTAGGGGCAGGAGGGGAAGGGGACGACAGAGAATGGCTGGATGGTGATGGCTGGATGGCATCACCGACTTGATGCACATGAGTTTGGATAAACACCAGGGGTTGGTGATGGACAGGGAGGCCTGGTGTGCTGCGGTTCATGGGGTCTCAAAGAATCAGATACGATTGAGCAACTGAACTGAACTGAACTGAGTGCTCACCCAGTTCAGGCAATCCATATTCTGGAGAATTTCTAGGAGGGGAACAGTATTGTTTCAATTCCCCACATCCTGCATGGGCACAAAAGGGATGTGTTATGTCACATATTGGTGGGGGAATGACTGGTATTTTATTGTAAAATTCACCAGAAGAAGACAGCATGGTGTACTGAAACAATAATTAGGTGGCCTGAGATTGAATTTTGGCTTTGCCGTTAGTTTCCTGGGTGACTGTGGGCTTAACTCTCCTCATTACGTAAGTGACAGTTCACTTTCAATGATCTCGTAAATGCGTACTGCTGGTGACTCTGTGCTAGTCACTGAACTCAGAGTCGAGAGAACAGGATATGAGTTCTGATTCTGGAGCTCACAGTTTGTTTGGAAAGGAGTAAATAAACCATTGTGGTTATTTAGGTTATGTAATACCACAGAAGTATGTTCAGATGCTATTCAAAAGAGGAGACAAAAATTAGTATGCAGTAGGGAAAAGTACCGGAGAAGGCAATGGCACTCCACTCCAGTACTCTTGCCTGGAAAATCCCATGGATGGAGGAGCCTGGTAGGCTGCAGTCCATGGGGTTGCTTAGAATCAGACACGACTGAGCGACTTCACTTTCACGCATTGGAGAAGGAAATGGCAACCCACTCCAGTGCTGTTGTCTGGAGAATCCCAGGGACGGGGAGCCTGTTGGGCTGCTGTCTATGGGGTCGCACAGAGTCGGACACGACTGAAGTGATTAGCAGCAGCATCAGGGAAAAGTACAGACTTCCCCAGTAGCTCACCAGTAAAGAATCCACTTGCAATGCAAGAGCTGCAGGAGATATGGGTTCAATCCTTGGGTCAGGAAGATCCACTGAAGGCATGGAAACCCACTCCAGTGTTCTTGCCTGGAGAATCCCACGGACAGAAGGGCCTGGCGGGCTACAGTCCATGGCATCACATAGGTCAGACACAGTTGAAGTGACTTAGCACATATACAGGGAAAAGACAGGGAAGGCTACAGAGGTTACATTGGTCTACTGCTCTCCAGATAAGAGAACTGAGGGGGAAGGACAGCCCAGGCAGATCAATGAACCAAGATAGGGAAGGACAAGGACATCTGAGGCAATGACTCTGGGGCAATAACATAGGATACATGAAAGAGGTAAGGGAGAGAGTAGTGGAGTAGAATTGAGATCACACCATTCTGCAGTGGACATCTGTGCCTTGCTAAGGAATGTGAACTATATTCTCCATAAAGTGATAATTCATTGACAGATTTTAAGGTTGTGGCAGGATGTGATTTGTATATTATGAATGAGGAAATGGAGGCAAAAGAAAAGAGGCTAGTAAATTAATTAGAAGCTCCTGCAAATATTAATATCTAAGGAAGAGGAGCTGAGAACTTGGAATAAAAGCCTTGGTAGAGGAAATGAAGGAGCAGGTTTCAGGCTAGGACTTGTCTTGTAGGTGGAATCAGAATGGGCTACACAATTTGTGGGGCTCAGAGCAAAATAAAATCCAAGAGCTTGTTCTTAAAATAATAATTTCAGGATGTTGACAGCAAAGCAGCAAATCAGGTGAGGGCCCTTCTAAATGTGGTGCCCTGTGTGTCTGCACAGGTCTCATCCCCCTGAAGCTGGCTCTAAGCAGAGGACTCCTTACTTTATTTCTAGCTGTGCTTACTTTATTTCTAGGCGTACTGTAATCATAGATGGAAAGACTGATTAAAATTGATAAGACTATACAATAATGTAATTAGCCTCCAATTAAAATAAATAAATAAATAATAATAATAAATAAATAATAAAACTAAAAAAAATAAAAGGAATGAAAAAAAATTGATAAGGCTTTACATTTTGGGGAGAAGGTCCATATTGCCCATCATTTCATTCAGTCTACTCTGCCATCTGTCCAGATTTTTTTTATCTTATGTAATCTTTTTTTGAGTTATCACACCAAGAGATAAACCAGGCTGATTGGGATCTCTGTTGTTCAATTTCAAAGTTGTGTCCAGCGGCTTTGTGATCTCATGGACTGTAGCACGCCAGGCTTCTTTGTCCCCCACTATCTCCCAGAGTTTACTCAAATTCATGTCCATTGAGTCAGTGATGCTATCTAACCATCTCATCCTCTGGCACCCCACTCTCCTTTTGCCTTCAATCTTTCCCATCATTACGGTCTTTTCCAATGAGTTGGCTCTTCACATCTGGTAGTCAAAGTATTGGAGCCTCAGCTTCAGCAACAGTCCTTCCAATGAATATTCAGGGTTGATTTCTTTCTTTTTTTAAAAAATTTATTTATTTTAATTGGAGGTTAATTACTTTACAATATTGTATTGGTTTCTTTCTTTTTTTTTTGAGTTAAGATTTCTTTTTATAGTATCTTGCTACCGGAATAAAATAGAGGCTCTGTGTTCACCATATCTTTGCAGGTAATTAATGTCAATGATTTGTCTCAGAGAAGTCACATCATTCCTGTATTCTGAGATGTAAGTGGTTATTTGAGAATTGGCCAGTGTGGTTTAGATTTTGATCTGTAGCTTTGGTTTTCTTATGATTCATATTGATTGCTCCAATTTGTATGCTGTTTTGCTCTGTAGGTTCTTTTTTTTTATTTTTATTTTTTTTATTTTGACAAGTTTGATCTCCTTGCAGTTCAACGGACTCTCAAGAGTCTTCTCCAACACCACAATTTGAAAGCACCAACTCTTTGGTGCTCAGCCTTCTTCATGATCCAACTCTCATATGTGTACATGACTACTGGAAAAACCACAGCTTTGACTATATGGACTTTTGTTGGCAAAATCGTCTCTGCTTTTTAATAAGCTGTCTGAATTTGTCATAGTTTTCCTTCCAAGGAGAAAGTCTCTTTTAATTTCATGGTTGCAGTCACCATCCACAGTGATTTTGGAGCCCAAGAAAATGAAAAAATCTGTCATTGCTTCCACTTTTCCTGCGTCTATTTGCCATGAGGTGGTGGGACCAGATGCCATGATCTTACTTTTTTAATGTTTAGTTTCAAGCCAGCTTATTCAATCTCCTTTCTCACTCGCTGCTTTCACCCTCATCAAGAGGCTCATTAGTTCCTCTTCACTTTCTGCCATTAGAGTGGTTTCATTTGTATACCTGAGGTTGTTGAAATTTTACCCAGAAATTTTGATTCCAGCTTGTGATTCCCCCAGCCCGGCATTTTGCGTAATGTGCTCTGAGTGTAAGTCGAATAAGCAGGCCTGTCAGCAGACTTGAGGTTTTACTGTTTTTTTTTTCTCTCATGAATCAAAAGACCCTATTTTAAATTTTTTATAGGTTTTAAAATCTATTTTTAATTTGATAAGTATCATTTTGCGGATCAAATAATTCAATGTTATTTTTAGGTGCAGTTTTTGTTTTGATTTGATAGTTTCTAGTTTTTGGAAGAATTTGATTAATGATTTGGAAGGATTTTTTCAGAAATTATTTAACATTTTCTGTTGGGATTTAACAACCAGAAACTTCAGATTCAAGAAAAGTTGATTTCTTCCAATCAATAAGCAGTTTAAGTCTTTGCAAATATGCTTCTAGGTTGTCACTGACATTGCAAAATGCTAATATTGAAATAAGGTGGGCTAAATGTGGTTTGCCAACTAGTATATGTAGAAAAGAGGATGGTGTTAGAAAATCCCTATTTTGCAACATCTGTAGTAATTAAAACTTGCATCATTATTAATGATTAATTCAGGAAAAATCATCAATACATCCTAGTGGTTGAAATTTGATGAGAATTAGTATATGTTCCGGAGAAGGCAGTGGCACCCCACTCCAGTACTCTTGCCTGGAAAATCCCATGGACTGAGGATCCTGGTAGGCTGCAGTCCATGGGGTCGCTAAGAGTCAGATACGACGGAGTGACTTCACTTTCACCTTTCACTTTCATTCTTTGGAGAAGGAAATGGCAACCCACTCCAGTGTTCTTGTCTGGAGAATCCCAGGGACGGGGGAGCCTGGTGGGCTGCCGTCTATGGGGTCGCGCAGAGTCGGACATGACTGGCGCGCCTTAGCAGCAGCAGCAGCAGCAGTATATGTTCATGGGCTTCCCAGGTGGCACAGTGGTAAAAAATCTGCCTGCCAATGCAGGAGACACAAGAGACACGAGCTTAACCCCTGGGTCAGGAAGATCCCCTGGAGTAGGAAATGGCCACCTGTTCCAGTATTCTTACCTAGAGAATTCCACGGACAGAAGAACTTGGTGGGCTACACTCCATGGGGTCTCAAAGAGTCAGACACGACTAAGTGACTAAACACTGAGCACTTCACTGAGGATATGTTCATAGTCTCGAAGTATCCCCCACAAATATTGATTGCTTATGAAGGGAAAGCTTTGCAGGTGACACATGATAAAGAATCTGCCTGCCAATTCAGGAGCTGCGGGAGACACCAGTTCGTTTCCTGGGTTGGGAAGATCCCCTGGGGAAGGGAGTGGCAATCCACTCCAGTATTCTTGCCTGGAAATCCCATGGCAACATGGGCTACAGTCCATGGGGTCACAAAGAGTTGGACATGACTTAGAGACTAAACAACAACAATGAAGGGAAAACGTGGGTGAGCACCATTTCACACTAAGTGATTGAAGTTAGTATTGCCAAATCACGTGATAAACTGAGAACAGAACATCTGTCCTGACAGAAGGCAAAAGACCACCCTAAATGGACAATGTTGTTTAAAACAGCTGGCTGGATTCTTTTAAAAATGTCCAGCTTATGAAAGATAAAAAAAGGCTGAAGAACTATTCCAGAATAAAGGAGACTGAAATGCAAGGTAGAAATCTTGTATGGATCCTGGACCAGGATAAAAAATATAGCTGTAAAGACATTATTGTTATGATTGGTGAAGTCTGAATGTGGATTAGACAGCAGAATTACACCAATGGTAAAATCACCTAGGTTTTGGAACTGTGGTTAATGTAAGAAAATATTCTTCTTTTAGGAAACACACACTGATGTATTTAGGAGTAAAGGAACAAGATATTTTGCAAAGCATTCTCAAATGGGTTGGAAAATGGAGAGTGACAAAACTGATGGAACAAAATTTTTATGGTTTGCCCCATTGTGAATCTGGGTAAAGCATGCATGAATGGTATTGGTATTCTGGCAACTTCTCTGGAGGGGTTAATATTATATCCAATTAAAGTTGTCTCCAAACCCCATAAAGACAAAAAATGTTCTCTAAATGTAAAGGTCCAAAATAGAAATGCTATTGATGGTATAATTACATTATATTTCATTACCTTAAAACCAAAGCTGTACATATTTTTAAGCAGCTAAGTATGATTAATGAAAGCAGGGAAAAAAACCTCTAGATTTAGCAATAAAAACCTTGTACGTCTGGACATGACTGACTTTACAGTTCTCAGTGTTCTTCCCTAGTATGTCCTAGTTCAGTTACACCTCACAGTTGAAAATGGAAAATGGGAAATATGTATTTCTTTTCAGCTGTGATGGAGAGAAACTGGCTTTTACCTGAAAAGCAGCTGAGACTCACAGGAAGAACAAATGGGTAGAGAAGGAAAACATTTTTCCTAGTTGACATTTCTTAGTCCCACACTGAGAGAACAGCACTGTCTATTGTGGTTGAGGTTCTAGAAATTAGACAAGAAAGTTTGCTGTAATGTGGAGGCATTGATTTGGGGGGTTTGGTAGCAGTGGACAAAGTCAAAACAGAATAATTAATTCCATTGGAGATTGTTTCTTGAACCAGAGCCTGTGGAGGAAGCCATGAAGAAGGACAAGGTGGCAGACAGTTGGGCCATTTTAACAAGAGCATTCAGCTAAAGATTTGGATTTTCTCACTTCAATCTTGCCTTTGGACCCCATGTCACCATTTTCTTCAAATCCAGGCAAAACAAGACACCACGAGGCCTCATGTTTGTGATTATTTTGCCTGTGTTTTAAAATCTGTTCTTTCCCCAAAGCTGTGTATCCTCCAAGGACTTCTCCAGTCCACCTCAATTCTCAGCTGGTGTTGGCAACGACTTTGGTAGATGTTTCAAAATACTCAATAGTTTACTCTTTGCCTGCTTTTATTTCCCTCTCTTCTACGTGTAACTCATAATGTATGGGCTATACATGTTTGTTTTGCCAGTGGTGGAAACATTTAACTAAATGTTTACTGAAATCAGTTAAGTATATGAGTTTTATTTGGAAGATAAAGCTGTTTCACTGGATCTTCATTTTTATTTTTGAGTGCTGAAACCAGGTTGTCATTTTTGAAGAAGCAGTAGGTGGAGCTACAGGCTTTTTATCACTAAAGAATTCTCAGTAGCTGCCCATTGCGGAATAACCTGAACAAGCACATCTTTCCAAAAATAACAGAGGCATTTCCAAGTATTCCAGAAATATATGCAAGACTGTTTAGTCATTCATAATCACCGCTTTGCAAGTACTAGAGAGATTCTTTAGAAAATATTTCAGAAGCAGAAAAAAGATTCACAGAATTCCTTGTATTTTTAGAAAAGAGATTCTTAAAAAAATGAAGTCAAGAGGGAGGGAGAGGCCCTTATTCTGCGTAATCATGTACCATTATTTTTTTTCCAGGTGGTGAAAGGGCCCAGAGGGGTAACCAGGGGCGGAAAAAAGTCTTTTCCATTTGCGTCAGAACTCTGAGGAGCTCTTTACTCCCCACTCGATGAACTTTTTTGAGGCTCTAAACTGTGGTTTTGATTCTTCTGAATTACAGAGGGTGGCCTGGGTTAAGTGATTCTGAGGAGACCAGAAGGCACTTGTAAGAGGTCACTCTCAAGTGCCATTCCTCTCACTGGGTACCCTGATGTTCCTGACCATTTCCCTGGGATAGATTAAAAAACAGTTTTTCATTACTGTGGAAATGTAGATTCTTTTCACATAAAAAAGCACAAGTTCTGGTAAATGCTCTAATGGTTTTATATATATATATCTATCTTATTATATGTACTGTTGGTTCTCTCTCTGTTTATATACATATATATAAGTTTTGGGACTATCACTCTGAGAAGATTATGAAAGATATGAATCCTAACTCCAGAAAAAGCACACATAAACAAAATTTCACATATACTTTATATAAACATATATACATATAGGTATATATATATATTTATATACAGAGATGAGAGAGAGGGATTTGTTTTAAGGAATTGGATTATGTGACTGTTGGGTTTGGGAAGCCCAAGATTTGCAGGGCAGGCTAGTTGGCTGAAAATTCTGGCATGATTTCTATGTTACAGTCTTCAGGGCAGAATTTCTTCTTCTCTGAGAAACCTCAGTTTTTACTCTTAAAGTCTTCAACTGATTGGATGAGACCAGCCCATTATCTGTTTTTCTCAAATCTAATGGTTATAAACGTTAGTCACATGTACAAACATCTTCATCAGTTCAGTTCAGTTCAGTTGCTCAGTCGTGTCCAACTCTCCGCGACCCCATGAATCACAGCACGCCAGGCCTCCCTGTCCATCACCAACTCCTGGAGTTCACTCAAACTCATGTCCACAGAGTTGGTGATGCCATCCAGCCATCTCATTCTCTGTCATCCCCTTCTCCTCCCGCCCCCAACCTTTCCCAGCATCAGAGTCTTTTCCAGTGAGTCAACTCATCGCATGAGGTGGCCAAAGTATTGCAGTTTCAGCTTTAGCATCAGTCCTTCCAATGAACACCCAGGATTGATCTCCTTTAGAATGCACTGGTTGGATCTCCTTGCAGTCCAAGGGACTCTCAAGAGTCTTCTCCAACACCACAGTTCAAAAGCATCAATTCTTCGGCGATCAGCTTTCTTCACAGTCCAACTCTCACATCTTCATAGCAACATCTAAACTAGTCTTGACCAAGGAATTGGACACCAGGACCTGACCATATCGATAGATGAAAGTAACTATTACAGGTCCTATTGCTATAATCTAGTCTCAGGAACTTCACAAATCAAGCACATCATTGCCCTGGGTATTGTGTGAGGAAAAGGCCACAGGATGCTTCTGTTGGAAGAGCTAGGGTACTTGCTCCATCTTCTCCGTGGGGACAGTAAATCATGACACAAAATAGTGATGAGACAGAAAGAGAGATATTGCTACAATTTGCTGGTAAAATGTTGCAAACACCAGGCTTCTCTGCCTTCAGCTCTTCCAGATGCTGCTGGAGATGGTGATGTGTAGCAGTGGGGAGAGTAGCCATGATGTCTTGACAGATTGGGTCAAACTTAGCAACTGGGGAAGCCAGCTGCTTCCTTATGTTGTGTTCTTCACAACAAGTACAGAAAACCTCTGATTTAGAAATGGGGAAAGGGCTCAGAAAGATTCATTGATTCATCTGTATACTGGGCAGTGCTCTGGGTGCTGGGAATAAATACCAGTGTGATTAAAGCAGACACATTTCTCCCATGCATTAAATATTTGAATGGAGTGACAGAAAACAAAACAAGTAAGTAGAAAAGTAAAAATTGCAAGTTGCAGTAATTGATGGGAAACTACTAACTAACTAAGTGGACTGAGATAGTATTTACTGGTGAGATGGTGGGAAACTTACTTTAGGTGTTTCACAAGGAAGCCTCCTCTGGGGTGTTGATGTGTAATCTGAAACCTAAATAAACTTAATGGATGGGCTAAATCCTCCTCTGATAAGAGCTGGAGTTGGGATGCACAACCAGGTGGTCTGAACTCTAAATTATCTATTCATCTTTATCTTAGTTTAGAAGTTGTGTCCACCAGAAGTCTGGCATTCTTTCTCAAAACCGAGGAAGAATTGTGTGTGTGTACTGAAGGACAGGAACGCACATGCAAATGAATATATGTTTCTGAATCTCCTAGTGTTTCCATCACTCCTATTAGGCAATTCTTCCTCTCTGTAGCCTGGATTTTTCAAGCTGTATCTGACATTTTTTTTCTTTTGCTTTGTTCTTTGTTCACGTGGACAGACACTCTGCTTATTACCTTTTGTATTGGGTTGACCTTAAAAACTTCATTTGCATTTATCTGCAACATCTTATGGACAACCTTGAAGAAACTTTTTGGCCAACCCTATAGAAAACCTGTTTGTCATGTATGTTGTCATATGTGAAACGAATCACCAGTTCATGGTCGATGCATGTTACAGGATGCTTGGGGCTGGTGTGCAGGGATGACCCAGAGGGAGGATAAAGGGAGGAGGGAGGTGGGAGGGGGGTTCAGGAAGGGGAACTCATGTACACCCGGGGTGGATTCATGTCAATGTATGGCAAAACCAACCAATATAATAATGTAAAATAATTAGCCTCCAATAAAAAAAAATAAAAAAATATTCAAAAAGAATAAATAAAATAAATACTAAAAATAAAAAAAAGAAAACCTGTTTGTCAAGCTGTCACTTGCATTAATGTATCATTTATTTTTATTTTTTATTTTTTTTAAATTATTTTTTATTGGAGGCAAATTATTTTACAATATTATATTTGCTATTTTTGCCATACATTGACATGAATTTGCCCCAGGTGTACATAAGTTCCCCCTCCTGAACCCCCCTCCCACCTCCCTCTTCCCTTTATCCTCCCTCTGGGTCATCCCCGCACGCCAGCTCCGAGCATCCTATAACATGCATCGACCCTGAACTGGTGATTCGTTTCACATATGACAACATACATATTTCAATGCCATTCTCCCAAATCATCCCACCCTCACCCTCTCCCACAGAGTCCCAAAGACTGTTCTATACATCTGTGTATCTTTTGCTGTCTCGTATACAGGGTTATCATTTGCATATTTCTAAATTCCATATATATGTGTTAGTATACTGTATTGGTGTTTTTCTTTCTGGCTTACTTCACTCTGTATAATAGGCTCCAGTTTCATCCACCTCATTAGAACTGATTCAAATGCATTCTTTTTAATTGCAGAATAATACTCCATTGTGTATATGTACCAAAGCTTTCTTAGCCGTTCATCTTCAGATGGACATCTAGGTTGCTTCCATGTCCTGGCTATTATAAACAGTGCTGCAATGAAAATTGGAGTACATGTGTCTCTTTCAATTCTGGTTTCCTTGGTGTGTATGCCCAGGAGTGCGATTGCTGGATCATATGGAAGTTCTATTTCCAGTTTTTTGAGGAATCTCCACACTGTTCTCCATAGTGGCTGTACTAGTTTGCATTCCCACCAACAGTCTAAGGGGGTTCCCTTCTCTCCACATCCTCTCCAGCATTTATTGCGTGCAGACTTTTGGATAGCAGCCATTCTGACTAGTGTGAAATGGTATCTCATTGTGGTTTTGATTTGCATTTCTCTGATTATGAGGGATGTTGAGCATTTTTTCATGTGTTTGTTAGCCATCCTTATGTCTTCTTTGGAGAAATGTCTGTTTAGTTCTTTGGCCCATTTTTTGATTGGGTCGTTTATTTTTCTGGAGTTGAGCTGCAGGAGCTGCTTGTATATTTTGGAGATTAATCCTTTATCAGTTGCTTCATTTGCTATTATTTTCTCCCATTCTGAAGGCTGTCTTTTCACCTTATAGTTTCCTTTGCTGTGCAGAATCTTTTGATTTTAATTAGGTCCCATTTGTTTATTTTTGCTTTTATTTCCAATATTCTGGGAGGTGGTTCTTGGAGGATCCTGCTGAGGTGGTTCTTGGAGGATCCTGCTTCATTTTTTTTTTTTTTAAATGAACCTATCCTTCTGGATCTTATTCTCTGATTATTTAATTATCTTCCAGGCTCTACATAGTTTGTGTGAATTGTCCTTGGAACAACCCCTGAGGGCACTATTCACATAAAGACATAATAGATTGATATGATCACAATTGGGCTTTCCTGATGGCTCAGATGGAAAAGAATTCGCCTGCAATGTGGGAGACCTGAGTTCAATCCCTGGGTTGGGAAGATCACCTGGAGGAGAGCATGGCATATTAGAATCATAAGAACAATCATACTTGTTTCAAATACTTTATCCATTACAGAATCATGTAACATGAATAGCTGCTGCTGCTAAGTCACTTCAGTCGTGTCCGACTCTGTGCGACCCCATAGACGGCAGCCCACCAGGCTCCCCTGTCCCTGGGATTCTCCAGGCAAGAACACTGGAGTGGGTTGCCATTTCCTTCTCCAATGTGTGAAAGTGAAAAGTGAAAGTGAAGTCGCTCAGTCATGTCTGACTTGTAGCGACCCCATGGACTGCAGCCTACCAGGCTCCTCCGTCCATGGGATTTTCTAGGCAAGAGTACTGGAGTAGCTTGCCATTGACTTCTCCGACATGAATAGCTACTATTTATTAACGTGCTAGACAAAGCACTAAATTCTTTTTGTGAATTATGTCCTTTAACCCTTATCTGCATTTTATGTATGAAGAAACTGAGGATTAAGGAGGTTAGTAGTTTCACCAAAGTCAAAAGTTAATAAGTGGTACATCTGTGACTTGATGAAGCCACATTCCCAGGAGTCAAAATTTCTTTGATTTCCACTCCAGTATTCTTGCCTGGAGAATCCCATGGACAAAGGAGAATGGTGGACTACAGTCCATTGGGTCGCAATGAGTTGGACACAACTAAGTGACTAAGCACAGCATATGATCACGAGGGGGCTTCCCAGGTGGTACTAGTGGTAAAGAACCCTTGCAATAATGTAATGTAATTAACTTCCAATTAAAATAAATAAATAAAAAAAACACTTTATGAAAAAAAAAAAACCCTCCTGCCAATGCAGGAGATGTAAGAGATGCAGGTTTGATACCTGGCTTGGGAGGATCCCCTGGAGAAAGGAATGGCTACCCACTTCTGTGTTCTTGCCTGGAGAATCCTGTGGACAGAGGAGTCTGGCATGCTAAAGTCAACAAGGTCTCAAAGAGTTAGACAAAACAGAATTGACTTAGCACACATGCATGATTACAATGACAGTATATTGGCAGATGGCTGATTTCTCTGCTTTGGGGATAGGGGGTGATTTCTCTGCTTTGCACAAAATAGCCTTACCAGCTAGAGGTGGCTGCATGTCTGTCTTACTTATCAGCCTTCTTTCTTTCCAGTCCAAAGATAGGAAGATGAAAAGTGAGTTTATGAATCTTTTCTCTCCCATTGGCATTATTAAGGTACAGGGAGCATATCTTACAGGAAGACATTGTTCATTTTCCTTCTTTTTTTGACTGCTTTTTTGTTTGATGTCCAGTAACTTCCTGAAATTATATGTGAAATATTGTTTATGGTAGTTTAGTAGTTTTTTGTATTACCCATTCTAGGAAACAATCTTACTTGTGTTAATAATAATATGAACAAATGACATTTGGAAAGTACTCTTACCAGAGGGAGAGATTGGTACCTTAAACCAAAAGAGGGATGTCAGGTCCAAGAGTCAGTGGTGGGGAGAGAAGGTGTTGGACAGATGGTGCTGTAGGTACTTCTTAAAAATTTAAACTTTGTGTAGAGTTGAGTAAGCCAGGGACTTCCCAGGTCTTTGTTTTATAGGTCAATGTCCTCACTGGAAGGAGTTCACCATGCTTTATTTCTCTAAAAGTCCAGGTAGAAACTTCGAACTGAAGATGCAATTATAATCTGCAGGTGGGCTTGTAAGAAATTTTGATTCCTGGGAATGTGGCTTCATCAAATCATAGGTGTACCACTTATTAGCTTTTGACTTTGGTGAAGTAACTAACCTCCTTAATCCTCAGTTTCTTAATCTATAAAATGTAGATATAGTTCTTATTTCATAAGATTGTTGTGAGGGTTAAATGATATAATTCACACAAAGAATTTAGTGCTTTATCTAGCACTTTAATAAATAGTAGCTATTCATGATTCTGTAATGGATAAAGTATTTGAAACCAGTATGATTATTTTTATGATTCTAAAAATGAAGACTAGGAAATAAAAAAGTAAAGTCTAGATTGTTTTAAATTTGTATCTCATATTTTTTATTCTAGAAGAGATCATCTTGCATCTTGAAGTGTTCTTCGTATTGGTAGGAAAGAGGTCTGGGCAACTCTTTAAAACTGTAAAGATAGTAAGCCTAAAAAAAGAGTTAAGTTGTTCATTTTCTGTAAATTGAATACATTAGTTTTGTGATTGCTAAGTTATACCAGGAGCAAGCTACTTTTTGCAAAAAGTTTAAAAGAACTAATGGAATTTCAAAATGTGAAACAAAGTATATTTAGGAAACTCTGCATTGTCTCATTAGTGTAGAGCAGCATACTCATTGAAGAAGGACTTGCAGATAAGACTGAAAAGAGAAGTTGAGAAGGAATGATTTTGCTTGCTTAAGTTGAGATGTGTGAACTCTTTTCGAGCCAGCAGAAAACTAGCAAAGATTTTGGAGAAGGGTGATTCAACCAGATTGTGGAGATGTCTGCTTTCACTACACGTATTAATATAAGTTGAGTTAGATGTTGTTGTTGTTTAGTTGCTGAGTTGTATCAGTCACTTTGTGACCCCATAGACTGTAGCCCACCAGGCTCCTCTGTCCATGGGTGATCTCAAAGCAGGGGACAGTTGCAACTGATCAGGCAAAAGGAAAGCAGAGTTTGAGTGAGGAGCCTTTGAAAAGTTAGAGCTTACATAAACACTTGGGAAAACTTTGTGTGCGTGCTAAGTTGCTTCAGTCATGTCCAACTCTTTGCAACCCAATGGACCATAGCCTGCCAGGCCCTTTTGTCTGTGGGATTCTTCAGTTATGAATACTGGAGTGGGTTGCCGTGCCCTTCTCCAGGTGATGTTCCCAATTCAGGGACTGAACCCAAGTCTCTTACATCTCTTTCATTGGCAAGCAGGTTCTTTACCATTAGCACCAGCTGGGAAAGCTTTGGATGGGGGTCAAAGGAAAGGAAAACAGGGAATTTGCTGCCGTTAATAGTGAAATTTTAGCTAGGCTGAGAGTGGCTTTTGATACGTTTGTTTGGACCTGTGTGATAGAACACCCAGGTAGGAGCCCTAGGCCATTGGAAAGAGCTCAGAAGGGACATCAAGGCTGGTGATAGATTTTGATGTCTTCAGAGAAGTGATGTTTGAAGTCATAGGATGGGATGAATTTCCTAAAACCTTGGGAAATGCTACATTCAGAGCAGAAGGAGGTGGACAAGTAATCAGTAGAGACTGAGAAAGAGCTGTGGGAGAAATAGGGAACAAGGGTGAGGAATGGTCTCAGAGACCAAAGCAGGAGGGCATTTCTCCAATGAATGGGTAGCCTGACAATGACCAGGTCATAAATCATAGCAAAGAGAACAATTTTGATGGGGAAGTTAGGGAATAGGCCGCTTAAATGAGTAGAGAGAGTGGATTTGATGAAGGATAGACAGGAGATAAGACATCTAGTGATGCAGGGAATAAGAGAATTATATTCATGGTAGGGCTGGATCAAAGAAATGTTGGAATTAGGGAAAAGGAAACAAAATACCAGGAAGAGAGGATAATTAGTAGAATAATATTGCAGATTCTAAGGTGCCCATAGCTGGTAAATAATATTGCCTTTCTCAGTGTTTGAGACCTATCTCATATTTCCCTCATGTTTTTCTATCACTGCTTATCTTAAATTTACTCTATTTTTTTCACTCTAATCTATTATAATGTTCTCCGTGAAACCTCCTACAGTTATTTTCAATATATATTGTAATATCTCTTATTTTTAACATCTGTTGCCTGAGTTGTTTTTTATTTACTTTCTCGATTTTGAGTGTTTCTGTTGTATTTTTATACAACCTAATTTCTATCTCTTTACATATTAAAGACATGCTTCTGATAACTTTAAATCATCCACACTCCTGGTACACATCCATCATGTCTGTATTGAATGACTAATTATTTAGAATGTTTACATCTTGTTTCAAAATTTGGGGGGATGGTCAGACATTCCAGTTTCACCTTATTTCTGCTTTTAGGACTAACAATAAATTGACATTTCAATTATTTTTCAATAAGCGTGTCATTTCAAATGATATACAGCATTTAACATTATTTTTCACATGCAGTTGGTTATCACTAAGTGTCTGTTGGTTGGTTGAAATGATTGTTTTAGTTTAGAATGGGCTTGATTATATGTGTCTTGTATTAATAATAGCTGACACATACCTGGATTTAATCACTTAAAATAATTTAATCTAGTGATAGCTGGAATTTATTCCTAAACTTTTGCAACAAGTGAGCAACTTGCAGAAGATGTCCCTAGGACTCACTATCATCTGGGTCTCTTTTCTTCCCTGGGCACACAGTAGATTATATTCTCAGACCTTTTGAAACTAGGCAGGTTATATGACTTGTTCTGGCCAATAAAATATGAGTATAAGTGAAGTATATTGCTTTCAGACCTTCTAAAGTCTCCTGTGATACTGTTCATGGGAGAAGGGAATGGCAAACCCATGAAGAGTATCACAGGAGACTTTAGAAGATCTGAAAGCAATATACTTCACTTATACTCATATTTTATTGGCCAGAACAAGTCATATAATCTGCCTAGTTTCAAAAGGTCTGAGAGAAGAGGAACTAAAAAGCCTCTTGATGAAAGTGAAAGAGGAGAGTAAAAAGGTTGGCTTAAAGCTCAACATTCAGAAAACAAAGATCATGGCATCTGGTCCCATCACTTCATGGGAAATAGATGGAAAAACAGTGGAAACAGTGTCAGACTTTATTTTTTTGGGCTCCAAAATCACTGCAGATGCTGATTGCAGCCAGGAAATTAAAAGACGCTTACTCCTTGGAAGGAAAGTTATGACCAACCTTGATAGTATATTAAAAAGCAGAGACATTACTTTGCCAACCAAGGTCCGTCTAGTCAAGGCTATGGTTTTTCCTGTGGTCATGTATAGATGTGAGAGTTGGACTGTGAAGAAAGCTGATCGCCGAAGAATCGATGCTTTTGAACTGTGGTGTTGGAGAAGACTCTTGAGAGTCCCTTGGACTGTAAGGAGATCCAACCAGTCCATTCTGGAGGAGATCAATCCTGGGTGTTCATTGGAAGGGCTGATACTGAAGCTGAAACTGCAATACTTAGGCCACCTCATGCGACGAGTTGATTCACTGGAAAATACTCTGATGCTGGGAAAGGTTGGGGGCGGGAGGAGAAGGGGATGACAGAGAATGAGATGGCTGGATGGCATCACCGACTCTGTGGACATGGGTTTGAGTGAACTCCAGGAGTTGGTGATGGACAGGGAGGCCTGGCGTGCTGTGATTCATGGGGTTGCCAAGAGTCGGACACGACTGAGCGACTGAACTGAACTGAACTGAACTGAAAGTCTCCTGTTTCTCTTTTCCTCTTTCTGATCATGAATATACTTTCATGTTATTATGAATTTGCCTCATAAATCAAGCACCAGATGGAGGATGATTGGCCTGGAATGTCACCTGGACTTGAGGCTCATTTTGTTTGACTGATAAGGTTTTTGGTGTGAAAAGCCACTGGGAATTTGTTTGTTTGTTTGTTTTTATTTTCTGTGTAACCTACCTTATCTTGACTATTACTGTTAAAAGCTAATAGTGAACTAAACAGACATTTCTCCAAAGAAGACATACAGATGGCTAACAAACACATGAAAAGATGTTCAACATCATTCATAATCAGAGAAATGCAAATCAAAACCACAATGAGGTACCATCTCTTGCTGGTCAGAATGGCTGCTATCAAAAAGTCTATAGACAATAAATGCTGGAGAGGGTGTGGAGAAAAGGGAATCCTCTTACACTGTTGGTGGGAATGCAAGCTAGTACAGCCACTATGGAGAACAGTGTGGAGATTCCTTAAAAAACTGGATATAGAACTGCCATATGACCCAGCAATCCAATGGCTGGGCATACACACCGAGGAAACCAGAATTGAAAGAGACACATGTACCCCAATGTTCATCACAGCACTGTTTACAATAGCTAGGATGTGGAAGCAACCTAGATGTCTGTCAGCAGATGAATGGATAAGAAAGCTGTGGTACATATACACAATGGAATATTACTCAGCTATCAAAAAGAATGCATTCGAATCAGTTCTAATGAAGTGGATGAAACTGGAGCCTATTATACATAGTGAAGTAGGTCAGAAAGAAAAATAATAAAGTATATTAACACATATATATGGAATTTAGAAAGATGGTAACAATGACTCTCTTTTGCGAGACAGCAAAAGAGACATAAAGAACAGACTTTTGGACTCTGTGGGAGAAGGCAAGGGTGGGATGATTTGAGAGAATAGCATTGAAACATTTATATTTCCATATGTGAAACAGATAACCAGTCCAAGTTCGATGCATGAAACAGGGCAGTCAAAGCCGGTGCACTGGGGCAACCCTGAGGGATGGGATGGGGAGGGAGGTGGGAAGGGAGTTCAGGATGGGGAGACACATGTGCACCCATGGCTGATTCATGTCAATGTATAGCAAAAACCACTACAATATTGTAAAGTAATTAGCCTCCAATTAAAATAAATAAATTTTAAAAAAAGAAAAAATAATAAAAAAACAGACAGAAAAAAAAGCAGCTAATGGTGTGCATAATAGACTTGTAGGCACTGGGGAGCTACCCAGGAATTAGGAAGTTGTTAAACAGCAAACAATGATTGTGTAAGTACAATCTCCCATCTCAGGGAGATTTACCTCCCCCAGGAGAAATAAAATAACTACTGTAACTCAATGAAAATATGGAAGAATGAGATAAAGCACACACAAGTGACTAATAACCTACCGGTCTAGCTGCCTGTTTGGGACATGTGCTATCAGTGCATGTTTAACACAGGGTGAAGAAGTCCGTCTAGTGAAGGCTATGATTTTTCCCGTGGTTATGTATGGATGTGAGAGTTGGACTGTGAAGAAAGCTGAGCACCGAAGAACTGATGCTTTTGAACTGTGGTGCTGGAGAAGACTCTTGAGAGTCCCTTGGACTGCAAGGAGATCCAACCAGTCCATCCTAAAGGAGATCAGTCCTGAGTGTTCATTGGAAGGACTAATGTTGAAGCTGAGACTCCAATACTTTGGTCACCTGATATGAAGAGCTGACTCGTTGGAAAAGACCCTGATGCTGGGAAAGATTGAGGGCAGGAGGAGAAGGGGACGACAGAGGATGAGATGGTTCGATGGCATCACCGACTCGATGGACATGGGTTTGGGTGGAATCTGGGAGTTGGTGATCGACAGGGAGGCCTGGCGTGCTGCGGTTCATGGGGTTGCAAGGAGTCGGACACGACTGAGCGACTGAACTGAACTGAAATGAAGAAGTTAAGGTAAGGGGTGGGTATGTTTTTGGAGACACCTGGTCAGATTTTCTGAAAGGATTTCTTGAAAAAAAAATCTGCTCTAAGTTGAGGAGAAGGGATGGAACCAGAAGAAAATAATTTCATGTGATAATTTTAAGGCGGTAGGAGAAAAAGTGTGTGCTATCTTTTTACGTAAAGAAATTAAAGCAAAAATCATAAATTAAGATATAAAAAGAATGATGGATGATAATTGGAGTGAGGGAGGAGAAATAAAAGTAGAAAAACATCTAGCAGGGATTAGAGAGATGAACGGGTTGCCTGGTGGCCAAGGCAAAGAGAGAAACACCATCAGTCATGAAGAGTGACAGTGTCCATGATATAAGAAACAAACCAGTTGTTTGGAAAAGTGGAGCCACAAGGTCTGATGAAAATTCCTAACGTGGGTCTGCAAAATTAGAGGAGTGTGATTTAAAGACTGTAACAGAAAAAAATCTTGGCAGAACAAGCTAGCTAGAAGAAGTTGAGAGCTACTCTCCAAACAAAAATAAAACATAAAAGTTCAGAAATCATGTATATGCAATATTTTTTACCCTAAAAATCACCATGTGAGGGAATCCATAATTTAACATTTCAAGTATATCATGAAGAATACAAGAAAATTTGGGGAAGGTAGTTTCTAGATACTGCATTGGCTATATAACATTATGTGGTGTTTTCTTTGGGAAAAGATGCTTGAGTTTTATTGCTGTTTCACTATGAGTTTGCATGAATACATTGACTAATGTTTGGTAACTTAGAAGAGTTTCATTGCAATACTTGATATGTTTGTTTTAAAAAGTCCTCTCCAACCTTAAGAAAGATATGCCAGTAGTAATCAAAGTATTTATCATTAAGGACTAATAGACAGCAGCGGTGGATATTCTCAAAAGAGTGACAGTTCATGGAGATGGTGAGATAATTTTATAGTTGGACCAAAAGACCAGAGAGCTCTTTTATAGCTACTTAAATAAGTTAATATTGATTTTATGATGCTTTTTCTATTATTTTATAAGGGAAAGTAGTGAGAATATGAGGTGTTGGCATCTGTTGCCCACTTTTATGAAATGGTCTGCTTGCTTCTTTTTCTATTAACTGTTTCCTGCTTTCCAAAGCAACTGGACAGACTGAGCACTAGGTCAAGAAATAAGTTTTATTTTTCTTGAAAAAAAAAAAAAAAAAAAGAGAAACAAATTTAACTATTTCTATGTAATTTCATCTTGAATCTGGATTATTTTATTTATCTGTTAACAGAACCAGGTCTCTTGTTGAAACGCTAATGGGGTCTCTCAGGCAAGTCCAAAGCATTTCTATAAAGCTGTTTTTTCCCTCCCCCATTATTGTACTCAGAACATTCTCAGTTATTGATCTCAGAATGTTGCCTAAGCACGTGACCCACAAAAAACAGTGGCTGTGCACAGTTAATTATATAATCCTGCTATGTAATTCTCTTCTTATGCATAAACTTGGGGGCCACTATGACTTGATTTAGCCACTGGTTTCACTATTCTTACTTTGATAATTTTCTTAAGAAAAGAAATGCTTCTGTTTTAGTTATATATCTCCTGAAATCAGGTTCCAATCCCCTGAAAACATGAGCCATTTGGCACCACTACCTGCTTAGATTCTATGGTCCAGAGTTATCAGTTTCCTCCAGATTTCAAGATCTCAGGCCATGGTATCAGTTAATCTGTATTTGTACTATATCCTACAAATTGTCTTGGCCTGGCAGATCTTTAAGTGAGCCAAGGATAGCCCTCTGAAATGGTGGGTAGGGGTCCTGGCCTTGAAATTGACTTAATTCAGTGAAGCTACATGGATCCAGACTGCTTTGCCATCTAACACTGGACCTTCCCAAAACATTTTTTTCTTTCTCATTTAGAACTTGATAGTTTTTAAAAAAAATCATCTCTGGTGGGAAATTTTAGCTAAAGAATTTTTATTTTTAGGTTTTGCATTCAACATGTCTTTTTTTGGCAAAGCAAATAACATTTCATCAGACAGGAGGCCACAGGGTTTACCCTTGGATATATAGTGATTACATTTCCAAATGTGAGGCTGATGCCATGTGGGGCTTATTTCAGATGGAGGGAGTGGATGGTGGCATCTTGGTATGAAATCAACAGGACAACCCACTCCTAACCTCTTGTGAGTGACTGAGGCCAGGCTACAGAAGGAGGCTCATGTACTCCATGTAGGAATATTTAAAAGTTAGAAATAATGTTGAGATCTTTAAAGATAAACATAATTTTCCCTCCTATCTTGACAAATATGTCTTCTTCTTTACCTGGAAGGCAAGGTTTAAATTTATAATTCTTAAAATTCTTGGATTCTCTGTTTGATTGTGCTACCTGCGGAGAGTTGACCTCAGCTGTAGGCCTTTTAGCTGTCAGCCTGCAGCCCTTCTCTCCCACCTCCAGTTCCTGCACCAGCAGAGGCTTCTTCTGTGCACCCTGGGATATATACCACACAAATAGTTGTCTCATGGCCACATCATGAGCCCATGACATTCTGTGTGTGGGAGGATAGGCTTGGGGAACTGGAGAATGAAGACCCTGGAATAGGCTCAGGAGATTCTTGGGTCCTGGGTACTGCGGTGTGGTCTAGAAGGAAGGTGTATTAGATTGCTAGGACTTCTTTAACAAAGTACCACAAACTGGGTAGTGTTAACAGATATGTATTGTCTCACAGTTCTGAAGGCTAGAGGTCTGAGATTAGGTGTCAGCAGGGTTGGATTTTGTATTTATTTAACAGAAAAAAAATTTTTTTTGGCTGTGCTGGATCTTTGTTGTTGTGCATGGGCTTTCTCTAGTTGTGGCAAGCAGGGGCTACCCTCTAGTTGTGGTGTGCAGGTTTCTCATTGCTGTAGCTTCTCTTGTTGCAGAGTATGTACTCTAGGCATGTGGGCTCAGTTTTGTGGCACATGGGCTTAGTGACTCTGTGGTATGTGGAATCTTCCCAGACCAGAGATCAAATTAGTGTCCCCGGCATTGGCAAGTGGATTCTTAACCCCTAGACCACCAAGGAAGTCCAGGTTGGTTGTTTTCATGGGCTGTGAATAGAGAATCTATTCCATCCATCTCTCCTGGCTTCTGGGGTTTTTCTGGACATCTTTGGCATTTCTTATCTCATAGATGGGCTTCCCTGGTGGCTCAGACCTTAAAGAATCTGCCTGCAATAAGGGAGACCTGGGTTTGATTTCTGAGTTGGAAAGATTCCTTGGAGAAGGGAATGGTAACCCACTCCAGTATTATTGCCTAGAAAATTCCATGGTCAGAGGACTCTGGCAAGTTACAGTCCACGGGGTTGCCAAGAGTCAGACATGACTAAGAGATGAACACACACACACGGAGCTTGTAGATGCATCACCTTGATCTCTGCCTTCATCTTCACATAGCATTTTCTCTGTGTCTGTGTCCAAATATCCCCTTTTTACAAGAACACCAGTCACACTTGATTAGGGTCCACTCTAATGACCTCGTCCTAACTTGATTACATCAGCAAAGACTATTTCTAAATAAGATCACTTTCTGGGGTGCAGGGTAAAAGGACTTCAACATATGAGTTTTTGGAGGACACTTTTAAACCTATGACAGAAGGTAAGTGTGGGCACCATAGTACATCCCCTTGGCCTTATGGATTCTGTCCTATTGGGAAGGTTGTTGCTGGGTAGTATCCAAAAGGGGGCTCTTGAAAGCTTGGGGTCTGTGGCCTGGATCCTTGTAAATGAAGTGCTGGGCATTAGTTCTTTCCTTGTCACCAGTATCTCCACAGTCTTTAACAAGGAAGATCTAATATTACAGTTTAAAAAGCAATAGAAAGGGCATGAACTTTAGCTTTCTCTTTTCCCCATTTGATCAAATTAATGAAGCCTCTTCCTTTGCCTCTGAATAGTCCTTCCAATATAGTCCATCCTATCCCTTCATTCCCTCTTCACCCCTAATTCCCATGGTACTTCTTACCCGGATCATTTTATAGATTATGAGTTTCTGCTTTTTTCCAACCCAAAGTGTTGATCTTTAACACAGTATCAGAGTGTGGCAAGTCTTCAGCAAAATTGTTTTGGTTCTCTAGGCCTCTGGCCTTTGTTTATTGCACATGTAATCCACTAGCTTTGATTCTGCACAGTATATTTCTAGTTTTGAGGGCAGTCAGGCCTTCGATGTTGTGTATGTGGGTTATTTCTGAGCCCGCATTTTAAAAATAATCCATGGCGGGAAGGAGGGGTATTCAATTCTGTGACTAAAAACAATCTCCTGGGAGCCAAAGAAACACACAGATAATGTTTATTCTCCATGCTAAAAATAGGTGGGCTGGTATTTTTAGTCATTCCCCAAAATATGGTGTCTGGACTCAAATTCAGCTGTGGGTGCCTGTCTTTATGGGATCCAACGGGACGGGTCATGTGGGGAGGAGTTGCTAGGGTCAGATGTTAGGAAAAAAATGCTTCTAGGAGAGAAGCTAGACCTTGCTACCAATTTAAGGTTTCTAGCTTATGAGGGTGTAGTTCAATTTCAAACATTTTTAGAGTTAAAAAAGCAAAAACAAAAACAAAAACAAAGCAACCTCAAGGAATTATCGGGAGCATAAAGACCAGCAGTTGTTCATCCCAGGCTGTAAAAATGAACTACTTCTTCTCCTCAGATGAGGGCAAAAAGTGGTCTGGAATCACAACAAAATTAATTTGTTTGCTCGGGTTTAAATTTAAAACGACTTACCTGATTTTTTTCTTCTGTAATTTGCCAGAGTTAATTCAGTCCCAATGGACTTGCTTTTTACCACCTTACTATAAAATCTGATTCAGTTTCATACAGTTTTTTTTTCCCCCCTTACTAATCCCCAGACTAAATGTATGCTTTAAGAAAACACCAGGGCTATAGCTGGTGTTTTTGTCATGTTTCTTGTATAGACTTTCTGGGACCCTAGGTGTGGGAGAGTATTCACGGACATTTAAAGAGTTTAAGAAATTTTTCCAAATCATCATGGTGGTTCCCCCACCCCCATACCCCCTGCCCACTTCTGAACATATCAAGTTTAAGGGCTCATTTCTTTACCAGATCTTAGATCTACCAAATATCTGCTGGGGTTGAGATCAATTGTGAGGTTTGGAAAGGAATGGAAAGAAGCATGTTTAGTGAAAAAGTGCTGTGTCAAACTTGAAAGTAAAAAAAGAATTTTGTTTATTCTTTTTTAAAAACATTTATTTTTAAATTAAAGGATAATTGCTTTACAGAGTTTTGTTTAACACTTCAGAGAGCTTAGCCTGCCCACTTGGAGGGCCCAAGTCTTCTGCTGTCTCCTAGAGGTTGCTTTGTGGGAGTTGTTCCATATCTTGATAAGTTTTTGATGTATTTGTGAGGAGGCTGGTGACCTCCCTGTCTTATTCCTCCACCATCTTCCATCTCCTCAGAATTTGAGTTATTCTTATATGACAAAGCCATCTTCTTTGTTTCACTAACCTAAGATCAGTAATCAAAAGGCTGGGGGCTGCCTCCAAATCATAGGCTGTGTATGGGATTCAACCTAAACCCATCTCACAGCAGAAACTTTTGGAAGATTTTAACGTGACTTTGGAAGCAACAGAATGAGCAGCAATGATTTCATTATGTCCAACAAGCACATGTGGCGTCATTGTGCTTGATATTCTCCACATAATCTTCTGGGTATTGGGTGTGTGTGAGGGCATTGGATGCAACAGAAGATGTTTTCATTGAATGAGTTAGGATGGAGCAACATGTCTGTGTCTTATTTCAAGCTTGCCTGAAGATTCTTCCTGTGACAATGAGTGAGTTTAATATCACACTATACTCTTCATATAGGAATTAAAAAATCAAACCCTTTTTGGCATAATCATGCCATCTCTTCACATGTTGAATTTTGGTAACATTGTGGGGGGCAGGAAATATATGGCCAAAGGACTAGTGGCTGAAAAAAAAAAACGGAAGAATTGCCATACATGGCATGACATCTCTGCTATGTCATCTGCCAAGTAGATGTGATTTTCAAAGATTTTTAAAGTTCTCTTACTCCATCTCCAATTAATTCCTCTGTCTGTAGTAAGCCCCTTCAGATCTATGGTGATGGAAATTATGGATATTTTGAGGGCCAGTTGTATTTTCCAGACTAATTTTTAAAAAAGTATACTCTTCATATTATGATTATTCTAAGAGTGATGACCAAAATTTTGGAGCCATTATTTTCTTTTAAAAGTCAACATAAAATTTGTTTTCTTTCTGGTTTCATGAAACTAAGTATCTCAGAATCACCAAACTCTAGTGCAAAGATGGTGACACTGAAGGCAGGTTGCACAGGAAGTTAGTGCAAAGGTGGAAACCTACACACAGTAGTTATTTTTCAAGCTCTTTTGTGAACACATTATCTATTTAGCAATTTTCTATTCCTTGTAATTAAAATATAAAGAGTCACACTTTCTCTCTGCTTGATATTCTTCATATAATCTTCTGGGTGGAGCTTGAGGATTTTTCTGGACTCCTGGTGCTTGTCTGGTTACCTCTGCTGACAGACCTGGACACAGCCTTGTGTGTGTCTGTCGCACTCAGCAGGGCAGCGAATGGCAGGGTCCTGCTGTGATTTCACAGTCCTGCTTTCTTCTCCGGCATCCACGCTGGGCTATATATATACCATTACCACATCATTCACAGCTTCCTGTCAGAAAGCCAAGAATCACATTGCCTTATCCCACACTCACATTAGCACGAATAATTTAAATCAACATTTCTGCATTGGGGGATACTGTTGTTTGGGAAGTGGGGTGCATCTACAGGGCTGACTGACAGTGGTAGGTTTTTCTTACTTTTGGTGGGCTCAAGCGCTTGTCTAAATACAGACCCTTAACACTGGCTTGTTGTCTCCACCCAGCAGGCAGTGATTCTGGCTCACTACATCACAGTCTCTCATGTCAACAAAGCCTCGTCTTAGCAGTTTTCCTGGTTTTAGTCTGAGGGGTGTATATCTCTGTCTGTGAGAATGTTTGCTAGGAAAGTTTTTCTCCCTGATGGAGGAACAGGAGAAAAGAATCAAGCCACAGAGTTCTCTAGAAACACCCATGACTCATTTAGATTTCATTGTGAGATTATGAGCTCTTCTTCCTCCTGGAATCTCTTGAGACCTTAGGTTGGCATATTCCAAAGTATCATAGACATCAATGACCTCTAACTTGGACAACCAACAAGAAGTCAATTCAGATCTAAACACTCTCCAGGCTCCTTGGCTCCTTTCAACAAAACAATGATGCCTGCTCACTGAGCTTCTCTCCACTCCTGGGTGATGGGAGTAGGATGGAAAGGACCACCAGGATCTCTTCTCTTCTGGTGCTTCCATCCTGACATTCTTTCAGATTCAGGGTATGACTTTAAAAAAAAAACAACAACACTAAGTGCAATGATAGGCATATTAGTAATGTATATGTGAGACAAAGAATGAATATTTTGAGGGAACTTACAGAATAGAATAAAGAGAGACTCCATATTAGAAAATTGTTTTCTGAAGATGAAGGTAAAATCATCAGATGTTCAATTGACAATCCCTTCTGTCTTTATACAGCTATAGTTATTTAGGTCATTGCACAGGTTATTGGTCCCAGTTCATCCTTCCCCTGTGGTAATACTTTATGTGACATCCTTGCTATGGTCTCATGGTGGGCAAAGTGGATTACCCAATGTCTTGATTTTGCACTTGGCCATTTTACTTGTTTGGTCAATGGGATGTTAACTAATGTGAGGCTTAAGATGTGAGCCTTTTTGCACTTCTGCCCAAAGCACTCCATTGTCTGTTGGCTCCAAGAGGATGAGAAACATGGACCAGATCTAAAACAAAGTAGCTGAGCCAACCTAGATAAGCCAAACCCAAGCCAATGGTCAGACAAATGAGCAAAAAATAAATGTCTATTATGTGCCATTGAGATTTTGTGTTTCTTTGTTATGTAGCAACAGCTGACTTTTACATAATGTGACTACCAATACTACCAACTTTCATTTCACAAAAATTCTATGAGACTTTGTGATTGGTTTCACATAGTAATGGCTGACTGATTACATGCCACTATGAACTTTATTACTAACTTCCATTTCATAGCATTGTTACTGACTTCCATTTCATAACAACCCAGTAAGGTTCTTTATAAAGAGAGAGGTTGATGGTGATCCTGGAGTTCATCCAGTGTCCCTGTTCTATTGCTGAGAAAATTGAGGCTCAGTGTTATGTCACTTGGCTGATGTAACACAATCTGAAAGGTCCAACAGGAATCCTCTGGCTGAACCACACTGGTGGTTCAGTGTGGTTTATTTATTCTCAAGCTTCAGGTTAAGAGGATAGGACTGTGACTGATGCTGTATGCAATTCTAAACCATGGTTGTGCCACCAATTATATAGGTAACTTCTATTTGCATGACATAAAGCTCACCCATATTTGAAACTAGATGGAAAGAGAAAGATCTATGAATAACAGGTTGTAATCAATTCATCTTGTGTATAAGCATATTTCCAGACTCTGGGCTGCATCCAGCAGTAACATAAATGACAAATTGGAACAGGGCCAAGTAATCACAACCAAAGCTCTCAAGGAAACATTATTATTCCATCATTAAGTCATGTCTGACTCTTTGCAACCCCTTGGATTGTATAATGCCAGGATCCTCCGTTCTCCACTATCTCCCAGAATTTGCTCAAATTCAAGTCCATTGAGTTGGTGATGCTATCTAACTATTTCTTCTTGTCCTACCCTCTTCTCCTTTTGTCTGCAGTCTTTCCCAACATCAGGGTGTTTTCCAGTGAATCGGCTCTTCACATCAGTTGGCCAGATTATTGGACCTTCGGAGTTAGCATCAGTTCTTCTAATGAATATTCAGAGTTGATTTCTTTTAGGATTGACTGGTTTGATCTTGCAATCCAAGGGACTCTCAAGAGTCTTCTCAAGCACTGCAATTTGAAAGCATAAGTTCTTTGGTGCTCAACCTTCTTTATGATGATCCAGCTCTCACATCTGTACATGACTACTGGAAAACCATAGCTTTGACTATACAGACCATTGTTAGCAAAGCGATGTCTCCGCTTTTCAGTACATTGTCTAGGTTTGTCATAGCTTTCCTTCCAAGGAGCAAGCATCTTTTAATTTCATGGCTGAAATCATCATCTGCAGTGACTTTGGAGACTAAGAAAATAAAATCTGTCACTGCTTCCACTTTCCCCCCTTCTATTTACCATGAAATAATGGGACCATATTCCATGACCTTAGTTTTTGAATGTTGAATTTCAAGCCAGCTTTTTTCACTCTCCTCTTTCACTCTCTTCAAGGGGCTCTTCAGTTTCTCTTCACTTTCTTCCATTAGAATGCTATCATCTGCATATCTGAGGCTGTTGATATTTCTCCTGGCAGTCTTGATTCCAGCTTGTGATTCATCCAGCCTGGCATTTCACAAGATGTACTCTTCATAGAAATTAAATAAGCGGTGTGACAATATACAGCCTTGTCATACTCCTTTCCCAATTTTGAATCATTCCATTGTTCCACGTCCAGTTCTGACTGTTGCTTCTTGACCCACACACAGATTTCTCAGGAGACAAGTAAGGTGGTCTGGTATTCCCATTTCTTTAAGAATTTTGACAGTTTGTCGTGATCTGCACAGTCAAAGGCTTTCAATGATGCAGAAGTAGATATTTTTGTGGAAGTACTTTGGTTTCTCCATGAGCCAATGAGTGTTGGCAGTTTGATCTCTGATTCCTCTGCCTTTTCTAAACCCAACTTGTACATCTGGAAGTTCTTCATTCACATACTGCTAAAGCCTAACTTGAGGGATTTTGAGGATAAACTTGCTAGTATAAGAAATAACTGCAACTGCATGGTAGTTTGAACATTCTTCGGCATTGTCCTTCTTTGGGGTTGGAATGAAAACTGACCTTTTCCAGTCCTGAAAATCCATGGACAGAGGAGCCTGGTGGGCTACAGTCCATGGGATCACAAAGAGTCAGACATGACTGAAGCAACTTAGCACTTTTCCAAATTGGAGGACATATTGAGTTCAGAACTCAGTATGATGGAAACATCAGGGAAAAAAAAGTGGAAGCAACCTATGTGTCCATCAGTGGATGAACAGATGAACAAAATGTGGTATACACATACAGTGGAATATTTTTCAGACGTAATAAGGAAGGAAAGTCTGATACATGCTACATGCTACAGCATGGATGGATCCTGAGGACATCTGGCTAATTAAATAAGCAAGACACAAAAAGACAAATAGTGTATGATTCCATTTATATGAAGTATCAACAGTAATTAAATTCATGCAAACAGGAAGACTGGTGGTTTCCAGGGGAACCTGGGAAATGGAAAATGAGTTGTTATTTAATGGGCTTCTCTGATAGCTCAGTTGGTAAAGAATCTGCCTGCAGTGAAGGAGACCTGGATAGATTCTGGGTTGGGAAGATCTCCTGGAGAAGGGAAAGGCTACCCACTCCAGTATTCTGGCCTGGAGAATTCCATGGACTACAGTCCATGGGGTTGCAAAGAGTCAGACAGGACTGAGTGACTTTCACTTTCATGTAATGTGTATAGAGTTTCAAGTTTGCAAGTTGAAAAAGTTCTGGAGATTGGTTGCATAAAATATTAATATACTGAATATGACTGAGCTGTATACTTAAAAATGGTTAGTTAGCAAATTTTATGTTACTTTTTAGCCACAGTTAAAGAGTGAAAAAAGAAATCCTGATTGTTGATCACTGGGGGAAGACCCACAGATCCCTCCTCATGGCAGAGCTGGCCAACTTTGGCTTGAAAGTGAAAGTGATAGTCGCTCAGTCGTGTCCAACTCTTTGTGACCCCATGGACTATATAGTCCATGGGATTCTCCAGGCCAGAATACTGGAGTGGGTAGCCTTTCCCTTCTCCTGGGTATCTCCCCAACCCAGGGATCGAACCCTGGCCTGCTGCACCACAGGCAGATTCTTTACCAGCTAAACCACAAGGGAAGCCCAATATTTATTTATTTGGCTGTGTCAGGTCTTCCTTGTGGCATGTGTGGTTTTCATTGCATCATGTGGGATCTTTCACTGCTCCATGGCATGTAAGGTCTTAGTTCCCTGACTAGGGATTGAACCCACATCCCCTGCATTGCAAGGATTCTTAACCATGGGACCACTAGGTGTCTTTAGCTTCTATTTCAATTTGTTACCACTTCAAACCCTCTATCCTCTTCGTATGCTTAAATTCTCCTACAAGTAGTCTGACAATCAGTAACCCTAATAGATACCAAGCGTAATTCCCTTGTAAAAACCCACAGTGAGTTATTTTCTCCTTCTATTTTCTAAACTTCTCTATCTTGAAATTTTGTTTATTCACAATATATACATGTCATATACAAAACTAAGTGTTCTCTTTGTTATTCTCTCTACTAGTTCTGTTGTTACACGATTTATGTTTTGGCTCATAGTGTGCTTAATTTTTTCCTCTATAGAATTCTTGCATTTAAGCAAGAAACTCTGATTTTATTTCCATTTATTCAACGAGTGTATGTTGAAGGTCCACTCTATGTATTGATAAACAGTGATTCCATTAATGATTGCAAAATCGCAAATGCCTTTGAGGTAAACATAAATAGATTGAGTTATTTTTAGTTGAGCCATGGTTAGTATTAATATTATATATATTTAATCATAATCTACTGTTTAAAATAGATCAACCAATTGTGTAGTGATTTTACTCTAATCTAAATATTTGACTAGAGCACAAAGGGAAAGGCAGCTATAGATAAAAGCAGGTAGTGGCAACACCAAACACCCTTACCCTTTAGATTCAGCACATGTTATGAACCTTTATATCTGTCAATGCCACCTCTGAGCACTCTTCTCCCTAAGCCTTCCCTGCCATAGACACAGCTGCTAAACAGTTCTGGGCTTTGACTCTGCCATTATAAAGTCTCCATACCTTATCCTCATTACTTCTTTGATCCTCTCAAGGGGGCTGTACCTGTGCTAAGATCTTTCTGTGCATGTTTTCCTGCCCATGCCTTAATTCTATTTCAGGCAGTTTTTCTCACATGCAGGCTAACACTCTCTTTAACCTTCTTTAAACTCTTTTCTTCCTTGCCTTTGGGGCATTTTACAGAAGCCTGTGTCTGTCTATTTCTCATCCCAAGTGATTCTGATGCATGTGGTATGAGGACTATTCTTAGGGGAAAAGCATACATTTTTGGTATTAAGTATACCTGGGTTTCAGTACTGGTCTGCCACTACATAGCTGAGTTACACTGAGGAATACCCGTATCCATAAAGTGGGGGGTCATGAGAACACCAGTTTGATTTACATGTTTGTCTCATTTCTGCTTTTAGATTTTGTAAATTATCTCTGGTAGATGGGATTCCGTGAGCAAAATAAGGGATTGGTTGAAGATAGGAGCACAAATAGTTTATCACTAGTAGCCATTAAAGCAAAGCTACAGAACAAGATAGCTTTGCTTTGATGGCTTGGTGGTGGCAGTCTGTAGGTCAAGACTGTCCAATAGAAATATAAGGCAAGGCACGTAAGTGATTTAAACGTAAAGAAATAGGCAAAATTAATCTCTACTATAAATTTTATTTAATTTAGTATGTCCCAAATACTATTACTTAAAGATGTAATAGATGCTAAAAATTATTACTATTTTACATTTTCTTTGTCAAACTAAATCTGTGAAATTGGTCTAAATTTTCCAGTTAGAGTACATTTCAAATTGGGTCCTAGATTTGTATCAGAAATAAGTGAACTATAGTTTGTAAAAATATGTGGTTGAAAAAGTAGATTCACACACCAACTTACTCTAAACATACTTAAAATTTTTTCCAATAATTGAGTCGACCATAAGTTTAAAATTAAAATGGAAATAAATCAAAAACTCAGTTTCTCAGTCATACTAGTCATTTCATGGCTTAATAGCTACATGTGTTGGATAGTGCTTTATTAGGTAATGTGGATCCCAAGTCATGAAGTTTGTGGACATAGATGGGTCCTTTGCCATAGAATTAATTAGCCAGTTTTTCCCTTTGTTTAGTAGGTAATTATATTAACCACATTGCCCATTAAACCTGCAGACATAGTTCAAGCATAAAGAACGCTTCCCTCCTTTTTTGTCTCAGAAAAATTGGTCACATTTTTTATTTTATTCATGGGGCTGAATTTAGTCATTTTGTCTGCTACAAGCGATAAACTTTTTCAAAACTGTCCTGTGGGGAATCTGAGTATTTTTTCAGCTTGCAGCTGCACTATTGTTAGGTCAACAATTAGCCTAGTCTTCTGAGTTGCATAACAAATATACCAGCTCCCAGGAAATGAATGATGCCAGGACAAACTTAACGCCAATGTAGGTGGAATCTTGTTTAATGTGTCCTGCTCTGTGTTTGTGATAAGACAGGACTGTAAAATAATGTTCCACAATTAAATATTATATTTTTTAAAAATATAAAAGAATTGGAATTCTTCTTTCATATTTACTGAGAAAAGTTCCAATCGGAAAAACTAGAAAGGTCTTAGAACTGAACTTTGTGTGTAATCGAACATTAATTGAAGTTTTTTGTGTGTTTTGTCATGTCTGACTCTCTGCAACCCCATGGACTGTGACCCACCAGGCTCCTCTATCCAAGGGAGTCTCCAGGCAAGTATGCTGGAGTGGGTTGCCATTTCTTTCTCCAGGGGATCTTCCCCACCCAGGGACTGAACCCAGGCCTCCTGCATTGCAGGCAAATGCTTTACCATTTGAGCTACTAGGGAAGGCCAAAGTTTACCACACTTCATAATTTCAGATGTCCACAAGTAGGAAAAAGTAAGGATGTCACAGACGATTTAAAATAAAGAAACAAATGTATGAAAAGCCCACAGCTGACATCATACTCAGTGGTGGAAAACTGAAAGCTTTTCTTCTCAGATTAGGAGTAAGACAAGGATGTCCACTTTTGCTACGTCTGTCCAACCCAGTACTGGAAATATCAGCCAGGGCAATTAGGAAAGAAAAAGAAGTAAAATGCATTTGAGTTGTAAAGAAAGAAGTAAAGTTATCTTTGTTCACAGATGGCACAATTTTATATTTAGAAACCCTAAAGTTTCTAGAAAGAAAAAAGAAACTGTTAGAACTAATAAATGAGTTCATCAAAACTGAAGGATACAAAATCAAAATAAAAAATCAGCTGCAATTTTTTATAGCAACTAAAAATGAATTACCTGAAAAGGAAATTGAAAAAACAATTCCATTTACAATAGCATCAAACAATAAAATATGTAGGAATATACTTTACCATGAAGGTGAAAGGCTTGTACACTGAAAACTGTAAAGCTGTACTTTAATGAAGACACAAATAAATGAAAAGATATCTCATGTTCATGGATTAGAAGACTTGATTTGTTAAAATGTCCATACTACCCACAATGATCTACAGATTGAATGCAATCCCTACGCAAATCCCAGTGATTTTATTTTTTCCCACAGAAATAAATTCTCAAATTCAAATGGAATCACAAAGGACCTTAAATAATCAAAGCAATCTTGAGAAAGAAGACAAAAGCTGCATACCTCACCCTTCTGATTTCAAAACATTATAAAGCTCTATAATCAAAACATATGGTACTGGCATTAAGACACACAAACGTTCACTTGGGTTCAAGGGAGTCTCTCCATAAAGTCTCTCCAGCAGACAACATGAAAACATGGCAGCTCATCACTCCCATAGTCTACTGGCTAAAGCAGTCACCAGGTACACTCAGATTCTAGATGACTAAGAAATAGACTGCTTTTAAATGAGGGAAAGGCAAAGCCACATTTCAGAAGTGCCCATGGAATGGGAGACATTGGTGCAGGCATTTTTGGAAAATAAAATCTGCTATTATAGGCAACAGAAAGGTAATGAAGTAGCAAAGAAGGGAAACTGTGCCTTAAATACTAGGGTAGTTGACTACAGACTCTAAGTCCTATTGCTTGTTTGACATAAACTGTTAAGTCAGTTTGCTAAATTAAGGGAATTAAAGCTTCTTAGTTCCTTATTTTTAGTTTGGTCTTATTGTGTACCTTAGGCTCATTTATCTACTGGCATTTATGTTTTGACTAAAAAACTTGCTTTGTTATGGGGCCTCCAAAGTGCAGAATTTGACTCAGTAGTTTACCTAAAATTGTAGCTCACTTTGCATAGTTTTGACATGATAGGTTTTATTCATCCATCCACCCATTCACTGATTCAGTATTAATTTAGTGCGGATGCTGATTGCAGCCAGGAAATTAAAAGACGCTTACTCCTTGGAAGGAAAGTTATGACCAACCTTGATAGTATATTAAAAAGCAGAGACATTACTTTGCCAACCAAGGTCCATCTAGTCAAGGCTATGGTTTTTCCCGTGGTCATGTCTGGATGTGAGAGTTGGACTATGAAGAAAGCTGATCGCCGAAGAATTGATGCTTTTGAACTGTGGTGTTGGAGAAGACTCTTGAGAGTCCCTTGGACTGAAAGGAGATCCAACCAGTCCATTCTAAAGGAGATCAGTCCTGGGTGTTCATTGGAAGGACTGATGCTAAAGCTGAAACTGCAATACTTTGGCCATCTCATGCGACGAGTTGACTCACTGGAAAAGACTCTGATGCTGGGAAGGATTGGGGGCGGGAGGAGAAGGGGACGACCGAGAACGAGATGGCTGGATGGCATCACCGACTCGATGGATATGAGTTTGAGTGAACTCCGGGAGTTGGTGATGGACAGGGAGGCCTGGCGTGCTGTGATTCATGGGGTCGCAAAGAGGCAGACATGACTGAGCAACTGAACTGAACTGAACTGATGTACCAGATGGAATTCCCTGGTGGTTCAATGGTAAAGAATCCACCTGCAGTGGGGTGGACCTGATGCCTGCGTTGGTTAGATCCCCTGGAGGAGGGCATGGCAACCCACTGCAGTGTTCTTGCCTGGAGGATCTCCATGGACAGAGGAACCTGATGAGCTATAGTCCATGATGTTGCAAAGAGTCGGACACGACTGAGTGACTAAGCACGGCACATGTACTAGACACTGCTTTTGGTGATGCAGTTACAGCATTGAGCAACACAGACAAAATTCCTGGGCTTATGGAGTTTACATCCTCCATTATTTCTCAATTGGAAAGCAGCTCAGAGCAAGGCAGAGGGATGGTTATGACTAATGAGAATTGGGAATACAAATAGAATGTCTGTAAGACTCTAATGGTATGAGAAGAAATACTTTCTTCTTAACCAGCACATAAACACATTGGGGGAAACCCATTTCTTTCAGCACATGTGGGGAAAATAAAATCTACTGGTGAATGTTGAGGAGAACTCTTTTGGAAGCCTGAAACAACTTTAAATTTACCAGGAGGTTGTAAATGAGGTTAGCTGTTGTGTTTATTGGGTAAGAAAAAGAAAACTCAGACTGGGAAGTCCCAAGGAGCTATTATTATTATTATCAGTCTCAATGACCTTAGGTCTTTTCATTCTCCTGGCTGCTAGGCGGCTGTGAGTTGTGGAATGCTTCGGATTTTATCCTATACTAATTTCAGAAACTTCAGCAAAGTATAAAAGAGGAAGGTAATGGCATCTGATGGTTGTGTAGGAAAGACAGTTCTCTTGTGTTTCCAGAGGTACTATTATAGTAACTGTCTTATACAATTTCTTAATGAGGGGAAACCTCCTCTCTAGCGTTGCCAAGGCTGTTTTTGAGACGAGTTCAGGAGCAAAATCCTCAGTGTACAACTGTAGTTTTTTTTTTTTTTTAATTTACTTCTTACTTCCCAAGTCAAAGCAAGAGAAGCGGACACGTAAATTGGAGGCTGCATCCATCACTTACAGCTGCTCCTGATAAAAGAGGAGCAGCTCCAAGCGCCTCAGTGCTGGCAGCTGCTTTCTTGACGGCTATCATCTCCCTCCTGTATCATCTCGAGTTTCTCATTTTGTCCAAAGTGCAGAGCCAAGAGGCGTCTAGTCTCAAGCCTGGGACCTGCTCACCTTATCACTCTGGCACTGCATCCCACGAAGAAAGGGGCTTGTTTCCCCCCACCCCCACCCTTTTAGCAGTTTACAACAAATTGGTCTCTTGTATACAGAAAGAGCAGGCCCTAGGCTGGATCTGACTATGCTGTTTGGAACTGTTTAGGGCTTATTTTGGACTCTCCAGGCAGGGCCATAAATACACAGTTAATCTGCCTGATAGCAGGAACAGCACTTTGGCCCCAAGAGATTAACCACATGTGAAATACAGAAACCCCATCTATCCTGCACCAGCCAGCTGTATGCAAGGCCAGCCCTCTGTGGACTGGTTGGGGGACTGAGGCCCCAACTGACTCTCTGGCCGTTTCCTTTCCCTGCACTGTCCAACACCTGGTGCCATCCAGGATCCTTCCTGGACCTTGGAAAAGATCTAGCAGTTACTTAAGCTGTTGGTTGTCTCTTTTAATTTAAATTTGGGATTTAATCCCTATCATTGTGACTTGAAAAACCTTGTTACCTCTTATTTGGTCATTTAGGGCTGCAGTGTTCAAAAAGGCTGACACTAGTCACATGTGGATATTGAAACTTAGATGAATCAAAATGCACTCAAGTAAAAAATTCAGTTTCTCAGTCACACTAACTATGAGTCAAGTGCTCAGTATCTCATAGTATTGGCTAATGAAGACATAAAACACTTTCATGATCACAAAAGGTTTTATTGGTCAGATCTGATTTAGGACATTTGCACTGGAAAAGGCAGAGGTAGGAAAAATGGTCTCCTCACTTCATATTTTGGACTTTTTTTTTTTGTTGTTGTTAGCCTATACATGAAAAAAAAAGTCATAAATATAGCTGAAAAGTATTGAACTTCAGTACATGCCAGGAAATGTGCTTAGAGACTTATATGCTCTACCTCATTAAAATATCAAAATAAGCCTATAAGGCAGGGACTATTATTGTGCCCATTTTACAGATGGTGGTAAGAAAGGTAGAGAAATTCTCCCAAGATCATTCAGCTAGACTTTGATTCCACTCCGCCTTCCTCCCAGGTAACCTGCCCTCCACCCCAGTGAAGCCTCATGACCAGGCTGCCACCCTGGGCTCTAGGACAGTTTGGGGATTTCTGGAGTTCCTCAATTCCACTGGTGTGAGAGTTTGAGGTTGGAGGGCTGCTCTGCCTTGGTCAGGTGCCTCCAGTTGTACACTCCCCAGATCCAGGTAAACCTGGAAGTCTTCTAGAATCCCTCTTTCCAGTTTTATTGCCCTATAAGTGGACAGAATCTGGGGTTCTTGGCATGTCATCTTGATAGGGGAATTGCAGAAGATTCCCAAGTTTTTCCAGCTTAAGATAAGAAGTGATTTGGAGACTGAATGATTTGGCCTGTTCGAGCTGCCCTGAATATCCTCAAGTGCCAGGAATGTGCTTTGGGTGGGTAGTCACACAGAGGGGACACAGGGATAGTGAAAGGAAGGGAGGGATAAAGAGGCCCTAGAATAGTATTATAGAGGGTTTTTGCCATGTCCCAGGACATTTCCCTGTAGCCAGCTACCTTCTCACACAAGGTACCAGTCATTATCTACACTGTCTCAGGTCTTGCTTCCTCCCTTTTGCATGTCTGTGGGCATGAAGTTCTCTCTCCATGTTGGATGTGAGCCAGCATGCTAGCACTTTGTGAGTTGATTGTCAGGACAAGGTGCGACTTGATTCTCCCAGAAATCTCCCTTGTTCTAGAGATAGCCTGGGGGGCCAGGGAGCTCTGAAGGACCAAAGTTCAATTCCCTCCGTTCCCACCACACTCGAATCTCAGGAGGTGCAAGTTCCGTGTTTCCCAGTGGTGACAGATTAGAGGGGGGCCAGACCGGAACACCCCAGCTACAGCTGGAGGGGCTTAGAGGTGGGCTGATTAGGCTAAGCTGCTTGGCAGAGGTCGGATTGGGCCTCCTGAGGGGAACACTCCACTCTTGCCTCTCCAGCAGCAAAGCCTGTTGTGGAACACAGAGCCCCTGCATTGCGCGTCTGAAAGCTTGACTGATGGGAAACTGTGGACTTTTCTGTTATTGTTGTTTGTGTGCATGAGAAACTCCTTAATCAAACTGTGGGCTCCTGAAGAGTAGAGCGTACCTTTCTCTTCACCAAGTACTGGGTTACCTTTACTCTATGTGTGTGTGCTAAGTTGCTTCAGTCGTGTCTGACTTTCTGGAACCCCAAGGACCATAGCCTGCCAGGTTCCTCTATGCATAGGATTCTCCAGGAAAGAATACTGGAGTGGGTTTCCTTGCCCTCCTCCAGGGGATCTTCCTGACCCAGGGATTGAACCTGCATCTCTTATATCTACTGTGTCAGCAGGCAGGTTCTTTACCACTAGCACCACCTGGCTATGATCAAAAAACAGGAGGCTGTGGAGGAGGCCAAGGCAAGATGGTTACATATTTTGTTCAAAAAAAGTAACATATTAACTAGTTTATATTATTTTACCCACTTTTGGGGAAAATTTTTCTATGTAACCCACCTTCCTATATTTCTTACTCTTCATCTAACTTGTTTATTCTCTCTTTTAATCCATACAAAAAAAATAAGAATGTTATCCACAAACGATTAACTTTTGATTTTCTGAGTGTTGGGTTTGCATTTCAGTCAAATAACAACTCCAGGTAATTAAGTAAATATGGAGTGTCCCAGAAGCTGTGGGGCAGGTCACAGACTTGAGAAAAAGCCCAACACCTGGGTATTGGAAGGCTAGTATCAAAGGGGGCTTCCAGACATGGGTAGCTGAAAATAAAGGAAACCTCCCTTGTGCTGGAGTCCATCAGCTCAAAGCATTTTTCAATCCTAACATGTCTTCCTTCAAGATTCAAAATCCTGGGAGAGGAGAGTTTTATTGGCCTAGATTGGGTCACATGACCATACTTGGCTTCAGCTGATGGGAAGGGGAACGTGTGTCATTAAGGAAAAGGGGAGATGTGCTGGGAAGACAAAAACAATAACAGAGGATCACCGCAGGTCATAGATACTTTATATTCATCTGTGATTTCTAGATATTTTTGTAAAAATCATTAAAATTTAAAAATATATTTATATATATTTTATAATAAGAAAGTATTTAAAATTTGTTATTTTGGTATGTAAAAAAAGATATAACAGAGCAACACTGCATGAGGAGGCTGGTACACTGGAAAAGAATCAGAGGTGAATATTTGAGAAGGGACAGAAAACCATGCAAAATGTATTTTGGGGAGGAGTGTGGGATATGTTAATCAGCAGACAAGGAGACTCAGGTGCGTCCTTGTGAGCGCCTTCCACCACTTGAGGGAACAGTGTCAGGATGTGGTGGGTGTGTCCTTCAAGGCTCCAGAGGTAAAGCTGTGCTTCTGAGGGTCTTCACTGCCCAGATATATGAAGGATGGCTGAGAGCTCATGCATGACCTCACCAAGCGTATCCATGGAGGGACTCAATGACTTATGCCATGCTTGGTGTAACTGGATGAGAAGATTCTGGCATCCCTTCCAACTCTTACCCTTATGGTTTCATGACTCACCATCAATATGTATTTATAGGGGAAGCAGGAAAGTCAATTTTCTGAAAGTCAAGTGAACAAAACCCAGTATTTGGATGACTGGGAAGAAGTATAAGAAAAATATAACTGTAACATTCTACATATTCAGAAGAATGTCCAAGAATATATTAAAGATTCTTATCTTTCAGCATCCTACTGTCTGCCCCATCTTTGGGTCACAGTCTCCTAATCCCTTACCTCCCAGCTACAGCAGTAGAGAGAAGGAACAAAGTGAACTTTCTTTAAAATGACAACCTGGAGACAAAATTGAAATTTGTCAAATACATACACACATATGCATAAGAGGTGAACTCAGAGAATTGCTCATTTGGTAAACTGGCATTCAGGGAATTTGCTTATGATGAACTGAACTTTCATTTTGAGACTACAGATATGGGGAGCTGAACAGAAGTTTTAAAATTTCCTCAGGTTGGGAAGATCCCCTGGAGAAGGGAAAGGCTACCCACTCCAGTATTCTGGCCTGGAGAATTTCATGGGGTTGTAAAGAGTCAGGCATAACTGAGCCACTTTCACTTTCACGTCTCAGAGAAATAATCTACACTAGGATGTTGGGGACACACCAGCCTTCAGAGCCATCTCAGAGTATCTAATTTCTAGGGAAGGTTGGGACTTTTCTAGGTGCAACAGGTCTTTAGGTGCCCTGGGTAGTCTGAATGGTTCTGAGGGGTCCCTCATTGCTGATACAAACTAGAGCTACTTTTGGAAGAGCTGTACCACAGTGAGAAGGCATCTTGATTCAGTCAGCATTGTTCTGTACCTTTCCTGGGGTTCATGTGTGGACCCAGCGCTAAGCCGCTTAAATATACCTGCATGGATGAAGCACTTAACTCCCACAACTGCTGGAAGCACAAACATAGACAGCCACCAGTGGCTAGAATGCTGTAACAACTGGCTCAACTGAATGGGGGGCTTTCCTGGTGACTCAGATGGTAGAGAATCTGCCTAAAATGCAGGAGACTTGAGTTCAATCCCTGGGTCAAGAAGATCCCCTGGAGAAAGGAATGGCAACCTACTGCAGTATACTTGTCTGGAGAATTCCACGGACAGAGGAGCCTGGTGGGCTATAGTTCACAGGGTCTCAAAGAGTCAGACACAACCGAGCAACTTTCACTAGCTCACTCACAGCTGAATGGAGCTGCTTTGTCCAAGGTCACATCTCTTGCCAGGTTACCTATAACCAAAATTGAAATGGAGGTTCAGTTCAGTTCAGTTCAGTTCAGTTCAGTTGCTCAGTCGTGTCCGACTCTCCGCGACCCCATAAATCACAGCACGCCAGGCCTCCCTGTCCATCACCAACTCCCGGAGTTCACTCAAACTCATGTCCACAGAGTCTGTGATGCAGGTAGAAAGGCTCTATTCCCTTGCTCTAACTTGACAGCTTCAAAACTTAGCTTAGGTGAATTCTGGTCCCTCTGGGTCATCCTGGTGGCTTTGAAATTCTTCCTGCTGTATCATCTGCCTCACCTAGAATACATTATAGTAAATTATTGCACTTAAATAGTAAGCCACCACAAAAGAGCTTTGTGTTCGGTATTTCAGTTAATCCCATGTATATCCATGGCATATGTGATATTATTATCACAATTTTAGAGCTAAGAAAACTGAGACTTAGATAAGTACAGTAATGTGATCAGCATCATAGATGGTAGTTGGTGACTGTGGAGTAATTATTTATCTTCCTTATGTACTGTAGTTTTTTCTGAGCTCTTCAGTATTTAACTTTTCTTACAACTATGTGGGCCTTCCCTGATTGCTCAGTTGGTAAAGAATCCGCCTGCAATGTAGGAGACCCTGGTTCGATTCTTGGGTCAGAAAGATCTGCTGGAGGAGGGATAGGCTACCCACTCCAGTATTCTTGGGCTTCCCTTGTGGCTCAGCTAGTAAAGAATCTGCCTGCAGTGAGGGAGACCTGGGTTCAATCAATGGGTTTGGATGTTCCCCTGGAGAAGGACAATACTACCCACTCCAGTATTCTGGCCTTGAGAATTCCATGGACCATATAGTCCATGGGGTCGCAAAGAGTCAGACATGACTGAGCGACTTTCACTTCACACTTATGTAAATGAACCACGAGAAAGTTGAAGCTAATACCATCTGAATTGAAGTAAAGTGAAGCTGCTTAGTCATGTCTGACTCTTTGTAACCCCATGGACTGTAGCCTACCATGCTCCAATGTCCATGGGATTTTCCAGGCAAGAATACTGGAGTGGTTTACCATTTCCTTCTCCAGAGGATCTTCCCGACCCAGGGATCAAACCCGGGTCTCCCACATTGTAGGCAGATGCTTTACCATCTGAGCTACCAGGGAAGTCCAACTCAATATATAAGTGATGAAAGTGGCACAATATATTTAAAGGGATGAAAGGGAATAACTTTCAACCAAGAATGCTCTACCCACATAAGGTTTGGTGAAGGGTCACAGCATGGCATGGAGTCCTGACTCCAAGTCTATCTAGAATTTGGTTGAACAACCACACTGACAATGAAGTCCTGAAGCGGAAGTTGGTACCTGTTTATGCTCTGCTGGCAGTTGATGGACCCCAGGAATGCTTGCAGGCTTTCAAACTCCTGGAGTATTTTTTAGTTTCTGGGAAAACCCCAAACTATGCCATGGCACATTGATGTATCATCCAGCATAAAGTGGAGATAGGAAAAGGATTCATGGGATAAATATTCATGATTCTGAAAACACAGATGGTTTTCTTTCTTATGACCAAGAAAAGACAAAAAAGCTCCCATTAAAACAACTAGGGATATGGTTAGTAAAAATTAATCTTCATATTTTGCTCTGCTAATACTGGATAAGGATCACAGATCTGTCACTGAATTTCATAAGCATTTTCATAAGCCCATAATAGTATGCCATCATTCCCCCCCAAAAGATTTGCTCACACTGTGTTTGAAATTTCACAACAATACCCCTTTGAAGATTTACAGAAATTGTGTCTGATTTCTTAGTAATTCTTCTGGAGGCTACATCACTATCTCCAAGTATGTTTATGGCTTAAAAATAAATAGTGTAGACAGCCAACTTATGTGGGATAAACATGATCCTTATGTTTTACTCCAGCATTTCAGAAGAGTCAATATCCTAATGTGACTTAATGCTGCACACAGCCAGTAGTTTAGCTTGGTTGTTCCTTCCTTTGCTTCTTAAAGCACAATGGAAATAGAATGGGCAGAACATGAGTATTAAGTACTAGAGTTTTGAACTTGATCAGTGACCCACCAGCCTGCCTTGGTAAACAGCGTACATTTTGTCTTCAAAAGCCTGGATGATACCAATGAGCTTATCTTCACATTTGGGAAATATATACAATATGAGGAAAAGGCCAGATTTTAGCAGCTGCTTGATTTAGCTTTGAGTTCTGTTCAACCAGAGTATCTGGGACTGTCCTCTATTTCTTAATAGGGCAAGAGGTGTCCACATCACAGAAAGACCCACCAACAGACAAGGTCTTTCAAGGTTATATATTCCTCTCGCTGCCTATTAGATGTTACTCATCTTGTTGGACAGCTGCTCATTATAGTCATGCTTCAGCCATGCAGGATGTTGATGCTTTCACTGACTCAGGATGTCATGTAAATAAATGTGTCTGTTAAAGACTATAGGTATTTTGGTTTTGAATTAGGGTGTCTTTAATTATGATTGGAGTTATTTCTCTCCCGATCTCCAGTAGCATATTTGGCACCTACCGACTTGGGGAGTTCATCTTTCAGTGTCCTGTCTGTTTGCCTTTTCATACTGTTCATGGGGTTCTCAAGGCAAGAATACTGAAGTGGTTTGCCATTCTCTTCTCCAGTGGACCGTGTTTTGTCAGAAATCTCCACCATGACTCGTCCGTCTAGTCAAAGCTTTGCTTTTTCAAGTAGTCATGTATAGATGTGAGAGTTGGACTATAAAGAAAGCTAAATGCTGAAGAATTGATGCTTTTGGACTGTGGTGCTGGAGAAGACTCTTGAGAGCCCTTTGGACTGCAAGAAGATCCAAGCAGTTCAGCCTAAATGAAATCAGTCCTGAATATTCATTGGAAGGACTGATGCTGAAGCTGAAACTCCAGTACTTTGGCCACCTGATACGAAGGACTGACTCCTTGGAAAAGACCCTGATGCTGGGAAAGATTGAAGGCAGGAGGAGAAGGGGACATCAAAGGATGAGTTGGTTGGATGGCATCACTGACTCAATGGACATGAGTTTGAGTAAACTCCAGGAGTTTGTGACAGACAGGGAGGTCTGGCGTGTTGCAGTCCATGGGGTCACAAAGAGTCGGACCTGACTGAGTGACTGAGCTGAACTGAACTGAATTATGATTGCTTATTTCTTTGTTCCTTCTATACTATGCTCCATTTCTTCCCTAATTTCTCATTTTGGTGTGTCTTCTTTGGGTATATGGGGTAAAATGGTTCAAAGGTCATCTTTGTCCTTGAGTAGCTCAGATTCTGTGGGAATATGGACAGTTTATCTCTGAGGGTCTCACCAGAAAATGTCTTGAGTATTTAAAACAAAGGGACTCTAGTGACACAAAGAATAGTAATGGCAGAGAATTGGGATCAAAGGTTTTAGAAGAGCTATGCAGCCAAAGAGGGATCAATGAAGCCACCAGAGATTAACAACAGCAAGAATCCCTTACCATCTCTTGGCAGGAGGGAGATGGAGAAGGAGGAAGTAAAGTTAGCTTGGAGAGATCAACTCTTGGAAGCAAGAACCTCAAGTGGGCCTATTCAGTGCGATCAGGGTTCACAGCGGGATCCTGTGCTGGAGACAATGTCCAAGGCAGAGAAGACAGAATCTGGCTTCTCCCTTTGTCTGCTTTTCTACCTCCCGTCCCTGCCTCCCACTGAACAAGTCCAATAAGGATTCTATTGTGAATATTGCTTACCTACTATGATAGTTCTGGGCCTATTTTCCCTCTGATTTCAACCCTCCTTTTCTCTGTCCTGAATCTCAGAAACTGACAGAACCTGGGAAACAAAGGCTGCAGGAGTCAGCCCCTGAGATTTAGTACCAAGAAGTTGAGAGCTGAGCCCTGGATGGGATGGCCAAGAGTGTCAGGGTCATCACACCAGGTAATCAGTACCCACATTAAAATCTGGACTGGGGTGTTCTTTCTCTAATTCTCCATCCTGCCTTCCTTTAGAATCCAATTCAGTGTTGCTCTTCCGGAAAGCTTTCTTTTGATCCTGCTAGTCCAAAGTCTGTCTCTTTTGTGTTCCCATAATGTTCTGGCATACTTTTATTAGGGCATGGATTGCACTAAATTATAATTGACAGTGTACTGCTTTGTCTTTCTCCATTAGTCCCAAGTCTTCTTGGTGGCAGGGACCATTTCTTATCCATCCTTCTATCCTCAGTCCCAAGCATACCTCTTCAGTAGGAGGTCAATAAACAAAAGAAGAAATCCCTAAATTTTGTGCACAGAGTTGTGTAAGACATTAACAGATATCTTCACTTGCTAGTCACTTGTTTATAAAACACAAAAATTGTGCAAATGAAAAATGGTCTGATTAGCTTTTGTCCTTTGTTTTATTTTTGAGCCATATCTAAGCTCCATAGGTTTTGAGCTGGATGTACTTTACCATTACTTTCGGATGCTAAATGTGTCTTTGGCAGATAGAAACTGTTGACAGATTGCTGGAAAGGCAACCCGAGATGACAGAAGTGTGAAATAAATGGACTTGGGAGCTGAAAATGGATCTTCTGAATGCTCCTTTCTCTTATACCAATGGCTATTTGCCAGAATAATATGTCAGTTTGTCTTTTTTTCTTTTCTCCATTCCACTACAAACAGAATTGCTACTATAGACAGGACAACAGAAAATAGTTTTTATTTAATTATTGGAATGAGAGAGTGCATGATCTTTGTTTCTATCTCATTGATTCTTTTTGTTTCCAACAATTATTCCCATTCTCTACTGAGTTTGATTTGATGACTTTTTTGTAGGTCAAATGACACCCTCTCTGGCCAAAGTATCTTGGCTCCTGTCTTCCTCTTGGGTGCATGGGAAATGAGTTGACATAATTTATCATAAAAATTCCTTTCAAGCCTGTGTAGAATTTGTCTATTCACAAAGTAAGTAGCAATTTATGTCATGAATGTATGTTGTTTTAAATTTAATTTAAAAATTGGGGGAGCATTCAAAGGTATAGAGTTTTTAAGGTCAGAAAAATTTAAATTTCACTTCAATATATATGATGAAACATATAAATTTCATTATATCTCATATTTCAAATATATTTTCATTCATTCTTATCTACCTATCACCTATCTTTCCTCTCCCAAATAAATTACTATTGCTCACTCTTTGTGTACTTCAGTAGAACTATTTCATGCTTATAAGAGCAAAGTACCCACTCCCTCCCCACCCCCAACACACACACACAACACTTGGTACAAATGGAGTATATTGAAACTGCTGTTTTGCACTTTCCTCTTACTTTTTTTTTTTGCTCACCACTACATAAACCATAAATCTGATCATAGCAAGGAAGTTGCTCTTTTACCCAAATTTCCTAAATAGGCCCTTTGATGCTTGGAAGTTGCATTTCTATTGGATCCGTTCGGTCGTTCCGTTCGGTTGCTCAGTCGTGTCCGACTCTATGCGACCCCGTGGACTGTAGCCTACCAGGCTTCTCCGTCCATGGGATTCTCCAGGCAAGAATACTGGAGTGGGTTACCGTTTCCTTCTCCAGGGGATCTTCCCAACCCAGGGATCGAACCCGGGTCTCCCGCATTGGAGGCAGACGCTTTAACCTCTGAGCTACCAAGGAAGCCCCATTATTATCCACTATTATTATATATTATTATTATATATATCCATTATTATTATATATCCATTATTCTATTGGATAATGGATATATATTTTTTATTTGTAAAATCTGTAACACTGAAGAGACAACACCTTAAACTTCCCTAGTTGAATATTTAGTCTAACTTTGTAATCTGCTAGGGATGTTAAGAGTGAAAGGGATTGATGAGAACATAAGAGAGTTGAGATTTTGGGGGAGAAAGATTGCTTTGACTAGGAGAGAGGTACTGAGAGGAAACTTTTCCTGCTTCTTTGATTTGTAGAGTGTCCTTCCAAAATGTAAACAACTTAGAGGGGGCTAAGTCATAAAAGGCAGAGGGCCAAGGAGAGCCAAACTTGAACAATATGGTAGTACCAAAGTGATTTTCAGACAAATATAATCCAACCCTGGGAGATAAGAGTTGTCTTTATCAAAGTTGTTAAGACTAACTAGGAAAATGTATTAATAGACATGACTTTAAGGAATTTATTTAAAGGATCAAAAATGTGCTCAATTGCACAACTATAAAGATGCTTGTTCCTCACAGCATTTTGATGAAATAGTAAAAAAAAATGTAAATGAGAAATTGGTTGTAAAAATGATGAAGATGAGTGATCTTGTCATTATTCTTCAAAAATTGAAGACAATTTTTAATGACATGGAAAGGGTTTGAAATATAATATTAAGTAGAAAAAACCGAGCAAATAGAATATTATTCAATTTTGGTGAAATATATTCAGTATTAATATATTTATGATAATATCTGTTTAGAAAAAATCATATATTTTTGTAAAATAAGCCTAGGTGGTAGGATAATGGGTGATTTTAACTTCCTTTTTTGCTTGGCTATAGTTTCTAGGTTTTCTAAGTAAATGTACTCATTTTTCAACAATAATTTTGAAAAATGTAAGAACAATTAGCTGAGATGTATGCCAAATGGTTTATATTGTTAATTTCAGTCCTGATTCTACTTCCATTTTACTATATGTCCTGCTTAAAAGGCATAATGTGAAATATGGGCTTCATTGGTGGCTCAGTGCTAAAGAATCCACCTGCCAATGAGGGAGATGTGGGTTCAATCCCTGATCTGGGAAGATCACTTGGAGAAGGAAATGGCAACTCTTTCCAGTATTCTTGCCTGGAGAATCCATGGACAGAGGAGCCTGGTGGGCTATAGTCCATAGGGTGGCAAAGAGTTGAACACGACTTAGTGACTGAAGAGCAACAACAACCAACAATGTGGAATATGTATGATGATGCAAATAATAGACCACTCAGGTATGACCTAAATTAAACCTCTTATGATTACACAGTGGAAGTGACAAACAGATTCAATGGATTAGATTTGATAGAGTGCCTGAAGAACTATGGACAGAGATTCACGGCATTGTACAGGAGGTGGTGATCAAAACCATCCCCAAGAAAATGAAATGCAAAAAGGTAAAATGCTTATCTGAGGAAGCCTTACAAATAGCTGAGAAAAGAAGAGAAGTGAAAGGCAAAGAAAATGACAGATATATCCATCTGAATTAAGAGTTCCAAAGAAGAGCAAGCAGAGATAAAAAAGCCTTCCTCAGTGATCAATGCAAAGAAATAGAGGAAAACAATAGAATGGGAAAGACTAGAGATCTCTTCAAGAAAATTAGAGATGCCAAGGAAATATTTCATAAAAGATGGGCACAATAAAGAACAGAAAAGTTATGGGACTAGCAGAAGCAGAAGAGATTAAGAAGAGAAGGCAAGAATACACAGAAAACTATACAAAAAAGATCTTAATGGCCCAGATAACCACGATAGTGTGATCACTCACCTAGAGCCAGACATTCTGGAATGTGAAGTCAAGTGGGCCTTAGGAAAGCATCACTATGAACAAAGCTAGTGGAGGTGATGGAATTCCAGCTGAGCTATTTCAGATCCTAAAAGATGATGCTGTGAAAGTGCTGCACTTAATACGCCAGCAAATTTGGAAAACTCATCAGTGGCCACAGGACTGGAAAAGGTGTTTTCATTCCAGTCCCAAAGAGAGGCAACACCAAAGAATGTTCAAACTACTGCACAATTGCACTCATCCCACACACTGGCAAAGTAATGTTCAAAATTCTCCAAGCAAGGCTTCAACAGTACCTGAACCGAGAACTTCCAGATGTTCAAGCTGGATTTAGAAAAAGCAGAGGAACCAGAGGTCAAATTACCAATATCTGTTGGATCACAGAAAAAACAAGAGAATTCCAGAAAAACATCTACTTCTGCTTTATTGATTACGCCAAAACCTTTGACTGTGTGGATTAAAACAAATTGTGTATTATAAATAGTGCTGCAATGAACATTGGAGTACATGTGTCTCTTTCAGTTCTGGTTTCCTTGGTGTGTATGCCCAGGAGTGTGATTGCTGGATCATATGGCAGTTCTATTTCCAGTTTTTTGAGGAATCTCCACACTGTTCTCCATAGTGGCTGTACTAGTTTGCATTCCCACCATGGAAGCAACCTAGATGTCCATCTGCAGATGAATGGATAAGAAAGCTTTGGTACATATGCACAATGGAGTATTTTTCAGCCATCAAAAAGAATGCATTTGAATCAGTTCTAATGAGGTGGATGAAATTGGAGCCTATTATACAGAGTGAAGTAAGCCAGAAAGAAGAACATCAATACAGTATACTAACGCATATATATGGAATTTAGAAAGATGGTAACCTTAACCCTGTATACGAGACTGCAAAAGAGACATAGGTATATAGAATAGTCTTTGGGACTCTGAGGGAGAGGGTGAAGGTGGGATGATTTGGAAGAATGGCATTGTAGCGTGTATATTATCATATGTGAAATGAATCACCAGTCCAGGTTCGACACATGATACAGGATGCTTGGGGTTGGTGCACGGGGATGACCTGGAGGGAGGATATGGGGAAGAGGGAGGTGGGAGGGGGGTTCAAGAAAGGGAACACATGTACACCCGGGGCGGATTCGTGTCAATGTATGGCAAAACCAACCAATGTATTAATGTAAGGTAATTTGCCTCCAATAAAATAAAATAAAAAAAAGAAAGAAAATAGTAAAAAAAAAAAAAATTAAAAAAAAAAAGAAAAAAAAGAAAATAAACTGTGGAACACACTTAAAGAGATGGGAATACCATACCAACTTGCCTGCCTCCTGAGAAATCTGTGTGCAGTTCACGAAGCAACAGTTAGAACTGGACATGGAACAATGGACTAGTTGAAGATTGGGAAAGGAGCACATCAAGGCTGTATATTGTCATCCTGCTTATTTAACTTATATGCAGAATACATCATGTGGAATGCTGGGCTGGAGGAAGCACAAGCTGGAATCAAGATTACATGGAGAAATATCAATGACCTCAGATATGCAGATGATACCACCCTTATCGCAGAAAGTGAAGAGGAACTAAAGAGCCTCTTGATGAAAGTGAAAGAGGAGAATGAAAAACTTTCTTAAAAATCAAAATTCAGAAAACTAAGATCATGGCATCCAGTCCTAACACTTCATGGCAAATAGATGGGGAAACAATGGAAACTGGCAGACTTTATTTTCTTGGGCTCCAAAATCACTGCAGATGGTGACTGCAGCCATGAAGTGAAATGATTCTTGCCCCTTAGAAGAAAAGCTATGACCAACCTAGACAGAATATTAAAAAGCAGAAACATTACTTTGCCGACAAAGGTCAATACTAAATACTACCTTCCAGCTTCACAACCTGCATCACACATATAATTTGATGGATATGTAAAGAGTTATTTCCTAGATCTTAACATAATTATATATATATATAATTTTTAATGTTTTTTTTTTCCTCCAAGAGTTACCTTTAAAGAGGTAAATTCAAAGATTCATTGCTCTGTTACTTTGGTTGCGACTCGTTAGTCTGACTGATATGTGTCTAGGAAAGTGTTATTTTCTTAAAGGTTATGCTTTCTTAAAGCTGTCACATTACCATTGTTTACTAAGAAGGAAATCTCAATCTGAATTTCTAAAATCTATGGTTCCATCTACTAGCAACCTGAGTACTCAAGAGTCTTCTGCAGTACTAATTTGAAAGCATCTAGTCAAAGCTATGGTTTTCCAGTAGTCATGTATGGGTATGAGAGTTGGACCAGAAAGAAAGCTGAGTGTTGAAGAACTGATGCTTTTGAACTATTGTGTTGGAAAAGACTCTTGAGAGTCTCCTGGACAGTAAGGACATCAAACCAGTCAATCCTAAAGGAAATCAGTCCTGAATATCCATTGGAAGGACTGATGCTGAAGCTGAAGCTCCAATACTTTGGCTACCTGATGCAAAGAACTGACTTGCTGGAAAAGACCCAGATGCTGGGAAAGATTGAAGGCAGCAGGAGAAGCAGACAACAGAGGATGAGATGGTTGAATGACATCACTGACTCAATGGATATGAGTTTAAGCGAGCTCTGGGAGTTGGTGATGGACAGGGAAGCCTGGTGTGCTACAGTCCATTGGGTTGCAAAGAGTTGGACAGGACTGAGCAGCTGAACAGACTGACTGATGCAAATAATAGGTCTTGTAGGTGCTTGTGAAGCAACAATGACATTCAATCTTCCTTCACCCTTGAACTTCTTTTCTGAAAATTCTATTAAACACCAATTCCCCTCCCCTACTTTTTACTTGGAAAATACTATTTGCCTCACAGAGAGTATGTGTTATGTGTTATGCAACAGAGAGTCACACAAGGCTCACTGATATTTGTAAATCACATATGAGATCAGCCAGCCTGATTCCATTCCCAGTTTATTTCTTTGATACGGAGCTCCTCTATCCCAACTTGGATGGTAATGTGCATGCATTCGTGCTCAGTTGTGTTAGGCTCTTTGGGACTCCATGGACTGTAGCCCACCAGGCTTCTCTGTCCTCAGGCTTCTTCTGAGCTCCTTCTGCTCCTTCTTTCCTGGATTTCCCAGGAAAGAATACTGGAATGGGTTGCCACTTCCTTCTCTAAGAGATCTTCCCAATCCAGTGATCAAACCCAAATTTCCTGCATGTCTCCTGCATTGCAGGCAGATACTGAGTCATTGAGGAAGCCTTTGGGTAGTGGTATATATGTTTCTTTTTGAGAGATATATTTGAAACAGGTTGCTTTTTACTGTTCCAGGATATGATTTTAGGGGGGAGTTTCAGTGTTCCTAAGTTTATGTTTGATTTTGTTGATCCACAGATCAAGGAGGGCAGTTCTGTTTTCCTTTGTAACCATCAGATATTTGAGAGCTTACATGACAGAAGTGACGGTCTTGCAAACACAGTCCTTCAATTTAGGTTCCACAAAACACTTTTAATGGAGGAGGAAGAAAAATTATTTTTTCTGCCACACAGACAAACAAACTAAATACAAATGCATAAACATTTCAATAAAGCAAAGTTCTTATTCAACAAAACAGAAATAAAAGCAGAAACAAAAAAATATACAAATCAGTTTCATGAGTAGTGAATTTCCACTCAGTGCAACAAATGTTTCTGAAATATTACCAGCTGCTTATTGTCACTATAATGCTATAAAACAAAAAAATAACCAAACTTTAGTACTGTGCAATATTGAACATTTATTTTCCTCTTGAGTCTATGGGATTGCTGGGTGACTTTTGTCTAGCTGTGCCCGTGCATCTTTAGTTAATTGGCAGTTCATTTCTGCTGCATGTGGCCACTTACACTACAGCAGGATAATATGGGCTTATTTTTATGGTTGAAGCAGGGGTCCAGATAATAGAAGTGTGCAAGTTCTGTTGAGACCGAGGCTTGGAACCCATGAAACATCATTTTTTTTGCATAATCTATTGGCTACCTGCCTCTTGAGAAACCTATATGCAGCTCAGGATCAACAGTTAGAACTGGACATGGAACAACAGACTGGTTCCAAATAGGTAAAGGAGTACATCAAGGCTGTATATTGTCACCCTTCTTATTTAACTTATATGCAGAGTACATCATGAGGAACGATGGGCTGGAGGAAGCACAAGCTGGAATCAAGATTGCCGGGAGAAATATCAATAACCTCAGCTATGCAGATGACACCAACCTTATGGCAGAAAGTGAAGAACTAAAGAACCTCTTGATAAAAGTGAAAGAGGAAAGTGAAAAAGATGGCTTAAAGCTCAACATTCAGAAAACTAAGATCATGGCATCTGGTCCCATCACTTCATGGCAGATGGAGAAACATTGGAAACTGTGGCTGACTTTATTTTTCTGGGCTCCAAAATCACTGCAGATGATGATTGCAACCATGAAATTAAAAGATGCTTACTCCTTGGAAGGAAAGTTATGACCAATCTAGACAGCATATTAAAAAGCAGAGACATTACTTTCTCAACAAAGGTCCATCTAGTCAAGGCCATGGTTTCTCCACTAGTCATGTATGGATGTGATAGTTGGATTATCAAGAAAGCTGAACACTGAAGAATTGATGCTTTTGAACTGTGGTGTTGGAGAAGACTTTTGGGAGTCCCTTGGACTGCCAGGAGATCCAACCAGTCCATCCTAAAGGAGATCAGTCCTGGGTGTTCATTGGTAGGACTGATGTTGAAGCTGAAGCTCCAATACTTTGGCCACCTCATGCAAAGAGCTGATTCATTTGAAAGTCCCTGTTGCTGGGAAAGATTGAGGGCAGGAGGAGAAGGGGACAACAGAGGATGAGATGGTTGGATGGCATCACCGACACAATGGACATGGGTTTGGGTGAACTCCGGGTGTTGGTGATCGACAGGTAGGCCTGGTGTGCTGTGGTTCATGGGGTTGCAAAGAGTCGGACATAACTGAGTGACTGAATTGAACTGAACTGAATTGGCTACAGCAAATCACAAAGAAAGTTCAGATTCAAGGGGTGGTCTCTCTTTTGATGAGCATTTGCATGAAGACATATTAAAAAGGGCATGGATCAGGGAGGGGGAGAGAATTGATGCCCATTTTTAACAATCAGTATGCACAGGGATTTGGAAAAATAAAGGTTGTCACCTGGTGATAGCACTGATGAATCCAGGCTCTTCTAACTAGATTGGCTACTTGGTTATTAGATTTCCATAGTCCTCCCATCATGTTTCAGAAAGCTGAAATCTGGATCAGTGAATTGTATTTGTGATGTATATTTGTAGTTCCTACAAAGAAAAAGTAAGAGGAGGCAATGCCCATTTTCCCAAATAGAACTCTGTGCTTGGTTAGAAACTGTGCTGATGTGTGAAGTTAGAATGTTAGCAGCTCTCTCTCTCTCTGTCTAACTTTGAGAAATGTGTATAGTGACTATGCCAAAGCCTTTGACTGTGTGGATCACAATAAACTGTGGAACATTCTGAAAGAGATGGGAATCCCAGACCACCTGACCTGCCTCTTGAGAAACCTGTATGCAGGTCAGGAAGCAACAGTCAGAACTGGACATGGAACAACAGACTGGTTCCAAATAGGAAAAGGAATACGTCAAGGTTGTATATTGTCACCCTGCTTATTTAACTTCTATGCAGAGTACATCATGAAGAACGCTGGGCTGGAAGAAGCACAAGCTGGAATCAAGATTGCTGGTAGAAATATCAATAACCTCAGATATGCAGATGACACCACCCTTATGGCAGAAAGTGAAGAGGAACTCAAAAGCCTCTTGATGAAAATGAAAGAGGAGAGTGAAAAGGTTGGCTTGAAGCTCAACAGTCAGAAAGCAAAGATCATGGCATCTGGTCCCATCACTTCATGGCAAATAGAGGGGGAAACAGTGGAAACAGTGTCAGATTTTATTTTTTTGAGCTCCAAAAATCACTGAAGATGCTGATTGCAGCCAGGAAATTAAAACATACTTACTCCTTGGAAGGAAAGTTATGACCAGCCTAGATAGCATATTAAAAAGCTGAGACATTACTTTGCCAAACCAAGGTCCGTCTAGTCAAGGCTATGGTTTTTCCCGTGGTCATGTATGGATGTGAGAGTTGGACTGTGAAGAAAGCTGATCGCCGAAGAATTGATGCTTTTGAACTGTGGTGTTGGAGAAGACTCTTGAGAGTCCCTTGGACTGCAAGGAGATCCAACCAGTCCATTCTAGAGGAGATCAATCCTGGGTGTTCATTGGAAGGACTTATGCTAAAGCTGAAACTGCAATACTTTGGCCACCTCATGTGACAAGTTGACTCACTGGAAAAGACTCTGATGCTGGGAGGGATTAGGGGCAGGAGGAGAAGGGGACGACAGAGAATGAGATGGCTGGATGGCATCACCGACTCGATGGACATGAGTTTGAGTGAACTCCGGGAGTTGGTGATGGACAGGGAGGCCTGGCGTGCTGTCATTCATGGAGTCGCGGAGAGTCGGACACGACTGAGAGACTGAACTGAACTGAACTGAACTGACAGTCATAGAATGAAATCACAGGAAAGGATCTGAGATTCCAAATTTCCCAGTTTCATCAATGAAGACACTACACTAGGACCCTGAGATATAGTGACCATATCCGTAGCTTTATTTTTCAAAAGTATGACATCCAAGGGCAGAAAATAATAGCTCCTAAAAATACAAGAAAAAAGAAATTTAAAGCAAGATTATTGTAATATATTTATGGGTAAAATAAAACTACAAGTGATCAAGAGTATATATGATTTGAACATTATAGTCAAAAGCTCAATTGGTTTTGTCAATCATCTCTAAGCTTTCGTTGAATTCTAGTGTACTATTTTCTGATTTTAATCTTATCTCCTTCCTTTTTCTTTATATTTACTCTGTTTTTCTTTGTCCAGATTCTTTAATAGAATTTTTACCTCCCTTCCCACCTCCCTCCCCATCCCATCCCTCTGGTTCATCCCAGTGCACCAGCCCCAAGCATCCTGTATCATGCATCGAACCTGGACTGGTGATTTGTTTCATATATGATAGTACACATGTTTCAACGCCATTCTCCCCAGTCATCCCACCCTTGCCCTCTCCCACAGAGTCCAAAAGACTGTTCTATACACCTGTGTCTCTTTTGCTGTCTCGTATACAGGGTTATCATTATCATCTTTCTAAATTCCATATATATGCATTAGTATACTGTATTGGAGAATCCCAGGGGCGGGGGAGCCTAGTGGGCTGATGTCTATGGGGTCGCACAGAGTCGGACACGAATGAAGTGACTTAGCAGCAGCAGCAGCAGCATACTGTATTGGTGTTTTTTTTCTGGCTTACTTCACTCTGTATAATAGGCTCCAGTTTCATCCACCTCATTAGAACTGATTCAAATGTATTCTTTTTAATTACTGAGTAATACTCCATTGTGTATATGTACCACAACTTTCTTATCCATTCGGCTGCAGACAGATATCTAGGTTGCTTTCATGTCCTGGCTATTATAAACAGGACTGGGATGAACATTGGAGTATATGTGTCTCTTTCAATTCTGGTTTCCTCGGTGTGTATGCCCAGGAGTGGGATTGCTAAGTCATATGGTAGTTCTATATCCAGTTTTTTAAGGAGTCTCCACACTGTTCTCCACAGTGCCTGAACTAGTTTGCATTCCCACCAACAGTGTAAGAGGGTTCCCTTTTCTCCACACTGATTATGAGTGATGATGAGCATCTTTTCATGTATTTGTTAGCCATCTGTACGAAGTTTTATTTTTAAAAATAAAAACCTTACAGAATGTTTTATGTTCTCTTCTTATCATGTAATGGTTTATATTAAGGTAGACAATACAGTTGTATACCTAGACCCATAAACCTTAAAATCTAATGTGATCAGTCTCACAGCCATTATAAACCTCTGTTTCACAGAATTTTGCCATTCCCCTGTTGAAAATCACAATGTCCACATAAGAATGGAGAAAGAATTACTTTCTTGATAACTATTTGCAGTTTCTGACATTTAGCAATCCACTCCAGTATTCTTGCCTAGAAAATTTCATGGATAGAGGAACCTGGTGGGCTCTATGGGGTCTCAAAGAGTTGGACATAACTGAATGACTGAGCTCTCTCATGCATTTTGGGGCTTCAAGATACAGGATAAGGAAAGAAAAGTGAAAGGTATAGACATTCTAGTTGTTTATTGTGGAGTGGAGAAAAAGTTATGTTCTTTATGAATTCTATTATTTGCTGGATGTTTTTAAACTTTTAAAAACATATTTATTTTAAAGGCTCTTTTTTCCTTAAAAACTTTTTTTTATTAAAGGATAATTGCTTTACAGAATTTCGTTGTTTTCTTTCAAGCCTCAACATGGATCAGCCATAGGCATACATATACCTCCTCCCTTTTGAACCTCCCTCCCATCTCTCTCTCCATCCCACCTATCTAGGTTGATACAGAGCTCCTGTTTGAGTTTCCTGAGCCACACAGCAAATTCCCATTGGCTATATATTTTACATATGGTAATGTAAGTTTAGGGAAAACCACTAGACCATTCAGGTATGACCTAAATCAAATCCCTTATGATTATACAGTGAAAGTGAGAAATAGATTTAAGGGACTAGATCTGATAGACAGAGTGGCTGATGAACTATGGACAGAGGTTCATGACATTGTACAGGAGACAGGGATCAAGACCATCTCCATGGAAAAGAAATGCAAAAAAGCAAAATGGCTGTCTGAGGAGGTCTTACAAATATCTGTGAAAAGAAGAGAAGTGAAAAGCAAAGGAGAAAAGGAAAGATATAAGCATCTGAATGCAGAGTTGCAAAGAATAGCAAGGAGAGATAAGAAAGCCTTCCTTAGCAATCAATGCAAAGAAATAGAGGAAAACAACAGAAAGGGAAAGACTAGAGATCTCTTCAAGAAAATTAGAGATACCAAGAGAACATTTCATGCAAAGATGGGCTCGATAAAGGACAGAAATGGTATGACCTAACAGAAGCAGCAGATATTAAGAAGAGGTGGCAAGAATACACAGAAGAACTGTACAAAAAAGAGCTTCATGACTCAGGTAATCACGATGGTGTGATCACGTACCTAGAGACAGACATCATGGAATGTGAAGTCAAGTGGGCCTTGGAAAGCATCACTACGAACAAAACTAGTGGAGGTGATGGAATTCCAGTTGAGCTTTTTCAAATCCTGAAAGATGATGCTGTGAAAGTGCTGCATTCAATATGTCAGCAAATATGGAAACTCAGCAGTGGCCACAGGACTGGAAAAGGTCAGTTTTCATTCTAATCCCAAATAAAGGCAAAGCCAAAGAATGCTCAAACTACCTCACAATTGTACTCATCTCACATGCTAGTAAAGTAATGCTCAAAGTTCTCCAAGCCAGGCTTCAGCAATACGTGAACCATGGGCTTCCAGATGTTCAAGCAGGTTTTAGAAAAGACAGAGGAACCAGAGATCAAACTACCAACATCCACTGGATCATTGAAAAAGCAAGAGAGTTCCAGAAAAACATCTATTTCTGCTTCATTGACTATGTCAAAGCCTTTGACTGTGTGGATCACAATAAACTGTGGAACATTCTGAAAGAGATGGGAATCCCAGACCACCTGACCTGCCTCTTGAGAAACCTGTATGCAGGTCAGGAAGCAACAGTTAGAACTGGACATGGAACAACAGACTGGTTCCAAATAGGAAAAGGAGTACGTCAAGGCTGTATATTGTCACCCTGCTTTTTTAACTTATGTGCAGAGTACATCATGAGAAAAGCTGGGCTGGAGGAAGCACAAGCTGGAATCAAAATTGCTGGGAGAAATATCAATAACCTCAGATATGCAGATGATACCATCCTTATGGTGAAAGTGAAGAGGAACTAAAAAGCCTCTTGATGAAAGTGAAAGAGGAGAGTGAAAAGTCTGGCTTGAAGCTGAGCATTCAGAAAACGAAAATCATGGCATCTGGTCCCATCACTTCATGGGAAATAGATGGGGAAACAGTGGAAACAGTGTCAGACTTTATTTTTTTGGGCTCCAAAATCACTGCAGATGCTGATTGCAGCCAGGAAATTAAAAGACGCTTACTCCTTGGAAGGAAAGTTATGACCAACCTAGACAGCATATTAAAAAGCTGAGACATTACTTTGCCAACCAAGGTCCGTCTAGTCAAGGCTATGGTTTTTTCTGTGGTTATGTATGGATGTGAGAATTGGACTGTGAAGAAAGCTGATCGCCAAAGAATTGATGCTTTTGAACTGTGGTGCTGGAGAAGACTCTTGAGAGTCATTTGGACTGCAAGGAGATCCAACCAGTCCATTCTAAAGGAGATCAATCCTGGGTATTCATTGGAAGGACTGATGCTAAAGCCGAAACTGCAATACTTTGGCCACCTCATGGGACGAGTTGACTCACTGGAAAAGAGTCTGATGCTGGGAGGGATTGGGGGTGGGAGGAGAAGGGGACGACAGAGAATGAGATGGCTGGATGGCATCACCGACTCGATGGACAGGAGTTTGAGTGAAGTCCGGGAGTTGGTGATGGACAGGGAGGCCTGGCATGCTGTGATTCATGGGGTTGCAAAGAGTCGGACATGACTGAGTGACTGAACTGAACTGAACTGAACTGATACCGCCTTCCCAGACTTCCCTGGTGTCTCAGAAGGTAAAGCGTCTGCCTACAAAGTGGGAGACCCAGGTTCAAACCCTGGGTTGGGAAGATCTCCCGGAGAAGGAAATGGCAACCCACTCCAGTATTCTTGCCTGGAAAATCCCATGGATGGAGGAGCCTGGTAGGCTACAGTCCCTGGGGTCGCCAAGAGTCAGACACGACTGAGTGACTTCATTTCATTTCATACACCATCTTCCATAGTGGCTGTATTATATTTACATTCCCACCAGCAGTGCAAAACTTTCCCTTCTCTCCACACCCTCTCCAGCATATTGTTTGTGGACTTCTTGATGAGGACCATTCTTACCAGTGTGAGGTGATATCTCATGTAATTTTGATTTGCATTTCTCTAATAATGAGCTGGGAGGGATTGGGGGTGGGAGGAGACGGGGACGACAGAGAATGAGATGGCTGGGTGGCATCACCGACTCGATGGACATGAGTTTGAGTGAACTCCGGGAGTTGGTGATGAACAGGGAGGCCTGACGTGCTGTGATTCACGGGGTTGCAAATAGTTGGACACGACTGAGCGACTGAAATGAACTGAACTGAACTGAATAATGAGCAATGTTGAGCATCTTTTCATGTGTTTGTTAGCCATCTGTATGTCTTCTTTGGAGAAATGTCTGTTTAGGTCTTCCCCCACTTTTTGATTGGGTTGTTTGTTTTCTGAATTTGAGATGTATGAGTTGCTTGTATATTTTGGAAATTAATCCTTTGTCAGTTGTTTCATTTGCTATTTCCTCCCATTCTGAAGATTGTCTTTTCACCTGGCTTATAGTTTCCTTTGCTGTGCTAAAGCTTTTAAATTTAATCAGGTCCCACTTGTTTACTTTTGTTTTTATTTTCGTTACTCTAGAAGGTGGGTCACAGAGGATCTTGCTTTGATTTATGTCATCGAATGTTCTGCCTATGTTTTGCTCTAAGAGTTTTATAGTTTCCATGTTACATTTAGGTTTAATCCATTTTGAGTTTATCTTTGTGTATGGTATTAGGAAGTGTTCTCATTCCATTCTTTTACATGTAGCTGTCCAGTTTTCCCAGCACCATTGATTGAAGACGCTTTGCCCCATTGTATATTCTTGCCTCCTTTGTCGAAACTAAGGTACCCATAGGTGCATGGGTTTATTTTTGGGTTCTCTATCTTGTTCCATTGGTCTGTATTTCTGTTTTTGTGCCAGTACCATATTGTTCTGAGGACTGTTGCTTTTTAGTATAATCTGAAGTTAGGAAGGTTGATTCCTCCAGATCTGTTTTTCTTTCTCAAGATTGCTTTGACTATTCAGGGTATTTTGTGTTTCCATATAAATTGTGAATTTTTTTGTTCTAGTTCTGTGAAAAATGCCATTGGTAATTTCATAGGGATATCATTGAATCTGTAGATTGTGTTTGGTAGTATAGTCATTAGCAGCAGCAGCAGCAGCAGCAGCAGTATAGTCATTTTTACATTATTGATCTTCTTACCCAGGAACGTGGAATATCTCTCCATCTGTTTATGTCATCTTTGATTTCTTTCATTTGTGTCTTATAATTTTCTGTGTACAGTTTTTTCTTTTTTTACTTCTTAGGTAGGTTTATACCTAGATATTTAATTCCTTTTGTTGCAATGGTGAATGTGATTAATTCTTAATCTCTCTTTCTGATTTTTCACTGTTAGTATATAGAAATGCAAGTAACTTCTGTGTATTGACTTTGTATCCTGCAACTTCGCTAAATTCACTGATTAGCTCTTGTATATTTCTGATAGTATCTTTAGGATTTTATGTGTACAGTATCATGTCATCTGCAAACAGTGAGAGCTTTACTTCTTTTACAATCTGGATTCCTTTTATTTCTTTTTCTTCTCTGATTGCCTTAGCTAGGACTTCCAGAACTATGTTGAATAATAGTGGTGAAAGTGGACACCCTTGCCTTGTTCCTGATCTTAGGGGAAATGCTTTCAGTTTTTCACCATTGAGAATAATGTTTGCTGTAGGCTTATCATATATGGCTTTTACTATGTTGAGGTAGGTTCCTCCTATGCCCATTTTTTGAAGACTTTTAATCATAAATGAGGGCTGAATTTTGCCAAAGGCTTTTTCTGTATCTATTGAGATGATTATATGATTTTTATCTTTCAATTTGTTAATATGGTATATCACATTGATTGATTTGTGTATATTGAAGAATTCTTACATCCCTGGAATAAACCCAACTCGATCATGGTGTATGAGCTTTTTGATGTGTTGCTGAAATCTGTTTGCTAAAATTTTGTTGAGGATTTTTGCATCTATGTGCATTAGTGATATTGGCCTGCAGTTTTCTTTTTTTGTGTTGTTTTTGTCTGGTTTGGTATCAGGGTGTTGTTGGCCCCATAGAATGAAGTTGGAAGTGTTCCTTCCTCTGCAATTGTTTGAAAGAGTTTTGGAAGTATAGGTATTAGCTCTTCTCTAAATATTTGATAGAATTCTCCTGTGAAGCCATCTGGTCCTGGGTTTTTGTTTTTTGAGAGATTTTTGATCACAGCTTCAATTTCAGTGCTTGTAATTGGGTTGTTCATAATTTCTATTTCTTCCTGGTTCAGTCTTGTAAGATTGAACTTTTCCAAGAGTCTGTCCATTTCCTCCAGGTTATCCATATAATTGCTCATAATAGTGTCTTATAATCCTTTGTATTTCTGCATTGTCTAGTGTAGCTTCCCCTTTTTCATTTCTAATTTTGTTGATCTGATTCTTCTCTCTTTTTTTCTTGATAGTTTGGCTAAAGGCCAATTTGGTTTATCTTCTCAAAGAATCAGTTTTTGGTTTTATTAATCTTTACTATTGTTTCTTTCATTTCTTTTTCATTTATTTCTACTTGGATCTTTATGATTTCTTTCCTTCTACTACTTTTGGGGTTTTTAATTTCTTCTTTTTCCAGTTGTTTTAGGTGTAAATTTAGGTCATCTATTCGAGGTTTCTCTTTTTTCTAGAGGTAGGATTGTATTGCTATAAACTTCCCTCTTAGAAATGTTGCATCCCATATGTTTTGAGTTGTCGTGTTTCAATGTCATTTGCTTCTAGAAATTTTTTAATTTCTCTTTTGATTTCTTCAGTAACCTGTTAGTTATTTAGAAACATGTTGTTTAATTTCCATGTGTTTGTGTTTCTTACAGTTTTTTTCTTGTAATTGATATCTAGTCTCATAGCATTGTAGTTGAAGATGCTTGATACGATTCCAATTTTATTAAAATTACTGAGGTTTGATTTGTGACCCAAGATGTGGTCTATTCTGGAGAATGTTCCATGTGCACTTGAGAAGAAGGTATATTCTTCTGCATTTGGATGGAATTTCCTGAAGATATCAATTAGATACATCTCATCTAATGTATTATTTAAGACTTGTGTTTCCTTATTAATTTTCTGTTTTGATGATATGTCCATTGGTGTGAGTGGAGTGTTAAAGTCTCCTATTATTGTGTTACTGT